>NC_052159.1:133964892-134279094 GCF_902713615.1 Scyliorhinus canicula | reverse complement strand
CAGAAATAGTGAACCAATGCCAGAGTACAGTGCATTCTCCCTCTGCGATCCTGCATCAAGCTTGCGCCAGATCAGATGTCAGATGACATGGTGAAATTATGCAAAGGTTATGCAACTTGGCATCCTTCTTAAGACGTTTGACTGCCTTTCTCCTCTGTTTCTAGGATCTGTTCACAAGTTAGACAACATTCTGTCTTTCTGCTACTCTCACCCAGGCTCCTTCTTCTGAGAGGAATAGCCTGTCCTCTGCTGCAGACAATCCCATCCTTCCTCCAATACCTCCTGTCAAAAGGCTTTCAATGCTGTGTCCCAGAAGAGTGCCATTCAATGCCTTGATGTTGCTGGCCTTTCTATTTCTTGATTATAATAGACGTTTAAGTTGGGAAGATGCCCTTTAAAAACTACATGCTCCCGAAAAGACAAGCTTTTGTCTTTCATGGGATATGCAATGTATTATTCCAAAGAGCTGAGCTTAATTATTATTAAAGGTGAACTCAAATTTTACAAGTGTGCTCAGTGACCACGAGCAGGGCGTACCAAGTCACAGCACACGGGGCAATTTCTAGGCTCCTTCGTTTTCTTGTAATTAACACATTATTTGTCTATAATAAATGCATGAAACACTTTGCTGTTTTAAGTAACTTATGTAGAAATAACTAAATTGCAATTATAATAGTGCCTTCCACGACATTCATTTATTTATCATTTTATCTAGGTAGTTGAATTTGAACACAATACTCCAACTCGTATTCTAATTGGCCAATCTCAAATGCCTGGATGGCCTAATTCATTACACAAACCGATCGTTCTGACACAAGGTGCTTCCTCTTATGGTATTGGGCAGGTCTTATCCCACAAAATGTGAGACAGTGCCGACCACCCAATCGCCTTTGCCTCGAGGACCTTTAATGTGTAATGTGTATTAAATAATGATGTCTATCCTAGAGTGGTCTCTACGACATCAGAAATAAATATGAAAGCTTATCTGTGTCCTGCAGCTATGTCATGCGGTATTCCAGGATATGAAAGAAAATATTTAGCCGGTTCTCTGCATTTCTACTTTGACATTAAACATTATTTACTGACTTATAAGCAATGTTATAACCTGCGATTTATTGATTGTTATGAAGTCAACTTGATCTAATACTACACATCGTGATCTGAGTACATTTTCAATAGTAAAAATCAATCATTTTGATTCGAGAATAATGACTGCCTGCTTGCCCAAGCCGTTTGTGAGATGAGGCTGAGTGGATCGATGCAATTCTCAGAAAATGAATGTCTACAGCACAAAACCTCTGACAACACAGCACTAATTGGAAATTGGACTGTGAAAGGTCATGAAGGTGGCTGGTGTGAGAAATTCCACCTGACCTGGGAATTTGTGATTCTTTCATTGAGGTCGGGTTCTGTAGGTGTGGCATTTTCAAGCTACCTAGTTACAAACAGCAGAAGCCATTAAGGAAAGATAAGTCAATGAGTTTCTTGTAGTGTCTTGCTACATACACTGGAGACTCCCAGTAGTTAATAAAGGAGATTATTGATGAAAGGCAGTTAAGTAACAAGATCATAACACAATATAACAGGTCTTAAAACTTCGGCTCAGGGCAGCACGGTGGCGCAGTGGGTTAGCAGTGCAGCCTCACAGCACCGAGGTCCCAGGTTTGATCCCAGCTCTGGGTCACTGTCTGTGTGGAGTTTGAACATTCTCCCCATGTTTGCGTGGGTTCCGCCCCCACAAAATAAAAATGTGCAAGCTAGGAGGATTAGCCACGCTAAATTGCCCCTCAATTGGAAAAAAATGAATTGGGTACTCTAAATTTTATTAATAAACTTCGGCTCCGGGGTGCACACTGCCTGGGGTTTTGTCAAAAAACACTGAGGTGGTGGTCCCCATCTCTCGGACCAATGGCCACTTTGAGTGGTCATCCACCAGGACTAAAACAACCTGCTCTTAAAAGGGCTTGTGGAGTTAATGTGGACCTGTGTATATGAGCGGCCTGACCATTCCCTTTTTTTTTTATAAATTTAGATTACCCAATTATTTTTTCCAATTAAGGGGCAATTTAGCATGGCCAATCCACCTACTCTGCACATTTTTGGGTTGTGGGGGCGAAACCCACGCAAACACAGGGAGAATGTGCAAACTCCACACGGACAGTGACCCAGAGCCGGGATCGAACCTGGGACCTCAGTGCCGTGAGGCAGTTGTGCTAACCACTAGGCCACCATGCTGCCCTAGGCCTGACCGTTCCCAATGATCGGTTTGGGTAATGAAGAGTGGCGGACAGGCAAAGATTCTTACGTTTGTGAAGCGTGGCACAAATATTTCAATGACTTTCTATGCCTGGCCACCAGAGCCAGCATCTTCATTTTTGTCTGCCCTGGTGGCCCTGGGGTGGGTGTTATATAGGTCTTGTAGGAGAGTATCCGTGGCTGGGGACGGAGCGGTTTTTTGTGTACCCCAGAATAGCAGGCCATCCTCACAGGCCAACCCATCCTGACTGGTGGAGTAGAGCCTTGGTTGTTCTGGTTTCTCATAGTGTCACCCAGTCTCCAACATTCTTTTCACCTTTGATACTATGGGGTCCCTCTGGATCCAGTTTTCAATGTGTCTCGCGGGCACTCGCAGAGTGTCCAGGAAGTTCAAGGCCTGTCTAATCTCCTGGAGTACTGGTGGCAGGGGGAATGATCTTCAGCAGGTGTAGGCGACTTCATGCATCTGTGGTAACAATTTCCATGCCAGGCGGGTGCTGGAAAATATAATTGTATGCTGCCAGCAGCAAACCCCAGTGTTGCACCCTTGCTGTGGCTATGGGCGATATTGAGTTGTCGTTCCTTAATAGGCCCAGTAATGGCTTATGGTCAGACACCATGTCAACTCGCCGCCCATACATTTATTGGTGGAATTTCTTCACACTGTATATAACTTCGACTTCCTCCTTCTCAATCTGGGCTTAGTTCCATTATGCTTCTGAAAGGGTCCTCGAGGCAAAGGCGGTTGGGCGCTCGGCACCCTCTCACATTTTGTTGGATAAAACCGGCCCAATACCAGAAGAGGACGCATCTCGTGTCAGCACGATCGGTTTGTGTAATGACTTATGCCAGGCCTTTGAGATTGGCCAATTAGAATATGAGTTCCCTGATTAGTGGCCCAATCAGGGAACCCCTTTCTCTGTATATAACAGGGAGTGTCAGGTCCTCTGCACTCTCAGTGTAGATAGCAAGCTGATTGCACCTGGTTGTTCAGCTAGTGGTTTTGTAAATAAAAGAAATTCTGGTAAAGGGACTTCTGCCTCCGTGAACTTATTACAGTTTTCCAGGGTCACAATGCACCAGGAGGTTCGAGGATTGTAATGCTTGCTTCACAACACAAAAGGTTTCCTCTTGGTGGCCCCCTCCATTGCCACCTCTGATTCTTGTTCAGCAGCTGGTGTAATAGTGCCAATGTTGCGGCTAAATCAGAAATGAATCTCCAATAATAATTTACTATGCTGAGGAAGGTTTGACCTCCCTGACATTTTTGGGTGTAGGGACTTCAGGCATAGTCTTGACCTGTTCTTACAGGGGATCCAAACCTTTTGCATCAAGGCAAAATCGTAGGTACGTCACTTTTGAGGACTGGAAAGTCCACTTTCCACATTTGAGATGCCCCCCACCCCCCTCATATTCCCAAACTTCTTTAATACTTCATCCAAGCTAGACATCTTCAGGGATAGTGTCGGTGATTAACACCATCAAATTGGGAATTCCCTGGCGGGGATTTTCCATTGTACGCTGAAAAATAATGCAAGCAGAAGCAATGCCGAATGATCGTCTTGTATCCTGAAATAGGCCTTTGTGGGTATTTATTTAAACTCTGAGACTGTCCATCCAATTCTAGTGGCAGGTAGGTATGACTGAGGTCCAATTTTGTATAGGTAAGGCCCCAGCCAGCTTAGCGTTAAGGTATTGGATCTGGGAAATCGGGTACCTATCGACCTGGACAGCACAATATATGTTTGGCAGTCACCACAAATAGTTAGAAAACAATTTTGTTTATGAAAAGGGACTATTGGCACCACCCCTTCAGAAAACTGAACTGGCAATTTATCATGGCCAAGCCACCTGACGTTTGCACTGTGGGAGGAAGCTGGAGCACCGGGAGGAAACCCACGATGACACAGGAAGAACATGCAAACTCCACATAGTCACCCAAAACCGGAATTGAACCAGGGTTCCTAGTTCTGTGAGGCAGCAGTGCTAACCACTGTGCCACCCTTTATGTTTCTGGCAGGATGCCAGAAGATCAATCTTATTGCTTGAAGGTACCTATTGTGTACGGTCTGTTTGGATCAGTGCACAGCCCTTTCTGGCTGCATCAAACCTTGCTCCAGTGCATTGTCACTGTCAATGGCCCTTTCTGCCACATGACTTGCAGGATTTCTTGAAAGCAGGGCATTTCCTTGGCAAAAGGCCACATCTTCCATTTTTCTTACTACGTTTGAGCATTCTAGTAAGTGTGTCGGCAATTGGGCTTATATTTAGATTTGTAAGCTTCATGGGCTGGATTCTCCGTTTTTGGGACTATGTCCCCACGCCATCATAAAAACTGTGGCCTTTCACAACAGAAAAACTGGCGTGAAAGGGCCGCATACTCATAGAACTGCAGGTGGCTAGCAGTGAACCGTCGAGAAGCTAAAAGGTTTTGCTGCAGATATGGGCCCCCGCACTTCCTTGTCAGAGGCCGCGCATGTGCACAGCGGCCTCCTTCCCTAACAGCACTGTGGGTATACCTACACCACATGGACTTCTCTATTTAAAGAATGCAGCTTACTACCACTTTCTGAAGGAAAATTAGGCAAGGGCAATAAATGCTAGCCTAGTCAACGGTACCCATATCCATTCAATTAATTTTTAAAAAGTCATAAAAATTGTCATAAAAACCCATCCGGTTCATGAATGTCCTTAAGGGAAGGGAATCTGCCACCGTTATCTGGTCTGGTCTTCATGTGACTCCAGACAAAAAATGTGGTTGGCTCTTAATTATCCTCTGAAATAGGATGGCATGGTAGTGCAGTGGTTAGCACTCCTGCCTACGGCGCTGAGGACTCGGATTCGAATCCCGGCCCTGTGTCATTGCCCGTGTGGAGTTTGCACATTCTCCCCGTGTTGATGTGGGTTTCCCCCCCCACAACCCAAAGATGTGCAGGTGAGGTGGATTGGCCACGCTAAATTGCCCCTTAATTGGGAAAAAAATAATTGGGTACTCTAAATTTATTTTAAACAAAACTATTCTCTGAAATGACCAAGCAAGCCACTCAATTCAAGGTAATTAGGGGTGGGAAACAAATGTCCACCTTGACAGCGACACCCACATCCCATGAAACAATAAATTGAAATATAGTTTCCGCCTCACACTTCTTTCAAGCAGGATTCCTGTCCCTTTCCTTCAAGGTGACAAATGCAAAATAACAACGTGCAGACTCCGCAAAGACAGTGACCCAATGGGGAATTGAACCTGGGACCCTGTGAAGTCACAGTGCGAGCCACTTGTGCTACCGTGCTGCCCTAAATCAGAAACAAAAAGACAACACACTGGAAAAATGCAGCAGGTCTGGCAGGATCTGTGGAGTTAATGTTTAGAATCCGTCTGACTCTTCTTCAGACCTGAAGAGAGGTAAAAATGGGATGGACGTGATACTGTTGAAGTGGGTGACTGGAGAAGGCAGAGCAAATTAGAAGGTCAGGGACAGGTAGGAGCTCAGGGCACAAAACTGCTTTATTTGCTTTGTGCAGGGGAAGACTCAGTCTTTGGGATGTGTGATGGAAAACTGGGCACTGACTGAAGGCTGGGAGGGCAGTTGGTGGTGAGAACCAGGTAAGAATGGGTGCTTGGTTCTGAGCTCCTGTTTCCAGGCCCCCTCTTCGACATCATCCTTCTCGGCGTCCACCATGTTGGCGAACACTTTGCTGCAGATCTGTGGGGCACTGCAAGAAACCCACTCATGCTTGATGCTAACTCATTCAATCTCTTTACAACTGCCGACATCATGTTTCGAATGCCTGTCAGAACATTGCACATTTTTAGCTGCTTGTCAATGATTATTCTCTCCGTTGGTGGCCCCTGTGATACAGCATCTGTGCCCAGCCTAGTAAAGCTTGGAGAGATGACAGACTCTCCGCTAGTGTCCCTGACTCCACCATCTGTTCTTACTCACTTGTGAAGTGTAAGTCAGCAGATGATAACTCAAGCGTCTCTCCAGCTGATCCCATTGAATTGTGAGTAGCTCAGCAAGTACACAATTTCTGTGCTGGGGCAGCCTAAGAATGATAGAGTTCCTCTGAGCATTCTGTTTTGATGCACTTTGCCAATTCTTGCAGCACGCATGAAAATCCTGTTGGAGATAGAACACAAGATGGAGTACAGTCAATGTTGTATGTTGTCATTATGAACTTGATGTGGTCATAAAATGTTGTTGGAGTGTTGTATCTTATGTGGTTCAATGATATTTAGTATTGTCACCAGCCATCTTGGAGGCCTCATGCCCCCATTTATAACGGCTAGGCACAGTGGTATTCCACTGAACTCGAGATTCTCCGACCCCCGCCGGGTCACGCCGGTCGGGGGCCGTTGGCAGTGGCACCGCCGGCAATTCTCCGGGCCCTGATAGGCCGAGCGACCGCCTGTTTTCGACCTCTCCCGCAGGCGTGAAATACACAAGGTCCACACCAGCGGGATCTGGCTCTGAGGGCGGCCTGCGGAGTCCATGGGGTTGGTGGGGGGATCCATCCCTGGGGGGGGGGGGGGGGCCCACAGTGGCCCGGCCCACGATCGGGGCCCATTGATCTGCGGGCGGGCCTGTGCCATGGGGGCACTCTTTCCCTCCGCGTCAGCCTCTGTAAAGCTCCGCCATGGACGGCACGGAAAAGAAACCCCCTGCGCATGTGCTGGGATCACGCCAGCGATTCTGCGCATGCGCCAGAACACGCTGGTGCTCCCGCGCATGCGCCAACCCGCGGCAACTGGCGGAGGCGCTTTGGCGCCACCACTCCAGTGCCAGCCTAGCCCTCGGAGGTGCGTAGGATTCCGCAACTTCCGGGCGGCCCATTGCCAGTGTGGTTCACGGCTCTCTTTGGTGCCGGTACGGCCCACCTATCGGTTGGGGGAGAATCCCGGCCCTAGTTTCTCCTCGTTTGTACCTGTGAGGTGTGAAATCTGCACAGGGTAAACTCTGATTCTCTCCCTGTTGTATTGTGCTTTTCTCTCCTAAAAGGAATGAAAACAATGAAAATATTGGCATGTGTTCAACTGATGACTGCAGTGCATTTGCTGCGGATGACCATGAGGGAGCATGAGCATAAAGATGGAGGTTGAGGAGGAGTGGGTGATAAGTTATATTATGATGTGAGGAAGTACATAGACAAAGAGGGATGAGTGTACATGTCAATGTGTGTAAAGAGTAGTGTGCTGGTGCAGGCTGGTGCAGATGGGGGTGATATGCACATCAGGTTGAAGGTGAGCTTCCCTGACCAGCTTAAGACGTTGAAGAATTGCCGATATTTGGTTCTGGAACATGCTGGCACAGTGTTCAGCATTGCTGCCTCACAGCTCCAGGGATCCGGGTTCAATAACGGCCTTGGGTGACTGTCTGTCTGGAGTCTGAACCTTCTCCCCATGTCTGCGTGGATTTCCTCTGGGAGCTGCAATTTCCTCCCACAGTTCAAAGATGTGCAGGTTAGATGGATTGGCTATGCTAAATTGAGCCTTAGTCTCCAAAGGTTAGGTGGGGTTACAGGGATGGGCGGAGTAGTGGGACTGGCGAGGATGTCCCAACGTGAGAGGGTTGGTGCAGACTAGATGGGCCGAATGGCCTCCTTCTGCGCTGTAGGGATTCTAAGATGACATGGCAGCTGAACCCTTGCATAACTTCCCACCAGATCTTTGTGGATCCTGTAATGGGTTTTCTCCACTTATTGATCGGGAATAATATTTCCCTCTTGCTCCTCATAGCCTCCAGCAGCACATCCAGGCAGGCATCATAAAACAAGTGTGCAACCTTCACCCAGAGACCAGTAACCCTGACGTCTGTGGTGGAGACATTTCGAGAATCCATCATCAAAGATTTAATTGCAGAGCACTTTGAAAATAATGGCAGAATTGGGCAGAGTCAGCATGGATTTATGAAGGGGAAATCATGCTTGAAAAATCTACTGGAATTATTTGAGGGTGTGACAAGTAGAGTTGACAAGGAGCAGCCAGTGGATGTGGTATATTTGGACTTTCAGAAGGTTTTTGACAAAGTCCTACATAAGAGATTAGTGTGTAAAATTAAAGTGCATGGGATTAGGGGTAGTATATTGAGATGGATAGAAAACTGGTTGGCAGACAAAGAGTAGGAATTAATGGGTCTTTTTCAGTGACTAGTGGGATACCGCAGCAATCAGTGCTAGAACTGGGGCAGCACGGTAGCATGGTGGTTAGCATAAATGCTTCACAGCTCCAGGGTCCCAGGTTCGATTCCCGGCTGGGTCACTGTCTGTGCGGAGTCTGCACGTCCTCCCCGTGTGTGCGTGGGTTTCCTCCGGGTGCTCCGGTTTCCTCCCACAGTCCAAAGATGTGCGGGTTAGGTGGATTGGCCATGCTAAATTGCCCGTAGTGTCCTAAAAAAAGTAAGGTTAAGGGAGGGGTTGTTGGGTTACGGGTATAGGGTGGATACGTGGGTTTGAGTACGGTGATCATGGCTCGGCACAACATTGAGGGCCGATGGGCCTGTTCTGTGCTGTACTGTTCTATGTTCTAACTCCAGCTATTCACACTATATGTTAATGATTTAGATGAGGGAGCATAATGTAATATCTCTAAATTTGCAGATGATACCAAGTTGGGTGGGAGGGTGAACTATGAGGAGGATGCAGAGATCATTCAGTGCGGACAAGTTGAGTGAGTGGGCAAATGAATGGTAGATGCAGTATAATTTTGAGAAATGCGAGGTTATCCACTTTGGCAGCAAAAATTAGAAGAAAGATTATTATCTGAATGGCCACAAATTAGGAGAGAGGAATATGCAACAAGACCTGGATGTCCTTGTTCACCAATCGCTGAAGGTAAGTATGCAGGAACAGCAGGCGGTAAGGAAGGTAAATGGTATGTTGACCTTCATAGTGAGAGGATTCGAGTCCATTAATAGTTCGAGTAGGAATTAGAGGATAGACAGGATGGATGCATGGCTTGAGAGATGGTGCAGGAGGGAGGGATTCAGATTTGTGGGACATTGGAACCGGTTCTGGGAGAGGTGGGACCATTACAAATTGGACGGTCTACACCTGGGCAGGACTGGAACCAACGTTTTAGGGGAATTATTTGCCTGCGCTGTTGGGGAGGGTTCAAACTAATGTGGCAGGGGATGGGAACCAATGCAGGAAGTCGGAGGTTAGCAAAGAGAGAATAGAAACAAAAGTCAGGAAGGAGAAAAGTGGAAGGCAGGGAAACAGATTGACCTACATTGATTTCAATGCAAGGGACCTAACGGGCAAGGCCAATGAACTCAGGGCATGGATAGGTACATGGGACTGGGATATTATAACTATTACTGAAACATGGCTAAAGGAGGGGCAGGACTGGAAGCTCAATGTTCCAGGGTACAGATGCTTAAGGAAAGAGAGACCAGGAGATCGGAGAGGAGGGGGTGTTGCGTTTTTGATTAGTGACAGTATCATGGCAGTACAGATAGAGGATATATCCAAGGGTTCACCCACTGAGTCTATATGGGTAGAACTGAAAAATAAGAAGGGTGAGATCACTTTGATAGGACTGTACTATAGGCCCCCAAATAGTTAGCGGGATATTGAGGAATAAATATGTAAGGAGATTACAGATAGCTGCCGGAAAAATAGGGTGGTAACAGTTGGGGACTTTAACTTTCCCAATATTAACTGAGACAGCCATAGCACTAGGGGTTTGGGTAGAGAGGAATTTGTCGAGTGTATTCAGGAAGAATTCCTCATTGAATAGGTGGTGGCCCGACTAGGGAGGGGGAAAAACCTGACCTCCTCTTGGGGAATAAGGAAGGGCAGGTGACGGAAGTGTTAGTGAGGGATCACTTTGGGACCAGTGACCATAATTCCATTAGTTTTAAGATAGCTATGGGGAATGACAGGTCTGGCCCAAAAGTAAAAATTCTAAATTGAGGCAATGCCAATTTCGAATTATTAGGCGGGAACTTTCAACAGTTGATTGGTGGTGGTGGTGGTGGTGGGGGGGGGGGGGGCTATTTTCAGACAAGGGGACAGCTGGTAAGTAGGATTCTTTCAAAAAGGTGTTAACTCGGGTTCAGGGTGAGCACATTCCTCTTAGAGTGAAGGGTAAGGCTGGTTGAAGAAGAGAACCCTGGCTGACTTTGGATATTGAGGCCATGTCAAAAGGAAGAAGGAGGCATATGACATGCATAGGCAACTGGGATTGGGTTGATCCCTTGAAGAGCATCGGGCTTGTCGGAAGAGAGAAAACAGGAGGGCAAAAAGGGGACATGAGATTGTCATGGCATATAAGGCAAAGGAAAATCCAAAGAGCTTTTACAGATAAATAAAGGATAAAAGGGTGACCAGGGAGAGGGTTGGACCTCTTAAGGGTAAACAAGGTCATCTATGTGCAGATCCGCAAGGGATGGGAGAGGTCCTAAATGAATATTTCTCATCAGTATTTACTGTTGAGAAAGGCACGAATGTTCGGGACATTGGGGAAATAAAAAGTGATGTCTTGAGGAGTGGCGTGCCTGGAACTCACTGCCGGAGCAGCTGGCGGAAGCAGAGACGATAGTGGCATTTAAGGGGCATCTTGACAAATACATGAATAGGATGGAATAGAGTGATATGGACCCTGAAAGTGTAGAAAATTTTAGTTTAGACGGGCAGCATGGTCGGTACAGGCTTGGACGGCTGAAGGGCCTGTTCCTGTGCTGTACTTTGATTTGTTCTTTGTTTGTACAGAGAAGGAGGTGCTGTAGGTATTGAAGCGCATCAAAATAGAAAAAGCCCCAGGACCTGAGGAAATGTATCCCAAGACATTGTGGGAGGCAAGGGAGAAAATTGCCGCCCCCCGAGCTGAGATATTTGAATCATCGACAGCCACAGGAGAGGTGCCTGAAGATTGGAGGTTAGCAAATGTTGTGCCCTTGTTTAAGAAGGGCTGTAGGGATATGCCTGGGAACTACGGACCGGTTAGCCTTACTTCTGCAGTGGGTAAATTGTGAGAAAGTATTCTGAGGGACAGGATCTACAGGCATTTCGACAGGCAAGCACCGATTAGGGACAGTCAGCATGGCTTTGTAAGGGGAAAGTCATGTCTCACAAAGTTGATTGAGTTTTTTGAGGGGTGACCAAGAAGGTAGATGAGGACAGTGCAGTCGACGTTGTCTACATAGACTTTAGCAAGGCCTTTGACAAGGTACCTCATTGTAGGTTGATGCAAAAAGTTAAATCTCACGGATTCCAGGGCGAGGTAGCTAATTGGATACAAAATTGGCTTGGTGACCAAAGCCAAACTGGAGGCTAGTGACCAGCGGTGTGCCTCAGGGATCGGTGCTGGGTCCACTGTTATTTGTTATAGATATTAATGATTTGGATGAGAATGTAGGAGGCATGGTTAGTAAGTTTGCAGATGTTACCAAGGTTGGTGGCATAGTGGATAGTGAAGAACGTTATATAACATTGCAACAGGATCTTAACCAATTGGGCCAGTGGACCGACGAATGGCAGATGGAGTTTAATTTGGATAAATGTGAGGTGATGCATTTTGTTAGTTCAAAGTAGTGCAGGACCTTATCAGTTAATGGGAGGGAGTTGGGGAGAGTGTCAGAACAAAGAGATCTAGGGGTACACGTTCAAAGCTCCTTGAAGGTGGAGTTGCAGGTGGACTGGGTGGTGAAGAAGGCATTCAGCATGCTCAGTTTTATTGGACAGAATATTGAATACAGGAGTTGGGACGTCCTGTTGAAGTTATACAAGATATTGGTAATGCCACACATGGAATACTGTGTTCAGTTCTGGTCACCCTATTATAGGAAGGATATTATTACATTAGAAAGAGTGCAGAAGAGATTTACGAGGATGCTACCAGGACTTGATGGTCTGAGTTATAAGGAGAGGCTGGATAGGCTAGGACTTTTTTCTCTGGAGCGTAGAAGGCTAGGGATGATCTTATGGAGTTCTATAAAATAATGAGGAGCATAGGTGAGGTAGATAGTCAACATCTTTTCCTAAAGGTGGAAGAGTCTAGAACTAGAAGGCATAGGTTTAAGGTGAAAGGGGAGAGATACAAAAGAGACCAGAGGGGAAATGTTCTCACACAGAGGGTGGTGAGTATCTGGAACGAGCTGCCAGAGGCAGTGGTAGAGGCGGGTACAATGTTTTCCTTAAAAAAAAACAGTTACATGGGCAGGATAGGTAGAGGGGGATATGGGCCAAATACGGGCAAGTGGAACTAGATTAGTGATAGAAACTGGGTGGCATGGACAGGTTGGGCCAAAGGGCCTGGTTCCATGCTGTAAACATCTATGACTCTATGACAGGAGCAGAGATGTCTTGCTGCAAATATACAGGGCCTTGGTGAGGCCACACCTGCAATATTGTGTGTACTTTTTGTCTCCTTATCTGAGGAAGGATCTACAGTGAGTGCAGAAAATATTTGCCAGACTGATTCCTGGGATGGCAGGACTGACATATGGGGAGAGATTGAATCGGTTAAGATTGTATGTATTCGCTGGAGTTCAGAAGAATGAGTGGGGATCTCATAGGAAACTATAAAATTCTAACTGGACCAGACAGGGTAGATGCCCGATGGTGGGTGTGTCCAGGACCAGGAGGCACAGTCTGAGAATACGGGGTCGACCATTTAGGACAGAGATGAGGAGAAATGTCTTCACTCAGAGAGTGGTCAGTCTGTGGAATTCCTTACTGCAGGAAGTAATTGAGGTTAAAACATTGTTTGCGGGACTCTCCGTCGATGGGATCCTCCGCCCCGCCGGCACGTTTCCTAATTGCCCACAATGGGAAACTCCGCTTGCTGGCTGCGGGAACGGAGAATCCCGCTGCCAGCGAAGGGCAGGCTGGAAAACAGGGCTGACCATTCGGAGACCCCCCCCCCCCCCCCCCCCCCACATGTTTTCAAGAAGCAGTTAGATGTAGGGCAAAAGATATAGGGAAAAGTGGGATTAGGCTATTGAGTTGGAATATCAGCCATGAGCATAATGAATGGCGGAGCAGGCTCGAAGGGCCGAATGGCCTCCTCCTGCTCCTATTTTTTTATGTTTCTATAAGGTGCGGGCCATTGACTCTATTTCTTACTCTGCACTTGCTGTATCACCTTCGGAGTGTTTTGCTTCATCTTCTGGTTTGTTTTCATATTTGGAACATTTACAGTTTTGTTTTTTTTCAACCAATTGGGGGTAGGACTGCGTTAAAATACCAGTAATCTGCTGCATCTCTTGAGAGATTATTATGTTCATCAGAACCATTGAGTATACAGTCATTCAATTTCAAATTTATAAAGTTGCTCCTTGCCTCTTTAAAATATAGTCTATTATTTTTGTGATCCCTCCAGGGGGAAATGTTAAAGGACTATATCTGGGCAGTGATAGGCTGACAATGGTCCCACATCTGCAGTTCTAATGACTTTGTAACTCTCAGTGCTTGGTAATATTACTGTTAAAAACTGAGAGCAGCTTCTGGTGCCCACAACTCCACAGTTAAATGCAGGAATTGTGAGGTTTCTGCCAATGATACCCTGCTCATCCATAGAACACACTAATGCAGTCTTCGCAGATGAAATCAACATTGAGGATAGCCTCCATTGTGTTGGGTGGCACTACTATTGTGTTAAATGGGACAGACTTCGAACAGATCTAGCAACCAAGACTGGGTATCCAAGAGGCACAGTGGGCCATCAGCAGCAGCAGAATTGTATTCAACCACAATCTACAACCTCATGGCCTGGCATATTCCACACAACACCATTACCACCAAGCCAGGAGATTTGAACCTGCTCCACCATTCATTATGATCATGGCTGATCATCAAGTCCAAAACCCTGATCCCGCTTTTCCCCCCATATCCCTTGATCCCTTTAGCCCGAAGAGCCCAAGATCAATCCTGGTTCAATGAAGAGTGGAGGAGGGTATGCTGGGAGCAACACCAGGCATACCTAAAAATGAGGTGTCAACCTGGTGAAGCTACAACACAGTGTTACTTGTGCGCCAAACAGCATAAACAGCAAGTGATAGCCAGGCCTAAGTGACTCCACAATGAATGCATCAGCTCTGCAGTCCTGCCACATCCAGCCGTGAATGGCGGTGGACAATTAAACAACTCACTGGAGGAGGAGGCTCCACAAATATCCCCATCCTTAATGATGGAGGAAGGAGCCCAGAAGATCTGTGCCAAACCAAGGTTGAAACATTTGCAACAATCTTCAGCCAGAAGTGCCAAGTGGATGATCCATCTCATAATAATAGTAATCACTTATTGTTACAAGTAGGCTTCAATGAAGTTTCTGTGAAAAACCCCTAGTTGTCACATTCCGGCACCTGTTCAGGGAAGCTGGTAGGGGAATTGAACCCACGCTGCTGGCCTTGTTCTGCATTACAAACCAGCAATTTAGCCCACTGTGCTAAACCAACCCCTGAATCTTGGTCTCCTCCAGAGGTCCCCAACATCACATATGTCAGTTTTCAGCCAATATGATTCACTCCACATGACATCAAGGAACAGCTGAAGGCACTATATTTAAGATTCTGAAAGGGTTTGACAGGATAGAGATTGAAGAGGTCAACTCCTGAATGGGCAATCTAGACAATGGATACATAGCTTTGGGAAAAGGGCTCATTTCAGGCAGAGGCAAAGAGAACTTCCTTCACTCGGGGTATTGTGAATCTTTGGAATTCTTATTCAAGACTGCAAAAGATGTATTTTTGATAACAATCCCTCAAAGAATCCAGAAATATCGATTGGAAAGTGGAGTTGAGGCAGAAGATTCAACATAAAATTGTACCAAATGGTGAAACAGGCTCAAGAGGACATATGGTCTATTCCTGCTCCTATTTCTTCTGCCCCTATGTTATTAATTGGCAATTTTTAAAGTGTGGCATGTCATTCCCTTAGAATAGCATTTAAAAATTAAATTAATTTTAAACTGATAAAAAATATTGCTTCAAGTGCATTAATAATACTTCAGCTTCTACTTTAACCACGTGTTTGTCTTAACTTTACTTAGTTTTCTGTGAAATGATTTAATCGTGAATTATACTTTTTTCTTTCAGGATTGTTGTCTGTGATATAATTCAATCTGATTCGTTGATCGGATTACCTAAGGACTCCACTGTTGTTGGAGTTCGCAAACCCCCTTCTAGATGGTGCCTGTGTTAAAGTCATGAGACTAAAGGAAATCAATGCCCTAGAATCCATTGATCTTTGATGTCAGGGGCAAGTGGCATCGCTTCACTGCTGACCACAAAATCTGGGCCATTATAAGCTCTTACATTAAGAACATGGTAGTTGTAGTATGTGAGTGCCACCGGTTATTCAGCGCTCATCTCATTGAAACGTATTAAATTCTGGCATGGCTGGACAAGCTGGTTGCAGCGATGATGTTTCCTCTGGATGCGAACCAGAACAAGAGTCCAGAATAAGGTGTAACAGTCACAGGGTAGGCCATTGAGGACTGAGATGAGGAGACATTTCTTCACTCAGCGGGTGTTGAACATCTGGAATTCTCTGTCAAAAAAAGCTGTGGAGGCCAAGTCACTGAATGTATTTAAGAAAGGAATAGATAAATTTCTTGACTCGAAAGGTGCTATGAGTATGGGGAGAGAACACAAGTATGGCATTGAGATAGAGTGCACAGTAAGAAGTCTTACAACACCAGATTAAAGTCCAACAGGTTTGTTTCAAACACGAGCTTTCAGAGCACTGCTCCTTCCTCAGGTGAATGGAGAAGTATGTTCCAGAAACATTTATATGGACAAAGTCAGAGATGCCAGACAATGCTTTGAATGCGAGCATTTGCGGGTAATCAAATCATTACAGATCCAGAGATAGGGGCTAATCCCAGGTTAAAGAGGTGTGAATTGTCTCAAACCAGGACAGTTGGTAGGATTTTGCAAGTCCAGACCAGATGGTGGGGGGCGAATGTAATGCGACATGAATCCAAGATCCCGGTTAAGGCCGCACTCATGCGTGCGGAACTTAGCTATAAGTTTTTGCTCGACAATTCTGCGTTGTCACGTGTCCTGAAGACCGCATTGGAGAACGCTTACCCGGAGATCAGAGGCTGAATGCACTTGACTGCTGAAGTGTTCCCCAACTGGAAGGGAACATTCTTGCCTGGTGATTGTCGCACGATGCCCGTTCATTCGTTGTTGCAGCGTCTGCATGGTCTCGCCAATGTACCACGCTTCGGGACATCCTTTCCTGCAGCGTATAAGGTAGACTACATTGGTCGAGTCACACAATATTTGCCGTGTACCTGGTGGGTGGTGTTTCCACGTGTAATGGTGGTATCCATGTGATGATCTGGCATGCCTTGCAGAGATTGCCCTGGCAGGGTTGTGTGATGTCGTGGTCGCTGTTCTGAAGGCTGGGTAATTTGCTGCAAACAATGGTTTGTTTGAGGTTGCGCGGCTGTTTGAAGGCAAGTAGTGGGGGTATGCGGATGTCCTTGGCAAGATGTTCATCTTCATTGATGATGTGTTGAAGGCTGTGAAGAAGATGTCGTAGTTTCTCCGCCCCAGGAAAGTACTGGACAACGAAGGGTACTCTGTCAGTTGTGTCCCGTGTTTGTCTTCTGAGGAGGTCGGTGCGGTTTTTTGCTGTGGCGCGTTGGAACTGTCGATCGATGAGTCGAGCGCCATATCCCGTTCGTACAAGGGCATCTTTCAGCATCTGTAGGTGTCTGTTACGCTTCTTCTCGTCTGAGCAGATCCTATGTATACGGAGGGCTTGTCCATAGGGGATGGCTTCTTTAATGTGTTTCGGGTGAAAGCTGGAGAAGTGGAGCATCGTGAGGTTACCCACAGCAAAGAATCACTGAAACGACTACACAATGAGATCAATAAGTTCCATCCCACCATCAGACTCACCATGGACGATTCGCCAAATTCAGTTGCATTCTTGGACACACTCATCTCCATCAAGGACGGTCACCTCAGCACTTCCCTTTACCCCAAGCCCACAGATAACCTCACGATGCTCCACTTCTCCAGCTTTCACCCGAAACATCTTGCCAAGGTCATCCCCATACCCCCACTACATGCCTTCAAACAACCGCGCAACCTCAAAGAAACCATTGTTTGCAGCAAATTACCCAGCCTTCAGAACAGCGACCACAACACCACACAACCCTGCCAGGGCAATCTCTGCAAGACATGCCAGATCATAGACATGGATACCACCATTACACGTGGAAACTCCACCCACCAGGTACGCGGCACATACTCGTGCGACTCGACCAATGTAGTCTACTTCATACGCTGCAGGAAAGGATGTCCCGAAGCGTGGTACATTGGCGAGACCATGCAGACACTGCGACAACGAATGAACAGGCATCATGCGATAATCACCAGGCAAGAATGTTCCCTTCCAGTTGGGGAACACTTCAGCAGTCGAGGGCATTCAGCCTCTGATCTCCGGGTAAACGTTCTCCAAGGCGGTCTTCAGGACACGCGACAATGCAGAATGGCCGAGCAAAAACTTATAGCTAAGTTCCGGATGCATGAGTGCGGCCTCAACCGAGATCTTGGATTCATGTCGCATTACATTCACCCCCCACCATCTGGCCTGGACTTGTAAAATCCTACCAACTGTCCTGTCTTGAGACAATTCACACCTCTTTAACCTGGGATTACCCTCTATCTCTGGATCTGTAATGATTTGATTACCCGCAAATGCTCGCATTCCAAGCATTGTCTGGCATCCCGGCAAGCCTCCCCGGACAGGCGCCGGAATGTGGCGACTAGTGGCTTTTCACAGTAACTTCATTGAAGCCTACTCGTGACAATAAGCGATTTTCATTTCATCTCTGACTTTGTCTATATAAATGTTTCTGGAACATACCTCTCCATTCACCTGAGGAAGGAGCAGTGCTCCGAAAGCTCGTGTTTGAAACAAACCTGTTGGACTTTAACCTGGTGTTGTAAGACTTCTTACTGTGCTCACCCCAGCCCAACGCCGGCATCTGCACATCATTGAGATAGTGGATAAGCCGTTGAATGGTGGAGCAGGCAACCAGGGTTCAAATGGCCTACCCCGTTCATATTTTCTCTGTTTCCATGTATCTATGTTCATTCTCTGTCATGATTGCTAATATTTTGGTTGGCTAACTGCTTCTCAGAATTTGTTTACCTTTTGAAGGAGCATCCATTCCTATGTCATGAAACCTGCCGACTGTCTTTGAGTTCCTTGTTTGCTTGCGCTCCAATGTATGAAGGGTGCTTAGAGTTCCATATGCAGCCCTCACTAGAGACTATTATGGCAATTCTCCGAATGTGCCCTCTCAGCGGTGAGCACTGCCCACGTATCACGTAAAAGTGCGTATCAAGTAATTATTGGTGTGCTTCTCACATTTTTAAATTAATATGCTGAAAATCATAAGCGTGTTTGCAATTTCACACTCCTATTGAGTGACAGTCCCTGTTGAAAGTCTAGATTCAAATAATAAGCCCATGGGTGCATTTAAAGACTATGATGAAATAAACTTGAAAGAACTGCCAACACGTTTTGAATTGTCAGCTCAGCTATGTGCAGGATAAATTGATGATTGCAATGTATGGCATCTTGCCTGTGTGCTTATTTCAGTGAAGTATTTTTTGCAAATAATTCTGGACAGTAGTTTCCCTGGTACATGGTGATGTGATATATTTCAACACCTGAATTAAAAGGAGATACAGTTGGTATTCAATGTGTTTTCCAGTAACCAGCTTATCATGGCCATGGTTAATTGTTAATTGGACAACATTTATTTTTCTGTAACGCTAGGATTAAAAATATAACCTTGATTCATTGGGAAATCTCTCTGGGGATGAAAGATGTTGGCAAGCAATTTACATTGAGAAAAATAACACACTGGGAATAGCTTGAACCGTAACAGTAGCGTCTCAGGCATTGCGTTCTGTGATCTTGTGGAGTTCAGCTGTCATGTTATTGATTCTTAAAGTTACCACTCAGGAGTACAAGCGGCAAAACACTTGATTTTAGTGGTCCTGCTTCATTGCTTCACCTTCCAGTATTTGGTTCAAGATTCCCCTTCCATCCCCTTAAGATTAAATTCATGGATGAAAACTCATGGCGGGGGCAGTGTGCCTGAATGACTAACACATATTCTAATGCACCAAGCTATTTGCCAGGAGTGCTAATGATGAGAATGTACCCCAGAGCACGAAGTTCCAACAGGTGTTTGATATCTGAATGACTGGTGGAGCAGCACAACAAGAGGATTCGGTAGCTGGCATATGTGAGACTATTTTATAAACTACAGAATAAGATAACAAGAGGCTGGAATCAACGTTTTGGAGAACAAGTCCCCACGCCTACATGAAAACGGTGATCTTATATGGCAGAAAAACTAGTGCAAAACGGCCACCGACTCCCTGTTTTGCTGGGGGCTAGCAAGGAGGCAGGGTGGAGCTCGCAGCTCTAGCTGCTGATACGGTCCTGAGCATTTCTATTTCTGTGGCCGCGCATGCGCATGGCGGCTGCCTGCAGCGGCTGTGCCGTGCTTCATGGTGGACTCAGCCCGCGGACCCGGACCGCAAAAGTAGTGCCCCCTTTGGCTGCTCGCGTGCCCCGGACCACCCACCCACAGTGCCCCGAGCCCCGAATGAAGCCCCCCTGCCCGCGGATCGTCCCTCCCCCGACTGTGGTGGCGCCGGACTGAGTCTGCAGCCACCACACGAGGTTCCCGCACGGTGTGAGCACACGTAACCCACGCCGTCGGGAATTCGGCCAGTCAGGGTCGGAGCATTGCCTGAGGCCGTTGATAATCAGCGCGGCGTACTCTAAGAGTACGCTGCTTTTCAGGGGCGGGGAATACAAAAACCGGCACTGCTCCCGATATTGGCATCAAAACGGATTCTCTGCCCGTTGCCGGACTCGATTTCAGCGTCGGGGAGCGGAGAATCCAGCCCAAGATCTTTGCGAGGCTTAGGGCCTGATTGCAATCAACTCAAATGATACAGTTGAATGAACGTGCATGCCAGCTCTGTCCCACAGATTTAAGACTCAGAGGTCATTCCGCTGACAAATGACGAATGAGATACCCTTAATAAGTACAAACAAATCCTGCCCTTGTGTGGTGAATCATAATAACATAATTCACACTGTTATCACGTATGTTGTACCATCCCTCTGTAAGCGCGGCACACGAGCAGTTGCGCGGCTCTGCCCCTAGGGGGAGGTGTACTGGGAATGTACGGAAGTTTGTACTGGGCTCCACCCTTGGCTCCGCCCATGACTCCTCCCCCCCACTGGTTGTATAAAATTTGGCAGTCGGAGCCTGCCTGCCAGTTCATCTAGAGTTCATCTCGTCACAGGCAGGCTCTGTTGTAAGACAATTAAAACCACTGTACACTTCTAACCACGTGTCGCGTGAATTGATGGTCTCATCAATTTAATCATCTTAAGAAACAATAAGGAACGACTATGGAATCAGCCCTCAAGCCTGATCGACTGGAACTCGACCCACAGGATGCAGAGGCGAAAGAAATTTTTTCACATTGGCTCCGATGTTTTAAGGCCTACCTGGCTGAAGCAAGCACCCCAGAAACGACGGAGGAGCAGAAACTCACCCTACTGCATGCAAGGGTGAGCCATCGTATATATACTCAGTTAAAATGTACCAGCTCATATACAGAGGCCCTGGCCCTACTCGACAAAATGTACGTGAGGCCCGTCAATGAGGTCTACGCGTGCCACGTTTTTACTACTCGCCGCCAGCGCCCCACAGAATCGCTAGAAGAATTTCTAAGAGCCTTATCCCGGGACTGTAATTACCAGGCAGTAAATGCTGCTGAACATAGAGAACTTGCTGTCCGCTATGTCTTTGTTGCAGGCCTTAGATCGAATTACGTGCGCCAGCGACTGCTGGAGAAAGGGGCTCAAAATTTAGAAGAAACTGTTGAACTCGCTACAATTATGGAGGTCTTGTATCGTAGCCTTTCCTGCGGACTCCGCGACCCTGTCATGGGCCCCAGACCAGCGACTGCCTCAGGCCAGCGCCGCGCGGCCGCCCAGCCACCATGCTGCCCCAGCCTGCCACTTTTGTGGCCAGCCCCAGCACCCGCGGCAGCACTGCCCGGCCCGCAATGTGACCTGCAGCAGCTGCGGGCGAAAAGGTCACTACGCCAGAGAGTGTCTGGCAAGGAAGGCGCCAGCCCCTAACCCTCCCGCAGCACAAAGCAACTGCTCTCCCCACTCGCAGGCCCGCAGGCCCCGTAACGCGGCGGCCAATACCCCACTCCACCCCCGCCCGCCACGTGCGATCCATGGGGGCCGCCATCTTGGCAGACCCCCACCACGCGGCCGACCACGTGCGACTCATGGGGGCCACCATCTTGGATGCCACCTTCCTCGCCGCCCGCCACGTGCGATCCACGGGGGCGGCCATCTTGGGCCCCATCCTCTCCAAACTCAGAAAATTTGATTGAAGACTGCAACCTCAGCGGGCACTCATCGCGGGGCCATCCCAGCGCAGCCGACCGAACCACCAATGACCTGCAACTCAACGCAGTCACACTGGACCAATCGCGCCCGAAATATCACCACAACTCTTTGATGACGGTCCAAATCAACGGGTACAGTACACCGTGCCATTTCAACTCCGGGAGCACCGAGAGCTTCATACACCCAGATCTGGTAAGATGCTGTTCGCTCCCTGTTTTTCCTGCACGGAAAACTATCTCCCTCGCTTCGGGTTCCCACTCTTCCACATCCAAGGACGCACCATCACGACTCTAACAATCCAAGGCGCTAGTTACTCTAATTTTCAACTATACGTCCTGCCCGCACTCTGCGCCCCACTCTTACTGGGACTCGATTTTCAGTGCAATCTCAAGAGTCTCACCCTCAGCTTCGGCGGACCTCTACCCCCACTCACTATCTGCAGCCTAGCCACGCTGCGAATCTCCCCCCCCCCTTCTCTCTTTGCCAATCTCACTCCAGACTGTAAACCCGTAGCCACTCGCAGCAGGCGGTACAGCCTACAGGACAGGGTATTAATTCGAAGCGAGGTCCGGAGGCTCCAATGTGAGGGGATCATAGAGGCCAATAACAGTCCCTGGAGAGCTCAGGTGGTGGTCGTCAAGACCGGGGAAAATTCTGCATGGTCGTAGACTATAGTCAGACTATTAATCGGTTTACGCTCCTCGACGCGCACCACCTCCCCAGGATTGCAGACATGGTGAATCAGATCGCCCAGTATCGGATTTTCTCCACGGTGGATCTGAAGTCTGCATACCACCAGCTCCCAATCCGCCCGGAGGACCGCCACTTCACGGTGTTCGAGGCCGATGGCCGTCTCTTCCACTTCCTCCGGGTCCCCTTTGGCGTCACAAATGGGGTCTCGGTGTTCCAACGAGCAATGGACCGAATGGTGGACCAGTACGGGCTGCGGGCCACGTTTCTGTACTTGGATAACGTCACCATCTGCGGCTATGACCAGCAGGACCACGATGCCAACCTCAGGGGCTGGTTTAGCTCACTTGGCTAAATCGCTGGCTTTTAAAGCAGACCAAGCAGGCCAGCAGCACAGTTCGATTCCCGTACCAGCCTCCCCGGACAGGCGCCGGAATGTGGCGACTAGGGGCTTTTCACAGTAACTTCATTGAAGCCTACTCGTGACAATAAGCGATTTTCATTCATTTTCATTTTCAACCGATTTCTCCAGACGGCCCAGAAGCTTAATCTCACATACAACAAGGAGAAATGCGTTTTCCGCACAACCAGACTAGCCATCCTCGGCTATGTCGTGGAAAACGGAGTCCTGGGCACCGACCCGGACCGTATGCGCCCCCTCTTAGAACTCCCTCTCCCTCATTGTCCCAGGGCCCTCAAATGGTGCCTGGGGTTCTTTTCATATTATGCCCAGTGGGTCCCTCAATATGCGGACAAAGCCCGCCCACTCTTTAAGGCCACACTTTTTCCCCTGTCAGCTGAGGCCCGTCAGGCCTTCAACTGCATCAAGGAGGACATCGTGAAAGCGGCCATGCGGATGGTGGATGAATCCGTCCCTTTCCATGTTGAGAGCGATGCCTCAGAGGTAGCTCTTGCAGCCACATTAAATCAGGTAGGGAGACCAGTCGCATTGTTCTCCCAAACCCTCTCCGCTTCGGAACTTCGACACTGCTCGGTTGAAAAGGAAGCACAAGCCATTGTGGAGGCTAATCGTCACTGGAGGCACTACCTCGCAGGTAGAAGGTTCGCCCTCATCACCGACAAAAGATCGGTTGCCTTCATGTTTGACAACTCGCAAAGGGGCAAAATTAAAAATGATAAAATTCTGAGGTGGAGGATCGAGCTCTCCACCTACAAATACGATATTATGTATTGACCGGGGAAGCTCAACGAGCCCCCAGATGCCCTGTCCGCGGCACGTGCGCCAGCACGCAGAGCGACCGCTTAAAAGCCATCCACAATGACCTCTGCCACCCGGGGGTCACCCGGCTCGCCCACTACATTAAAGCCCGTAATCTGCCTTTCTCCACCGAGGAGGTAAAAGCCGTCACCAGGGATTGCCCGATCTGCGCGGAGTGCAAACCGCACTTCTACAGACCAGACAGGGCCCACCTGATCAAGGCTTCTCGGCCCTTTGAACGCCTCGCTATCGATTTCAAAGGGCCACTCCCCTCGACTAACTGGAATGTGTACTTCCTAAATGTCATCGACGAGTTCTCCCGATTCCCTTTTTCTATCCCGTGCCCCGACATGACCTCCCACAGTCATCAGGGCCCTGCATAGTATCTTCACCCTGTTTGGTTTCCCCAGCTATGTACACAGCGACCGGGGTTCATCCTTCATGAGCGACGAGCTGCGTCAGTACCTGCTCGACAAGGGCATCGCCTCGAGCAGGACTACCAGCTATAACCCCAGGGGGAACGGGCAGGTGGAGAGGGAGAATGCGACGGTCTGGAAGACCGTCCTACTGACCCTCCGGTCCAGGAATCTCCCGATCTCCTATTGGCAAGAAGTCCTCCCAGACGCGCTCCACGCTATTAGGTCCCTCTTGTGTACCGCCACCAGTCAGACCCCTGACGAGCGGCTCTTTATCTTTTCCAGGGGCACTACCACAGGGGTGTCATAGAACATAGAACAGAGAACAGTACAGCACAGAACAGGCCCTTCGGCCCTCGATGTTGTGCCGAGCAATGATCACCCTACTCAAACCCACATATCCACCCTATACCCGTAACCCAACAACCCCCCCCCCCCTAACCTTACTTTTTAGGACACTACGGGCAATTTAGCATGGCCAATCCACCTAACCCGCACATCTTTTGGACTGTGGGAGGAAACCGGAGCACCCGGAGGAAACCCACGCACACACAGGGAGGACGTGCAGACTCCACACAGACAGTGACCCAGCCGGGAATCGAACCTGGGACCCTGGAGCTGTGAAGCATTTATGCTAACCACCATGCTACCGTGCTGCCCTTCATGGTTTCGCTCCCATCATGGTTGAAGACACCGGGCTCAGTGCTCCTCAGGAAGCACATCAGGGCACACAAAACCGACCCACTTGTGGAAAAAAGTGCTCCTAGTACACTTGAACTTGAACTTCGTAGAGTTCCCTGACAGCCGTCAGGACACCGTATCCCTCCGGGACCTAGTGCCTGCAGGATCAAATCCTGCCACTTCCACCGCCGAGGTACCCCTCACACTACATCCCACCCGGCTTTCAGCGCCCCACGCCCCCGCGCCTACCAGTTCGCTACACATGTTTCGCGCGCCCGCATCCGCAAGCTCCCAGCGCCCCCAGTCGAACCAGATGGGTATGAAACTTGGACAGAATCACCCCCGGAGTCCACCATCATACCCCAACCGACCGTGAGCATCCAGCCACCAGAAGAGACTGCAACCCCGGTGCTCCGCCGATCACAACGGACAACTCGACCACCGGACAGGCTCAATCTCTAAACCATCACCCCCGCCGGACTTGATTTTTTTACAGGGGGTGAATGTGATGAATCATATTAGCATAATTCACACTGTTATCACACATGTTGTACCATGCCCTTGTAAGCTTGGCACACGAGCAGTTGCGCAGCTCTGCCCCTAGGGGGAGGTGTACTGGGAATGTACGGAAGTTTGTACTGGGCTCAACCCTTGGCTCCGCCCATGACTCCTCCCCCCCCACTGGTTGTATAAAGCTTGGCAGTCGGAGCCTGCCTGCCAGTTCATCTAGAGTTCATCTCGTCACAGGCAGGCTCTGTTGTAAGACGATTAAAACCACTGTTCACTTCTAACCATGTGTCGCGTGAATTGATGGTCTCATCACCTTGTCAACATCTAAAGTTAGCCTCAGTATCAAAGTATCCCTGCAGTAATCAGAAATATAAACATACAAGACAACTCTGAGATGGAGTGCCATGAACCACTCCGGCGTTGGGCCGCCCCAAAGGTGCGGATTTCTCCGCACCTTTAGGAGCCAAGCCCTAACCTTGAGGGGCTAGGCCTGCGCCGGAGTGGTTGGCGCCCCTTCGGACGGCGGAAAAGGCCTTTGGTGCCACACCAGCCGTGGCCGAAGGGACTTCGCCAGCCGGCGGAAGTCCGCGCATGCGACGGAGCGTCAGCCACTGCTGACGTCATCCCCGTGCATGCGCTTCTGTGTCGGCATCGTGACGGCTATGGCCAACGTGGAAGGAAAATAGCGCCCCCACAGCATAGACCCGCCCGCGGATCGGTTAGTCACGTTCGCGGGCCAGGCCACCGTGGGGGGCACCACGCGGGGCCAGATCACCCCGTGCCCCCCCCAGGACCCCGGAGCCTGTCCGTGCTGCCAGTCCTGCCGGTAAGGGAGGTTTTTTGATTCACGTCGGCAGGACTGGCATTACAACAGCGGGACTTAGGCCCATCGCGGGCCGGAGAATCACCGGGTGGGGGGGGGGCGCCAACAGGCGCTGTGCGATTCCCGTCCCCGCCGAATCTCTGGTGCCGGAGACTTCGGGAGATGGCTGGGGCGGGATTCACGCCGCCCCCCGGCGATTCTCCGACCCGGCGGGGACTCGGAAAATCCAGCCCCAGATCTCTAACCCCTCCCTTCGTCCTGATCGAATGCTGTGTTTCACTTCCTAATTGCTGACCAGAGCTTGAGCTTCAATTTGGTCAATTTGGTTTATATTCTATCGGGTTTAGAAGGAGAGGCAACTTAATTGAAACCAACAAAATTCTGAAGGAGCTTAATATGGTAGACGCTGAAAGGTTGCTTCTGCTTCTTGGGGAATCTAAAATATGGGGATTTATTTCAGGATAAGGAGCTTGTCATGGTCTCTTACAATCTACTCCCACCATATATGTTAAGGGGCGGGATTCTCCGACCCCACGCAGGGTCGGAGAATTGGCGGGAAGCGGCGTTATTTCCGCTCCCGCAGGTTTCCGAATTCTCCCGCCGGTAAAAAACCGGCGTTGTGCAAATCCCGCCGGCAGCCTGTGAAAACAGCTGGCGCCGGCGGGATTTCATTTTTTAAAAACTTACCTTAAATCTCCGGCCCGGATGGGCCGAAGTCCCGCCGCTGGGAGGCCTTCTCTCGCCGCCGAGGTGTACACCACCTCTGAAACGGCGGACTCAGCGGCGCGAGCGGGCCCCCGGGGTCCTGGGGGGGGCGGGGGGCGATCGGACCCGGGGGGGTGCCCCCACGGAGGCCTGGCCCGCGATCGGGGCCCCCCGCTCACTCCGCGGGGCAGTGCCGTGGGGGCACTCTTTCTCCTTCCGCGCCGCCACGGCTTCCGCCATGGCGGACGCGGAGGAGAACCCCCGCATCGCGCATGCGCCGGCAGTGAGGTCAGCGGCCAGCTGCCGCTGACGTCACTGCCGGCGCATGCGCCGACCGCCGAAAGCCTTTCGGCCAGCCCCGCTTCCGACTGCGCCGGGTGTTTGCGCCAGTCTACCGGTGCAAACTGCTCCGGCGCGGGGCTGGCCCCCAAAGGTGGGGAGAATTCCCCACCTTTGGGGAGGCGCGACCCCTGAGTGGTTGGCGCCACTCCCCTACGCCGGCACCCTCCGTCACACCGGGTAGGGGAGAATCCCGCCCAAGGTTCCTGATGCAGACTTCAAGTGATCTGTCCCTCTGCTCCACCTGGATCTCCCATTGTATTGTAATGGTGCCAAAGCATGGGATGGCAATCCCATAGTTGACGATCAGTCTGTCAGATATTGACTGGCCTCCGCCATTTTCCTATGTAGATGGTGTTGGGAAAGCGGGTTGGTAACTTGTTGGCATTTGCACTGGTATTGATTTTTGCACATGTTTGGCATATTGTCCACAATGTTGCAGATACTTAATGTTTACAGTGGCAAATGCTCAGCTCGTCTGACTCTATCCACATGATGAGTGAGTTTGACAATATATGCAGTTTGGTTTAAATCTGTATACTGTGGTGTATTTGGGGTGGTTCTCACTTCATTGATTTGTTTATGTTTTGCGGACGAGCCCTGGGAATGTATCAGATGCCTGTGGAATCTACCTCTGTGGGGAGTTTTGTACTTTGGATATGCCTGGTTTGTTGCATTTGCAACACATTTTTTACCGAATGACATTTAGTGGAACATAGCATGCACATGTATGCTGAACATTGCCTGAGTAGTGTAAGGCGTCGCCTGCAGGTTTTAAGTGTGTTTATAGGGACATGAGCATGGCTACTATCCATGATCTGGTTACCGTGGCGATGCAAGATTTGTGATTGAGGGCTTCAAGGTCTGTGCCAGGCACTAATGCCACTAATTTTCTACATTCATCCAGCAGTGCATCTATTGAGTAACACTTGGCTTTATCTAGTCGCGCTGCCTTAAAGACATGATGGCAATGAAGTGATGACAAACTCCATCAATCGCTCCGCAAGGTCATCGCCATTGGAGTCACATTCGGTCTCCTGTACCTGCTGATCTGCAAAATGTGAGTACATTTTCTGTCTAGGGAGATAAAATTCTGCAACAAGATATCCTGCTTGTCAGTTCATGGTCAAATCTCAATGTGCTATTGTGATGTTCTTGGTTTTTGACTGCATTGGGTGCTACACAATCAACTTGCAGAGTGTTGTGGATGAGAATTTGCACTTGCTGCCAGTATATTGTCCCTGTGCTTTTCGAGAGAAAATGCTGCAATAAATGTATCACAGTTGGCTCTTGACAGTGCGCTGCTAAGGGGAAAAAAAACTTGCCTCTCCTTTTGCTGCATATTTTAAAAATAGCACTCCAGATGCATTGGTTTTCAGTGTGGCTTGCAATCACGAGAAATAATTTTAAGGTGCAGTCCTTTCAATTGCAGACGGCTACCTTTCTGGTTATTTCTGCTGCAGTGTTGAAACTGTGCTGTTTTATTCCGGTGGGTTGCTACCACGCCTCGTAGTCAGGGCGGGATAGCTAGTTTTGGCGCTGAAATGGAAAATCAAAACGGCGGAACCAACGGCCGGTCATGCTGAGCTCCGCCGGGAGCCATTGGAACTTGCCCCTCCTGCCCCTCTAAACCTGGGGCGCAGTTCTTTTCAACGAACCCGATGCACCAGCCTCTGTTAAGATGAGTGCCTTATAAATAGCAGATCGCAATGTTCAGATAAAACGGAGCAATCTGCCCAAATCAGTGGGGTCTTCACTTGCCTCTGAACTTGGATGTCTTTATGAACTAACCCTTCCCAAGCCCATTCCTCCACCCAATCCCCGTAAACCAGTAACACCTTTTGGACACAAAGGGGCAATTTAGCATGACCAATCCACCCAACCTGTACTTCTTGTGCTTGAAAAACTGGGCATTTCCTTTTCACCACTGGGAGAGTGGGGAATTGTAAAACACAATAAATACCCTTGTGCACAACCAGTATGATGCCTCTGTCACTTTCCTCCGGAATGCGGGCTGACTGACGAACCCTTGCCCCAATTCTCCAGGCATCTCCCCTTCCCGGGCACATCGTGTGCAGGTGATGGGTGTGACCGAGTACTCAGCAGACAGGCAGGGGTCAGACAATGGCATGGATTGAGGATAACTGGTGATCAGCTCTCTGCTGGTTATCATCACCCCCTGCCCTCAATAGTGACCCGCTGATGACGCCAATCCAGTCCTGGCACCCTGGAGTGATGTAAAGAAAAAGCCTTGGCGTTCGGATGTTGGCTGCTGCATGTGTCGTGTTGCCTCCTGCAGTTTTCAAGCACAGTGCCAGGTATCACGGTCTAATTGGGATGCTAGGCAATGGCTCCCACATGCTACATGGCCCACCCACCCATGGCAATCCATTTGTGTTGTGTGAAGTGCTTACTTAACCATGGTTGCCAATTCCATATTAGCAATATCCTTCAGCCATACGTAAAGAGGCCTAGGCAGTCAGTGGGGCTGATGGACAGGGACTAAGTTTGTCCCTGGAACGGATTCACACAATCCAGGGATTGGCATGGTGGTGCCGCCCGTAGTTGCCCTACGGTTTCCCCACCCCCCAGCGCCTCCATCCCACTCTCCTATGGTGGCCCACCCCTGTGAAGGGTCCCCCACCCCAGCCGAGGGTCCCCCAACCCCCTGCCGAGTATTGGGGTGGCAAGCCCAGCGTCTCCGGGCTCTTTGCCTGTGAACAAAGATGGCTACTCACCTCCTTGGCTCCCCACAGAAGCCCTTCCACCAGGTTCGCGTTTTTCAAAAGGAGGACTAATCGGCGTTAGTGTGACCACTTGCTGGGGAGGCCGATGAATGACCTGAGGCCGATGGATATGGGATGGCCCTCGTTAATTGTATAGAAATAGGGCTTAAGTGGTGAAAATTGGTTTTTCGCCACGCTTCGGCGGGAAACTAATTTAAAACAGATTTTGTCTACGGGAGCGGGCCACTTGTATCGCAAACTGTTTGGCGCCAGCCGGGGCTCTCTTTACTCGTTTTCGGCCCCTCAAGCGAGAGCAACGAGGCTGGAGAATCTCGCCCAGTGAGTTAGGATAAGAGAGGCATTTTCAGAACCGCAACCTTTAAATAGTGGAGTGCCACAGGGATCAGTGCTAGTGCAGTTATATACAATATATATTAATGACTTGGATGAGGGGAGTGAATGTCCTGTTGCCAAGTTTGGGGATGACATAAAAACAGATGGGAAAGCATGTCCTGAAGATGACACAAATAGTCTACAGGGGGATATAATCAGAATAAGTGAGTGGGACAAACTTGGCAGATGGAACATAATGTAGGAAAATGCAAAGTTAAGCACTTGGTAGGAAGAATAAACAAACTGGATATTATTTAAAGAGAAAGATTGCACAAAGCTGTAACACAGAGGGATGTGTGCATAAATCTCAAAATATTTGCACGCGTGTTCAGCAGGTAATAGGAAAGGCTAATGGAATGTTGGCCTTTATTTCATAGGAAGTAGAGTATATAGTTGCTAAAACTATGCAAGGCCCTAGTTAGACCAGACCAGGAAAGCTGTGAACTGTGTTGGTTCCCTTATCTAAGGATAGATAGATAGACATTGGAGATAGTCCAGAGGAGGTTAACTAGGTTGATCCTGGCTATGGGGGAAATTTCTTACGAGGAGAGGTTGAGTACGTTGAGCCTGTATGCATTGGAGTTTAGAACAATGTGAGGTGACCTTATTGAGATATATAGAATTCTCAAGGGGCTTACAGGATAGATGCTAGAAGGTTGTTTCCCCTTGTGGGAGAGACTAGGACCAGAGGGCGTAATCTCAGTGTAAGGGGTCACCAATTTAAGAGAGATGGGGAAGAATTTCTTCTCTGAGGGACGTGAATATTTGGAATTCTTCACCATAGTGGGCTGCAGAGACTGGGTCGTTAAGTATGTCCAAGGTTAAGATGAGCAGATTTTTAATCAGTAAGGGAATCGTTGGTTTATGGGGATACGGTAATAAAGTGGAGTTTGAGGATTATCATATCAGATCAGTCATGATCGCATTGAATGGCAGAACAGACTCAATAGGCCAAATGGGCTATATCTGTTCTTATATCTTATGGTCTGTGGTTTTATGATCCATATTGCTATCTCACAGATAATGCTGAGAAGTGTGTGTTTGTAGACATCCGATTAGGACAAAATAAGGAGATACTTCTTCACCAGAGGATGGTGAACCTATGGAATTTTCTACCACAGAAGGCTGTGAAGGCCCAATCACTGAATATATTTAAGAAGGAAATGGATAAATTTCTGGACACTAAATGTGTCAAAGGGTATGGGGTGAGAGCGGGAGTCCGGCTTTGAGATAGAGAATCAGCCATGATAATATTAAATGGCGGAGCAGGCACAAAGGGCTGCATGGCCTACTCCTCCTATTTTCTATGTTTAAATTCTATCTCTGATGCCCCCATATAAAATAGCACGCTGGCATTTACAGTCTGGTTTCACACATTCAGAAGAACGGCCACGTGAACAATGTATCAAAGAACTGCCAGAAAATACGGATTTCAGCAAAGCAATAAGTATATTTCAGGACAGGAAGGAAAAGTGATGCAAATAAAAGTCTGCACAGGCAATTCTATTTCAAAGTCTCAGTTGCCAGTTAAAATCAGATAATGATTATGAGTTTACGTGAGTTTCTAGATTTAGGCCAACTTTTGCTCTTCTGAGGAATTATTTTGCTTTGCTTTTGAAACTGATTTGTTGAAGATATAAAGTGCTCACTGAATTGACTAATACCAATCGATTGGTAAAATTTCAGTATTCAGAGAAAGAATGATTGAATATTGTACAACTGCAACAACATACAAAGAAATCCAATTTCCTCTTACTGAGTGCAAGTGTTAATCCATGTTCAAGCTTTCATGTTATTATCTTTAGTTTGAAAGTCTGTGTTAAACTGTGGATTGCAATTTCCCTACATTACATTAGTGACTATGCTTCAAAAAGTGCTTCACTGCTTGTGAAGTGTTTGGGAGGTGCTGATGTTGTGAAAGGTGGTGTTTTAAATGCAAGATTTCTTCACTTGCAATTTGGAGTAGGCCAGCGGCAATCAGGAGGTCAATTCAGGTTTAATACTTTTCATTAAGCTGTCTTGCTGTCATACCTGCCGTTCCTTCTCTGCCGCTGCATCAAAATCCTGGAAGCCCCTTCCGAACAGCACTGTGGGTGCACCTGCAGCACAGGGGCTGGTTTAGCTCACAAGGCTAAATCGCTGGCTTTTAAAGCAGACCAAGCAGGCCAGCAGCACGGTTCGATTCCCGTACCAGCCTCCCCGGACAGGCGCCGGAATGTGGTGACTCGGGGCGTTTCACAGTAACTTCATTGAAGCCTACTCGTGACAATAAGCGATTTTCATTTTCAGGTACTGTGCAGGGGTTCAAACAAGTAGATCACCACTGCCGTCTCAAGGGAAATTATGGATGGATGACAAATGCAGGCCTACCCAGTAACACCCACATCTCATGAAGAGAATAAAGAAGTGACTCTGTGTTAAGATATCGTTGTCTCGGGGCAGCACGGTGGCGTAGTGGATAGCACTGGGACTGCAGCGCTGAGGAACCGGGGTTGAATCCCGGCCCTGGGTCACTGTCCGTGTGGAGTTTGCACATTCTCCCCGTGTCTGCGTGGGTTTCGCCCCCACAACCCAAAGATGTGCAGGTTAGGTGCATTGGCCACGCTAAATTGCCCCGTAATTGGAAAAAAATAATTGGGTACTGTAAATCTATTTTTAAAAAATCATTGTGTAAAGATGGATGTGAAGAAAAAAAATTGGTGAGAAGGTTTAGTAAAAGAACAGAGGAACGTATGTAAGTGTATTGTGGGAGAGACATTAAAACATTTCCAAAATAAAACGTAAGCAATTTGAACTTAAGGTTGAAGGGTATTTAAGATTGACTGACTATTAATTCCTATGATAGTTAGAGTATATGCATCAATTCTCCCACAAAATAAATAGGCAACTGTGCTTGAACGTAGCCTTGACGTTCAGGGTCAATGTATTGATTCCCCCCAAAAAATAAGTAGGCACTTGTGCCAGAATATAGCCTTGATATTTCAATCAATGCCCAACATGGTTTTCTGTTCAGGGAGCAGGATTGATGCTTGGTGTAATAAGTACCAGTGGATTGCAAGTATGTTACAGCATGCTTTTCACCTGCCTTTACTGCACCCTACTGTGTCATGGTATGAGGTATAATGCTGACATCATGAGCTAAGGTTATTGAGTTGGCATAATTGCTATTTAAATTCAACTCACATCAGTTTGCAGTGACCTTACTTAGCATGTGCAGTATGTTCAAAACCCCAATTTATAACTGACACTGGAGTAGTGGCTAGAAATTGCTTTGCTTTAATCAGAGCTGATCCACTGGAGACGACAGCTACAATTCAGGCTGTGTTGAAAACAATGAGAATTGAATTCACTGCGCTGTTTTGCACTAAACTTTGGACAGAAGGACGAGGGATGGCCCTCAAAGGGCAGCTTAGGATGCAACTGCCGCAGAAAACGATGGTGAACTCTCATTGTTTTTAGAGCATACTATCGCTGACAGGGCTACCTGGCAATGACTAAGGGGCAGTACTTTAGGAAGTGGTCCAAGCTGAGAGACTGTTTGCTGACGGAAGACGTTCTGGCCCAACCTACTGTTAGTATGAGGCTGCCAGGGAAAGATACATCACTACGTCATCACTTTTATGTCTCAGTTCACTAACTGCAAGACCGACATGTGCAATTGAGATAATAGGTGCAAATCAGCGGCCCCATTGGGCGCAGATGCGGGCGCAATGAGTGAATAGCGCGCGGGCCCCAAATTGGGCTTCACGCCAGGCAACGGGCCAACTACGAGTCACCTGGCTCAATCTGCCAGGGCACCGTTCAGTACTGGTCCACGTAAAGATGGACCAGTCATAACGACACCTAGAGGGGGGGTTCCCAAGCCATTGGAGAACCCTGGGTGATCGGGGCCAGGGAAGGGTGGCACTCTAGCATTTTCCCTGGCACCTGATCACCCTGGCACTGCCAACCAGGCATCCTGGCATTGTCATAGGTGCCCAGCTGGCACAAGGTGCCAAGGTACCAGTTTGGCACTGCCAGGGGTCAGACCCGGGGGGGGTGGGTGCCTTGCCAAGTAGAGAAGGGTGAGGGTGAGTTCCTGGGGGCCTCCCCAAGGTTGGCAAAAGGTCGGGGCCTCTAGACAAAATGGCTCCTGATCTGCTCTCCAGCAGGAAATCCCTCTAAGTACTGCCTTGGTGGGGAGAAATTCCCCAAGGCAAAACAAAAATGGCAAAGTGCCATGAGATAGCGGGATGTTTCTCAGCGCTGCAGCTGCTAAACTTGCCATTCAGTGGACTTTAAATTGAGCCCGCTGAATCACGTCCAATGTTATTAATTCTACAGTGTAAATAGGACTTGGACTAATAGGAACACATGTCAGTAATTTGAAGCCATACATCAGCTCATGCTGCGAGGTTTTCCATCCATTTGTTCGAACTAATTAATCATCCATTGACCTCGAGATTGGTGATCTAATTTTGAAAGGAGAAGGCAGCAGCTGGGATAAAGGAGAGGGGAGATGGAAGAGGAAGATGGTAAATGGGAGAAGATCGACAACAAGGGAAAAAGAGGCTGGGCATGGAGGTTTGAGTTGAAGCGATAGGGGCAATAATAATAAGGCAAAGGGGGAATGGAAGTTTAGAGATGAGGAGGGTCAGAGAGAATGAACAGGGAGGGCACATGTAGCAGAATGGAGAGGGAGATGACGGTTCAGAGAGATAACAGAAGAAGTGAGAAGGATAAGGAAAAAGCAAGGAGAAGGACAAATAGCAAAAGTAGGGGGGGGGGTTCAAGGAGAGGAGACATTAAAGAAGTTTCAATGAAGAGACTATTACATTGCTCACTGGGTCATTGGGGTGGGGGCAGGTGTGAATGTTCAATGCCCCAAAATGAGGTGAGGAGAAGCTCTGATATCCTTCATGACCTTAAAGGGAGGAGGGAAATCATTGAAGGAGAGACTGTCTTTAGAGGAAAAGGCAGTGGCCAATTCATAAATATTGTTCAGAGTGTGCAAAGATTGGTGATAGAAAAACCTTTTAGGTTGGAAACAATTTCCATTGGTTGATTGCTAAAGTCTTATCCAGTGACGGGAAAAAGGTTTCTGTTTGGCGATTGGTTTTATCTGATTTCTGGATGCTTAGTTCTAACGAACCTTTGATTAAAAAAATAATTGATATTAGTTATTTAAAGGCCTGTTATTTTCCGTCAATGTTAATGGACTTGGTGGAGGATTAAGGATTATAATGTTATTACACTTACGTGCTTTTTCATTCGCCCTCAAAAGCCGTGCAGTTTATTCTTGATTTTGGATTTTATCCTGAATCAGCAGGTTAAAAAATGAATTAATAACAGAAGTTTCCACCTTAAATGTCGTTGCATGGTAAAGTTCAGGAAGAGGTGGCACCACCTACAGTTGGCCTGAGATTTCCAATAGATAATTGATGGTTGAGGACTCTGGGTCTGTGCTCGTTGGAGTTTAGAAAGATGAGAGGGGATATTATTGAAACTTATAGGATACTGAGAGGCCGAGACAGAGCGGACGCGGCGAGGATATTTCCACTAGTCGGAAAAACTAGAACCCGGGATACGACCTCAGACTGAAGGGATGATCCTACAAAATAGAGATGAGGAGGAATTTCTTTAGCCTCAGAAGGCTGCGGAGGCCACGTCACTGAGTGTCTTTAAGACAGAGATAGATAGGTTATTGATTAATAAGGGGATCAGGAGTTATGGGGAGAAGGCATGAGAATGGAGATGAGAATCATATCAGTCATGATTGAGTGGTGGAGCAGACTGGATGGGCCGAATGCCCTAATTCTGTTCCTATGTCTTACGGTCTTATGGATGGTAAACTGTGCGAGACATATTTTGAGATGGTCTCTCACTGTACAAACCTCTATGTCAGAAATATTCATTTATGAAGACTTGACCATGCATCAGAGATGACCACATGTTGTGAAGTTCTGGTGACCTGGATTAGTATGGTTCCTGGTCCCTTTACTGTAACTTGCACCCAAATGTGTTTAGGTCAGGTGCAGCGTGATTGTGGCAGATGTGGCAAAAATAAAACATTGCTATTGCTGATGTTTCAGAGCATTGCTCACTTTCTTTATGTCACGATGCCTTTGGAACTGGGAGTGGTTGACGATACAAGTGTCTTAATATAGAGATACAAGGGCCAATTTCCTGAATGTGCATTTCTGGTATGGAGTGTTGCCCTCTATTTTCATATAAAATGATACCTGGAAGTCACAGATGTCTTAGAGACTGATCAGCTGTACTTTTTTTGTTGGCATTCTTATTTTCAAAATCATTGTTGATTGAAAAATCAAGGCTTTACTCTGGATCATCATCCTAGAATGGGGATCTCTTTACCCAGAATCCTTGGCAGCATGGAGACCAATAATTCTGGGATAGAGCAGGGCAGGCATCCAATTCCAGTATAAAGCGGTGTCTTTGACACCACTTCGCTTTGGATACCGTGTAAAAAGCACCCCATTCAAAAACTTGATTGACCCCCCCACCACACACACTCACCCCCCCCCCCCCCCCCCATGTTCCTCCAGCTTCCATGAAATTCTGTATTATCACAGTTCCTTTTCAAGCCCCCTTTTATCTGCTGAAGTATTTGAATGATCAAAATTAACGAGCTTTCATTTCTAGCCAGCGAAGACAATATTTGACTTGTTTGGGTTTCAATAAATATGCACCTTGGAGAAAGAAACAAGGGGCTATAAAATTGGTATGTGCCTCTTTTTGGGCACGTAGTAACGATCCATGACCTGTCTGACAGATAAGGTGGGGAGTAAAGTCAGAACACTGAAGGGTAGAACACTGTTTTCATTTCAATAAATTTAGAATACCCAATTATTTTTTACAATTAAGGGGCAATTTAGCGTGGCCAATCACGGTGGCGCGGTCCCAAGTTCAATCCCAGCCCGAAATCACTGTCCGTGTGGAGTTAGCACATTCTCCCCATATCTGCGTGGGTCTCACCCTCACAACCCAAAGATGTGCAGGGTAGGTGGATTGGCCACGCTACATTGTCCCTTAACTTGGAAAAAGAAATTGGGTACTCTAAATTAGAAAAAAGGATCGGCCATGTTTACTTGACTGAGCTTTTGCATTCTTCCCGCACCATCCTTCAATCCAAACTCTCACTTCTGATTTTCTGCTTTCAGATACACAAATACAGCTACATTCCGAGCGCCAGCAGCCCCTGTTAGAGGAAAAGGGACAACAAAACAGCATTGTCGAAGAGGCCCTTCATTTGATCTGATACTTTCAGTCACCAGCTCAGATCCTGCAACGATTCATACCTTAAAGTCTTGTTTAGAGTTGGGGTTTACACATGGTGAGTCACGAGGTATGAATGGGCTGTGTGCCACACCAGCGAGAAAGGACGTTTCATTTCCCATCTCAATCAAGGGAGAGGGTGCCAAAAAGGTCTGCCTCAGTGGACCTAAATGGGACAGCATACAGGAGATGTTGGGCATATATATGATGGACATGCACATGGAGATTCTGGCTGCATCAGCTAACCGACCAGATAGCCTCCCATCACAGCCAATAAGCATGCTCCAGGCCTATCGTCCACTCCCCATTCTGACACACCCACACTCACCTGGTCCTGTAATCTGGCACTTACTCTGGCAACGGTTTGCAGTCTCAGTTGGGTCCATTGCAGGTTTTAGCATTGATGGGACTAGGGAGTTCACAGCTCTCGTGGCAAAATTCCTATCTCCACTCAAGTGTTAAATAGTTACAGCCCCGCCAGTATCAGCGGCAACGCATTCTCCACTGGCTCATACCACCTGAAAAATAATGGCCTCTGTATCCAGAGTGTTAACCTGGATGTCTGGATCACTAGTCCAGTGACATTACCACTACAGTCTCCCTAATATCTGTGAGCAACTGCTAAATTCAGGACCCCCACAACCTCAACCCACCCAATCCCACAAGATAAAACACTCCTGAGACTTTACAAACAGCAGAGGTTATTCAAAATCACCTCGCTGCAGGCTGGGTGCCTGATTCTTCTGGCAACAGTATGCCCCATTAGGTGGATGTTTATTGCTTCCTCAGAGCTATCTCCAATGGCACTGCAGAACCCAATTTCATGCCAAAATCTTTTCTACAAATTGTTAACTAAACAGTCTTGCTCGTTCTGGTGAGTGTGCTTTACACTCAATTGGCTCTGTTTTATTCCTTAGCTCTAGAGTCGGCAGGTATCATTAAGATACCGCCACGAGGTTCAAGTTCAAATCAATGACTCAATACACCAGTTAGTAAGGTTCAATCAAACACATTTATTATTTACACAGTAAATCGATACTCATGCAACTAATACTAGCGGACTAAACTATTCCTACCACTATGAGCCAATACTTATCTTCGATAAGGGAACCCACTGGATCCGGGAACAATGGCCTCTTGTTCTGAGACCGCAGGCTTCCCAGTTGGTACAGGCTAAGGGGTCAGGAGTGTCTATTCACGTAGCGAGCGTTGGTTGGATACTTACTTGTCGGTGTAGCTGTTGGCCAGGCCTCTCCTTCTCATGGTCATGTTCTTAGAGAGCTGCTGCAAAGGTGTTCTGCTGGGAGGGCCGGCTAAGAGAGCGAACTGGACTTGGGACCTGACTTTTATAGGTCCCAGGGGCTTCGCGCCCTTTTTGGCGGACCCCGAGCTTACTGTCAATCGATTGGATCTCATACCAATCGATTGGCATGAATCCCCCCCCCAATACTGAGGCTGTCCCTCGATCGTGGGGCGGTTCTTCCTGGCTTGTTTGTCTCCTTTGTTTCAGACTCCCGTTGGCGCCGGGAAGTCTGACCTGCTATAGAATGTCCCAAATGTAGCTAATCGTTGTATCCATTGTTCCCGGGGATCGCTTCATTAATATGCAAACTGCTGGTTTCAGTGATGTCTGCTTTCTTTGCAGCCAGAATACACAGGAAGATTCTGCAGCCTGCTTGTCTTTCTTAAAGTGTCCAATTTTCCCTGCGTGCTGTGTAAATCGCCATTTTGGGTCGGGAAGTGGCCAACTTCGGTGGCTACAACAGAAGCCTTATACCAATAGGTACTGCAAAAAAAAAGAACAGCTGAAATATTGATAGAAACTGCCTTGATCCCAGAACTGATGAGAGAGCCAAACCCTCTGCTCCATCCTTCCCTCAAGCAGCTAGAAAATCACACTCAACTTAATTTCAATTAATTATAATATTCCAGTAAGCCAGAGAACTTGTTTCTGGCAAGACTACATTGTAGCAGCCCAAACTACATGCCTGGACATTGTGTGCGATGCAAAAGTGATAAAGGTTTGGTTTTATGTTTCTTAGCCAGTCAATACTGCTGCCCCTGTGCTCATTTTGGTACACAAACCTGAAGAAATATTTTTACTTAAACCTATGGGTCATGAGGTAAAGGGTGCTGATAACCTACTCACTGACACTCAGTTTGGGTTCTGCCAGGGTTACCTAGTTCCTGACCTCATTACAGCCTTGGTTCAAACATGACAAAAGAGCTGAATGCCTGAGGCGAGATGAGGGTGACTGCCCTCAACATCAAGACAGCACTTGACCGAGTATGACATCAAGGAGCCCTGGCTAAACTGGAGTCAATGGGAATCAGGAGGAAAACTCTTCGCTGGTTGGAGTCATACCTTTTTCTTCATAAATTTAAAGTACCCAATTATTTTTTTCCAATTAAGGGCAATTTAGCTTGGCCAATTCACCTCACCTGCACATATTTGGGTTGTGAGGGTGAGACCCACGCCGACACGGGCATCATATGCAAACTCCACACGGGAAATGACCCGAGGCTGGGATCGAACCTGGGTCCTCCGCGACGTGAGGAAGCAGTGCTAATCACTACGCCACCATGCTGCCACAAGATTGGAATCATTCCTGTCACAAAGGAAGATGGTTGTGGTGGTTGGAGGTCAAACATCCTAGCTCCAGGACATCACTGCACGAGTTCCTCAGGGTAGTGTCCCAGGCCCAATCATCTTCAGCTGCTTCATCAATGACCTGCCTTCCATCATAAGGTCAGATTTGGGGATGTTAGCAGGTGACTCCACAATGTTCAGCACTATTCGGACTGCTTCATTATCTGAGGAGTCACATGTAATAATGCAGCAAGACTTGGACAATATCCAGGGCTGGGCTGACAAGTGGCAAGTTACATTCACACAAGTGCCGGGCAATTATCATCTCCAACCAAAGAGGATCTAACCATTGCCCCTTGACATTCAATGACATTACCATCGCTGAATCCCCCATAAATCAACATCCTAGGGGTTGCCATTGACCGGAAAGTGAGCTGGACTAGCCACATTAATACTGTCGCTACCCGGGCAGGTCAAACGTTAGGAATCCTATGGCGAGTAACTCACCTCCTGACACCCCAAAGCTTGTCCATAATAGAACATAGAACATAGAACAGTACAGCACAGAACAGGCCCTTCGGCCCTCGATGTTGTGCCGAGCAATGATTGCCCTACTCAAACCCAGATATCCACCCTGTACCCGTAACCCAACACCCCCCCCCCAACCTTACTTTTTAGGACACTACGGGCAATTTAGCATGGCCAATCCACCTAACCAGCACATCTTTGGACTGTGGGAGGAAACCGGAGCACCCGGAGGAAACCCACGCACACACGGGGAGGACGTGCAGACTCCGCACAGACAGTGACCCAGCCGGGAATCGAACCTGGGACCCTGGAGCTGTGAAGCATTTATGCTAACCACCATGCTACCGTGCTGCCCTGCAAGGCACAAGTCACTCAAGAAGCTCGACAACATCGAGGACAAAGCAGCCCGCTGGATTGTTTCTCCTTCCAAAAAACATTCAAACGCTCCATCACTGACAAACAGTGGCAGCCTTGTGTACCATCTTTAAGATGCACAGCAGTAACTCACCAAGATTCCTTAGACAGCACATTCCAAACCCACGACCACCACCATATAGAAGGACAAGAGCAGCAGATACCTGGGAACCCCACCACCTGGAGGTTCCCCTCCAAGTCACTCACCACCATCTTGACTTGGAAATATATCGCCTTTCATTTGCTGCCGCTGGGACAAAATCCTGGAACTCCCTCATGAACAGCACAGTGGGTGTATCTACACCTCAAGGACTGCAGCGGTTCAAGAAGGCAACTCACCACCACCTTCTGAAGCGCAACTAGGAATGGGCCATAAATGCTGGCCTAACTAGCGATGCCCACATCCCGTAAATAAGTTCTTAAAAAGTGATAACGAAAGCTGAAATCCTTGTCCTTTGTTTCGATGTCAGCTTTAACCTGCTCATTATAAATGGGATGATATATTTATAGTTCAGATACAGTTACGTTGCAGTTCAAACTTATTAGTGTTGGCAATGAGGCCATAAAATTGGATGAAACAATTTGACTAGCTGGACGAGGCTTAATGTTTGATAAGAAGTAAATGCTTTAACTTATCACATATCAAAACTTCTGAAGTACAATGAATTACAAGATATTGAGATGCAATGACTATTTGGGACGGCACTGCTTTGACTGCGACCTGTGGGGTTAAAAGAAATCCCTCCATGGTGTAAAAACAAACTGTGTGGTTTTCTTACCTGGGAATGCATCGGAAGAAAGGTGAATACAATATTGAATATGTTTGCACGCTATTTCAGAAGCTGGCTATTGGGGGAAAATATATTTTAAAAAATGGAACCTACTTTGGCCATTGTGTAACCCATTGTCAAAGACTTTGAAGAATGCTGCTTTAGTAACATCCACATGCGTGGTCACAGCATTTGGACATAAATATTAGGATTCAGGCTGTTTTCTTATTTCAAAGCCCAAATATAATTAATTCTGAAAACATTTATCCACAATAAAATATGATATTCACCGACAACTGAACAATAAATAAGCATAAAGCAAACATTAACATTGTCAAACAAAAAAAATGAAGATTGAATATCATTAATTACTTATGAAATATATATATTATCCACTCAAGATATTTTTCATTTGCATTCATTTTAAAATGAATGTATTTATGTATTCTGCATTGTTTTATGATTTATATTTGTGTAAGCACTGAAGAAAAACACAAACACTGTTCATAATATTTGCACTTACTCAGCGAAAGAACATTATCTGAATGCAGATGGCAATGAACCACTGAACACCGAATTCAGGAATCTTTGAGTTTACAAAGCATTAAATTGATCTTGTCTCTTGAATATATGATGAGGAGCAGCACGGCGTACTTAGCAATTCCTGCATTTATCACTAAACTGCAAATCTGAAATTCTAAATTCTATAAAATATTGGAGAATAACTTTTTATTAACGGAGTGAGCCGACGAGGCAGGCTGTGGTTCCCATTAATGGAACAATCATGTTATGTTGTCAAGCAGTCATGCGGTGATTAATGTACCCTTAATTCTAGGGAGATCATATGACAGCACTTTGTTTATGTGACTGGTTTACAATTGCATTACTTAATAGAAAAGTGAATGAGCTTCAATGCCCTTACCAATGACAGTTGCAGGAATGTTGAAGAAGGGAAGCTTAACTCCATTTGTTGTTTATTGATTATGGAATAGAAAACAATTTTAATTGATTTCAAATTCAGAGGGAACAAATCCATATTACCTAGCATGAAGATGATTTTCACTTTGTTTTCTTATGTATAAATAGCTCTTTGAATATAATTCACAAACGCAGAGATGTGTGAAACACAATTGCACTCCACCTCAAACAAAGTGAATGGCTCACAGTTCCTCAGAGATCTATCACAGAAAAATCTGTCCACCCATGGCAATGGCAAATAAAAAACATCCAGAATCAAGCATTCACAATTGGACACCAAGCGTTCAGCTCATTAATCGAACAACAAACAAAATATTTGTCAAGAAACACTACACAGGCAGCAAGTTGAAAATTAAAAACAAACTCAATACAACACAAAAAAACCCTGAAAGAAACATCAGCATATTAGAGAACTGCTTTTGGAGAAAAAGTCACTGTCTTGTCGGAGTTGGAAAATCCCAACAGAAATCACCTTTGTATCATGAATGGTGGAGCAGACTTGAAGGGCTGAACGGCCTCCTTCTGTTTTCTATGACCACGTGGACAACATTGTAACACCGTGGTTAGCACTGTTGCTTCACAGCTCCAGGGTCCCAAGTTCAATTCCCGGCTTCGGTCACTGTTTGTGTGGAGTCTGCACGTTCTCCCTGTGTCTGTTGCGTTTTGTCCAGCTGCTCCATTCTCCTCCTACCAGTCCCAAAAGATGTGGGGCGCGATTCTCCGCAAATCCGGCGTGCCATGAAGGCTGGCGTGAAACTGGCCGTGTTTCACGCCAGCCTTGGAGCTCCGTCCCGGGACCCGATTCTCCCCCCCCGGGCGGGGCTAGTATCGGGGCCGGGGGAATGACGGTGACGCGGAGTTAGCGAACGTCGCTAACTCCACCTGCCAAGAGTCACGGGGGCTGACGCGCACGATGACGTCAGCCGCGCATGTGCAGGTTGGACGGCTCCAACACGCGCATGCGCGGTGACGTCATCACGCAGATGCGTCAAACCCGCGCATGCGCGGGCCGTCATGCCCCTCAGCCGCCCCGCGGACTGATCCTGCGGGGCGGCGGAAGAACAAATAGTGCGCGGGTATCGGACCCGCTGCCCGTGATTGGTGCCCACCGATCGCAGGCCTATGCCAATCGGTGCCATGGTTGTCCGGGACGGGCACTTTGCGGCCGTTTTCATGAACGCTGAAAGCAGGTGTGATCGCGGCCGTGAAAACGGCTGTAAACTCCGCGGTATTCGGCCCATCGGCCTGCGGAGAACCGCTGTTCGCCGTAAAAAACGGCGAGCAGCGATTTGTGTCGGGGGGCGGCCGGAGGGGGGTGGAGAATAGCGGGAGGCCATGAAAATTGTCGGGAAGGCCCTCCCGCTATTCTCCGACCCGTCATGGGCAGCGGAGAATCGCGCCCCCGCTTTTAGGTAAATTGGACATTCTGAATTCTCCCTCAGTGTACACAAACAGGTGCCAGAATGTGGTGACTAGGGGTTTTTCCACAGTAATTTAATAGTAGTGTTAATGAAAATGAATGAAAATCACTTATTGTCACGAGTAGGCTTCAATGAAGTTACTGTGAAAAGCCCCTAGTCGCCACATTCCAGCGCCTGTCCGGGGAGGCTGGTACGGGAATCGAACCGTGCTGCTGGCCTGCTTGGTCTGCTTTAAAAGCCAGCGATTTAGCCCAGTGAGCTAAACCAGCCCCTGTACAAGCCTACTTGTAACAATAAAGATTATTAAAGTCACAATTTCCAGCTTGTAGGGAGATTCCTGTTTAGCATCAAAGAAAGGGCTCAGAAATGAATTATTATGCATCGCACCAAGTCTGTCACTATGTAAAATCAGCTCATCCAGGAATGATTACTGACCAGGTTCCTCATGAATATGCAATGTGTCAATAGGAATGAAACAAATTATTAAATCTGATTGAATGACTGAAGTGCTGTTTTTCTCATGATGTCCTCATTCAGTTCTCCAGATATGCTCTGACTATTGTACCGTTAAGTGTGTGCGGAATTCAATTTTTCACATTCAGAAGACCCTTACTCGGAGGATAGTGTTCCTTAATATTTAATAAATATGATGCTGTAAATCTATGTTAAATAAAAATCAACCAATCGTGGGATGGAACCTGGGTTTGATTTGTGTACAGAACTGCAGGCCTGCAAATGTAACATTGGAAGGAATTGTTAAAAACACCTAAGGTGGGGCAGCACGGTGGCACAGTGGTTAGCACTGGGACTACGGCGCTGAGGACCTGGCTTTGAATCCCGGCTCTGGGTCACTCTCCATGTGGAGTTTGCACATTCTCCCCGTGTCTACATGGTTTCACCCCCACAACCCAAAGATGTGCAGGTTAGGTGGACTGGACACGCTAAATTGCCCTTTAATTGGAAAAAAAATAATTGGGTACTGTAAACTTAGAAGAAAAAGAAAATGCACAAAGCAGCACGGGGTTCGCTGATCAAACATAAAGGATGTGGTTTAGAGCACTTCGGTCAAACAAACCATTGAAAGGAGTTGAGCAGCTGCACAACAAGCAGATCAAAAGTTTGGATTTGGAAGGTCCAGGTCCAGGTGCGTGAATAGTTCATGAATTGGAAGAAATCTGCACCGTGATATCACTGCTCCAAATGCTTTTCTGCTGAGCCTGAAGTCAGAGTCAGGGACATTCTACCTGATATGTGCAGGAGATTAAAAATAAACAAATAGGGTAATAAAATTAAATAGATACCAGGATGCTTCCTCTGTCTTTTCCTGCCATTGCATTAGGATATGATAATTTCTAAATCATGCCATTATATCAATTAAAAAAATAATACTTTACAAGATGTGGGCATCGCTGGTTAAGCCAGCATTTATTGTCCATTCCTAGTTACCCTTCAGAAGGTGCTGGCGAGCTGTCTCCTTGAACCACTGCAGTCCCTGGGGTGCAGGTACACCCACTGTGCTGTTAGGGAGGGAGTTCCAGGATTTTGCTGCAGCGACAGCGAAGGAATGGTGATATATTTCCAAGTCGGGATGGTGAGTGACTTGGAGGGTGGTGGGGTTCCCAGGTACCTTACTGCTCCTGTCCTTCTAAATGGCAGAGGTTGTGGGTTCAGAAAGTGCTGCCGAAGGAACCTTGGTGGGTTCCTGCAGTGCATCTTGTTTGTCTTGGGTGATGTTAAACTTCTTGAGTGTTGTTGGAGCTGCACTCGACCAGGCAAGTGGTGAATATTCCCTTACACTGCTGACTTTTGCCTCGTAAATGGTGGACAGGCTTTGGGAGGTCACGATATGAGTTATTCCTAACCTTTGACCAGATCTCATCACCACAGTATTAATATGGCTAGTCCAGTTAAGTTTCTGGTCAATTGTAACCCTCAGGATATTGATTGTGGGCGAGTCTGTGATGGTAATGGCATTGATTATTGAGGGGCGATCGTTAGATCCTTTCTTGTAGGAGATGCCCATTGCCTGGCAATTGTGTGGCGTGAATGCAACTTGCCACTTGTCAGCCCAACCCTGGAAATTGTCCACATCTTGCTTTATTTTGACATGGGCTGCTTCATTATCTGAGGAGTCGTGAATGGTGCTGAACATTATGCAGTCATCTGCGAACATCCCCAGTTCTGACCTTATGATGGCAGGGAGGTCATTTATTAAGCAGCTAAGGGCTGGTTTAGCTCATCAGGGCTGGTTTAGCTCAGTGGGCTATACAGCTGGTTTGTGATGCAGAACAAGGCCAGCAGCGGGGGTTCAATTCCCGTACCACCTGAGAATTCTGAATTCTCCCTCTGTGTACCCGAGCAGGTGCCGGAATGTGGCGACGAGGGGCTTCCCACAGTACCTACTTGAGACAATAAAGGTTATTTATTTATTTACAGATGGTTGGGCCGACCCTGAAGAACACCTGCGGTGATGTCCTGGAGCTGAGATGATTGAACTTCAACCAGGATAGCCATCTTTCTTTAGATTTTTCCCTCTGATTCCCATTGACTCCAGTTTTGCTAAGGCTCCTTGATGCCATACTCGGTCAAATGCTGCCTTGATGTCAAGGGCAGTCACTCTCACCTCACCTCTGGCATTCAGCTTAATGATGTCAGGAGCTGAGTGACCCTGGCAGAACCCAAACAGGCTCCCTGGATTCCAGAGTATCAGTTAGAGAACATTCCAATGGAACAACCAATTTTAAGAACATGTTTGCACTCTTTGTAATCCCCAGCTGGCAACTAGCCTTCCCTCAGTCTTGGCAAGCGGTAATGATTCCGCTGTTTTTTGTTTTAAGTTCCTGCAGCTCTGGCATCAATTGTTTTCCTGATGAAATTGTACTTGAAATTTTGCAAGAAGATAGAGGAAGCGCAGTGGAGAATGCCACGTGGGTGACTCTGAACCAGAAGTGTTCTCTGCCCACAAGCCAGCACCCTCGCACCTACTGTTCATGGCTGTAATAGCTTGACTTGGCAGAGGATTAGCATGGAGAGATTTCAGCTCTTAAAGTATGTTGTGCCAGTTGGACCAGATACAATTAAAGATCCACCTAAACATTTAGTGATCAAGGAGCATCACGCTAAAAATGTGGTGACATCAGCTGCCATAATTACTGGCATGATTACGTGATTACATGTTTTCAAGGGTACAAGTTGACCTTCCTTTATAATTTGAGATCAACGAGTGTAATATTTAGACAAAAATAAAAACAGAAAACGGTGGGAAAATGCAGCAGGTCTGGCAGCTTCTGTGGAGAGAGAGAGATAGAGTTAAAGTTTCAAGTCCATATTCCTCTTCTTCCTCTATATTTAGATGCTGCCCCCAGCATATAGCACACACTGCATCGCAGTGAGGCTACAGGACTAACAGTACGAGCAGCTATTATAATCTGCTGACTGCCCTAACAACTATTCCCATCTTCCTATATTACTCTTGGAAGTGGCTTTCTGAAAAATGGTCCAATTACCAGCTGAGGATCAAAAATTCTGCAATGAAAGATGTTGGTTTATCAGGGCTGTGAGGGTCACCAGCAATAAATATCTTCCATTTCATTGCATACCTTTCTTGAACTGCGCACTGCAATATATGAACATATATACAGACAAATTCAGAGCAGGAGGAGGCCACTCGGCCCCTCGGGCCTGCCCCACCATTCAATAAGATCCACCCCCCTTGCTTATCGAGAATGTTGGCCAATCTAATAGGTGCTGAGCCCATTGGTTGCCGCTGAGGCAATGTTAGGCACATTATTGGTCTTCATTCGAATTCAACAGAGGAAGAAGTCACTTAATGTGATATATGTACAAGTCAAAGTTATTTTGTGATTAGGCTCAGCCAATCTGTAGGTGCAATTGGTTGAAATAGTGTGCCACGCATCATTATGCTGAATTTTCCCCAAGAGGAGCAACACTTAACAAGTTATTTTATTCTAGTCTAGATGTGGATACATTTTAGCAGAAGTTGAATTAGTTATTCCTGCTGTGCATACATTGGCTGGCTTTATTTCAACAGTCTCATCTCTACGCTTGGAGAATTACAGAAGTTTGAAAGTAAAGAGAGCATGGTTGGAATGTTGATGATTTTAACTAAATTATTAAAGTGCTTCACATATTGGGCATCTTATTATAGCAGACTCGCATGATGTATGTTTGTTTGTGATGGGGTTGCACTGCCCAGCTGCATTCTGTAACTTAAAAATGTTTTTCGCTTCTTCATCTGTACCTGGTGGTGTGGGATGGCACAGTGGCTAGCACTGCTGCCTCACAGCGCCACGGACCTGGGTTTAAATCCGACAGTCTGTGTGGAGTTTGCACATTCTCCCAATGTCTGCGTGGGTTTCTTTTGGGTGCTCCGGTTTCCTCCTACAGTCCAAAGGTGTATAGGGTAGGTGGATTAGCTATGCTAAAATTGCCCCTTAGTGTCCAAATGTTCGATCGGGTTACAGGGATACGGCAGTGGGTGTGGGCCGAGGCAGGGTGCTCTTTCAGAGGGTCACTACAGAATCGATGGGCCGAATGGTATCCTTCTGCACTGTAGGAATTCTATGATTATGTTTGGCACTTTCAATCTAATTCTTCCTCTTCACAATTCAAAAAATCCAGGATTACATATGTTGCATTTTTGGATAAATTTAGTGACTCCATCTTTCCCCTCTCAGGCAGACATAACAGAACTCATTGCACAATAACAGGATATTTCCTCCTTGGGCTCCGAACATCACGAAAACAGAATGTCTGCTCATTGTCACATTGGCCTTTGTGGGACCCCACTGTGCTTAAATAGACAGCTGCATTTCCTCCATTACACTCCTGACTATATTTCATTGGCTGTAAAGCACTTTGCAATGTCCTAAGGTTTTGAAGGATGCAATACAAATGCAACTATTTCGATTTTGAATGTATACAGTGAATACTATATGTATCACAATTCTGCTGAATCACTTCCGAGTGCAACTTGATCCATCTAGACAATTGAAGTACCATTGCACCATTGTAATGGTTATTTTGAAATGTCTGTACTGTTTCTTTGACTGTATTAAAGCATCTCAGAATGCAACAATGTATGTCAAACACCTGAATATTATTGCAATTTGCGCGATGGCCACTTTGAAATGTTTGCAATGTTCTTTCAATAAAGTATATTTTTGCAAAAAGAAAAGGCTCCAAATCTGCCTCCACTCTGAAACATAGAATTATAGAATTATAGAATTTACAGTGCAGAAGGAGGCCATTCGGCCCATCGAGTCTGCACCGGCCCCTAGAAAGAGCACCCTTCCCAAGGTTAACACCTCCACCCTATCCCCATAACCCAGTAACCCAGTAACCCCACCCAACACTAAGGGCAATTTTGGACACTAAGGGCAATTTATCATGGCCAATCCACCTAACCTGCACATCTTTGGACTGTGGGAGGAAACCAGAGCACCCGGAGGAAACCCACGCACACACGGGGAGGATGTGCAGACTCCGCACAGACAGTGACCCAAGCCGGAATCGAACCTGGGACCCTGGAGCTGTGAAGCGATTGTGCTCTCCACAATGCTACCGTGCTGCCCAGTATGTTCAGGCATGTTAATGTTTGTGGCATTTTGTGTGGCTACGTGCCGCCGGGGAACCGACGAGGGAGGGTCGCCTTCAGCACGACCAGAAGATCCTGCTGTCAGGAAGGGCTGGAAATCCAGCCCAGGGTGTGGGAGAGTACAGGAAATCCAATGTTTCTAGTGCTACCTGCCTCACATGTCGCAGAGTCTGCTGGACACGCACTGGATTAAACAGGCATCTCTAAACCCATTGAACAAGGGTTTAAGAAGTCACCCGTGTTGCTAAGGGACTGCCTACGAAGTCATCACAAGAGTGGGAGTCTCTCAACTAATTCTTCCCTGTAAGTGTTTGGTATCAAGGAGCAGTGGCAAAATTGAAATCAATGGGAATCAGTAGTGAAGCTGGTTGGAGTCAAACCCAGCATTCAGTAAAATGACTGCAGTTGTCATAAATCAATCACCTTAGCCTTAGGGCATCAATGCATGTGTTCCTCAGGGCAATGTCGGAGAACCAATCATCTTCAGTAGCTTCATCAAATTACATTCCCTCCCTCATAAGGTTGCACAATTTTTTATTCCATTTGCAACACTTTAGATGATGAAACAATCCAAGCCCAGATACAACAAGACCGAGACAACATTCAAACTTGGGCTGTTAAGTGGTTAAAAAAAAAACCCTCCCGACCATTTAATGGCATATCAGTAACATATTAGGAGGTGACCAGCTTAACTGAACAAACCTGATACTTAACTGTATTAATGCTGTAGCTCCAAGAGATCAGAATCTGTATATTCAGCAGTGGAAGCCTCGTTCTGTACTGGGCCATTTACTAAGCTGCAGTTGGAACCAAAGAACATACAACTCATGGAATGCTACAACTCAACAGGTAGGGTTTTTACTTACCTTATCCTGTGCACTCTCACAGGCATAAATACAAGGCTATAGGCCTAAAGCCTGTCCACCTGACGTATGATGTCATCAGTGCTCATGTGGTTCACTTCTTATAGGGTCATTGTCCCAACACAACAGCACCTCAATCTTTATTTTGAAACTTCCCCGAAAGCAAACATCTCCAGTATTTGCATAGTTCCAAAAGCAACACCTATGTGCAAGCTGCTGGGGGAGGTCGTGGGGAGATCTGGCCCCGGGGGGTGCCCCCACGGTGGCCTGGCCCGCGATCGGCGGGCGGGCCTGTGCCGTGGGGCACTCTTTTCCTTCCGCGTCGGGCATCAGCCTCCGCGATGGCAGACACGGAGGTGACCCCCCCCTGCAATGCGTGGGGATGACGTCAGCAGCCGCTGATGCTCCCGCGCATCCGCCGCCCACAGAGTCCCTTCGGTCCCGGCTGGCGCAGCGCCAAAGGCCTTTCCTGCCAGCTGGCGGCGCGCCAACCACTCCGGTGCGGGCCTAGCCCTTAAAGGTGAGGGCTTGGCCCCTAAAGGTGCAGAGGATTCCGCATCTTTGGGGCGGCCCGACGCCGGAGTGGTTTACGCTACTCCATCCTGCCGGGACCCCCCGCCCTGTCGGGTAGGGGAGAATCCAGCCCAAGAACTATAGTTTCCAGTAGATTTAAGAGTCTGTCTGGTGGGCGTCTATTTCGCACCAGCTGTCTCCTTACTTCAGGTACTGACTGATCCCCACCTTAGGGATACCAGGCATCGCAGGGGAACGGGTTCATCCCAAGGGAGCGTGTAGATAGTTTCTTCCAGAGGGTGGTATCCTCAATGACGAAGGTGTTTTGCTCCAGGGACAGTGTGTGAACATCTGATAGTAAGATCAAGGCCCCTTCTTGAGCCCTGTGGTGATCAGTGGTTCCAACACTTGGGACTGTGCTGTAATGGCTGGTCGGCATGTGGTCACCACACAATGTCGCCTCTAGTCTGGACGTGTAGGATAAGGGAACTGTCTGGACCAGTGCCCTGTCAGTCATGTTGTAACCTGGAGCCAATACTTGTTCATCTTGATGGAAAGAGTACCTCTTGGAGTTTGCTTCTCTTCTAGACCCCTGAGCTAATTGGTTCCTTTTGACAATCTTGCGAGTATCTTCATAAGAACATAAGAACTAGGAGCAGGAGTAGGCCATCTGGCCCCTCGAGCCTGCTCCGCCATTCAATGAGATCATGGCTGATCTTTTGTGGACTCAGCTCCACTTTCCGGCCCGAACACCATAACCCTTAATCACTTTTTTCTTCAAAAAACTATCTTTACCTTAAAAACATTTAATGAAGGAGCCTCAACTGCTTCACTGGGCAAGGAATTCCATAGATTCACAACCCTTTGGGTGAAGAAGTTCCTCCTAAACTCAGTCTACTTCCCCTTATTTTGAGGCTATGTGAAAGTTCTGCTTTCACCCGCCAGTGGAAACAACCTGCCCGCATCTATCCTATCTATTCCCTTCATAATTTTAAATGTTTCGATAAGATCCCCCCTCATCCTTCTAAATTCCAACGAGTACAGTCCCAGTCTACTCCACCTCTCCTCGTAATCCAACCCCTTCAGCTCTGGGATTAACCTCGTGAATCTCCTCTGCACACCCTCCAGTGCCAGTACGTCCTTTCTCAAGTAAGGAGACCAAAACTGAACACAATACTCCAGGTGTGGCCTCACTAACACCTTATACAATTGCAGCATAACCTCCCTAGTCTTAAACTCCATCCCTCTAGCAATGAAGGGCAAAATTCCATTTTCCTTCTTAATCACCTGTTGCACCTGTAAACCAACTTTCTGTGATTCATGCACTAGCATACCCAGGTCTCCCAGGTAACAAAAGGTCAAATATGGATCATAGCTTCCTTTTTAAACAGCATATATGCTGGCGAGTTCTGTGTTGTGGCTTGAGGTGTGTTTCAGTGTATGGTCAGGAAGCTATTGGCACATTTAACTAGTGATGCCTCCCCTTTTGAAGCTAAAAATGAGTGCTTTATTAATTTCCCAAATCTTTCCACAAGACCATTGGCCGAGGGCCGACACAGTGCTGACTTAATGTGTCAATTGCCATTCCATTCCATGTAGTCCGTGAATTCCAACTTGAGGAACTGAGGGCCATGGTTGCGAACAATTTGTTCACGGTTTCCGAACCTTGGGAACATATCATATAGTTTATCGATGATCCCGTTAGCTGAAGTGGACATCATTACCATCGATGGCAGCACGGTAGCACAGTGGTTAGCACAATTGCTACACAGCTCCAGGGTCTCAGGTTCAATTCCTGGCTTGGGTCACTGTCTGTGCGGAGTCTGCACGTTCTCCCCGTGTGTGCGTGAGTTTCCTCCGGGTCATCCGGTTTCCTCCCACAGTCCAAAGATGTGCAGGTTAGGTGGATTGACCATGCTAAATTTCCCTTAGTGTCCAAAATTGCCCTTAGAGTTTGATGGGGTTACTGGGTTATGGTATAGGGTGGAGGTGTGGGCTTGGGTAGGGTGTTCTTTCCAAGAGCCGGTGCAGACTCGACTGGCCAAATGGCCTCCTTCTGTACTGTAAATTCTATGATTCTATGATAACTCGGGCCACTTGGAATGGCCGTCAAACACCACTCAAGTTTGACCCTCAAGGTGTCCGGCATATTGACATGGCATCTCGGACCATTCCCAGGGGTGTAATGGTGACAATGGTGGTCTGTTCCTGAATTTGGCAAAAGCGTGGCACAAACTGGGTTGCGGGTTCGGAAACATTTCTTGATGGAAACCGTGACTACTGGAATGTTTCTCTACTCTTCAAGTGGTCCATGTGGTTAAAAATGATCAATTGATCCATCCTTCCACATCCACTTGGCAGGAAAGAGGTCTGGTCTTAGGGACAATATTTCTAGGGATCCACTTGACCCAGTCCCGAAGCTTCTCACATATACAGCTTCATTTATTGTGCTGTACTATGGCTTGCTTCCTGATTACTTTGGTTGGCTACTACCCTCCCTGACTAATTTGTAAACACAATGCTCAGTCTTGTTCTAAGAAGATGTTGCATTGGCAGTTCTGCTGGTGGAACTCCCATTGTTACATGTGGAATAGTATGGTTGCTTAGGAAGAATTGTGGGATTTTGGTCTCCAATGTTCCTGCTGACATTTTCTTTAGGCCAGACTTGAACGGTTGGGCGCTCTCTCGGCTAGTCCATTTAATGCTGGGTAGTAAGGCACAGTTCTGACGTGTTTAATACCGTTGAGAACGGTGAAGTTTTGGATCTCAGGACTTGTGAACAATTATATTGTCTGATACCATGGCTTCAGGTAATCCGTATGTTGAAAAGCATTTGGCGTAATTTTTCGATGGCAGAATGAAATACAGGTGAGCTCACCTCAAAAATGACCATCCATTTAGTGTGTGCATCAATCGTGAGCAAACACATTGGGCTGGATTCTCCGCTGTTGGGATTCTCCGTCGTGTCGGCAGCCTGGGGGTTTCCCGACGGCATGAGGCTGCCGGCAATGGGAAACCCCATTGGCCAGCTGGTGAGATACAGAATCCCGAGGGCGCTGCGGGACAGAGAATCCCACCCATTGTGCCCAGGAATGGACCAACATAATCAATATGAATTCACACCCATAGCCAGCCAGGCCATTCCAAGGGAGCAGTGAGGCTGTGAAAGGCAAGCTTTGTTGCAGTTGGCACTGTTGACAATGTTTGAGCAGCTTCACGATATCAGCATCAATACCAGTCCACCACACATTACTTCTAGTAGCATCTTCATCTTCGAGATGGCAGGATGCGCTCTGTGTAACTCAAGTTAGGAGCAGCTCTCTGCCTGTTACAGAAATGACTGCTCGTGCTCCCCAGAGTATGATGTCAACCTGAAAACTCAATTCATTGTTGAAGGTGTCTAAAATATATAATGCCATGATGTTTTCTTGGTGCACAGGAGTACAGGTGGCACATTCTCGCAAGGGTAAGTGGCTGAGATCATCTCCATCTATTATGTGTGTTCCAGGTCGGTGCCTGAAAGTATATTCATTGGCGGACAGAGTTAATGCCCCTCATTGTTCTTGCTGAGGTGATCAACTTTATTATCTTTGAAGACACCCAAGAGCAGTCTGTGGTCAGAAATTATGCTCATGTGTCCACCATGTAAGTACTGGTGGAATTTCTTGACCGCAATGACAATTGAGAGTCCTTCTTTCTCGAATTGTGAGTAGGCTTTTTTGACCTGCAACAGGGTTCTTGACACATATCCGTCAGTGGGCTGTAGTCCTTGTGCATTTACACGGTGCCCCAGGGAGGTACCTCAGCGGTTCGACAGGTGCATTTCTCTTTCTTGTGGTGAGCTCAGCCGCCTGAATTCTCTTTGTCCACTCCTTTAGGTCTTCTAGATTCTCAGCCTCTATTCTGCATGTTTTGCGTTAGGACCTACATTTTCTTCAGCAGAAATAATGCAAACAAGCTCCCAGTTCATTCCTTTCAATGAGGCTGAGAAAAACAGCATTGATTTTTTCCCAAATGTTTGCTTCAAATCAGGAAAATACTAAGGGCTGAAATTCACGATGTCGGAAGGGGGATACATTTCCTTCCCTCGCTAAAAGAAATGATGGACGCCAACCATACCAGGTTAAGCAAGGCGCCCCCCCCCCACCCCCCCCCCCCCCCACCCCCCCACCCCCAAGTAATAACACACTGCAGTGGCATAAACAAAGTAGAACTTAGCCGCAATAGGAGAAAGTCCTGCCCTCAAGGGTTATCAGTCAATCTGATTAGCCAACAGCACCTGCAGTCCCAGAAACGTGATAGTCAGCAATTAAGTGAGGAGGAACAAAGTGTTGGGGGGGGGGGGTGTTGGGGTGGGGATTATCATCTGCGATGGGCGGTGCCCTTGATGCACACGTGACATCCTCCAAAGAACACACCCCCTTCCTTCCTGCCTTAAGAAGTTTGGTTAAAAATTTTCCAATCTTGCCCACTTCCCCGTGCTAACTGTATTGTGGCGTGGGCAGTATATTACCTGGTTCAATTTGCTTGGCTATAAGCTCAATTGACCATTAACTTATTTATTTCAACATGGCGGGAGAGTTGCCAATTTCAGCGCTTACTGAGCTGCCGTAGGTTAGCTCAGGAGTGGGCAGGAAGCAGGAGAGCTTGCCACCCCTCTTATATTAAATGTCCCTTGCCAAAAACGTTCCCAGCAGGGGATGGTAAAATCCAGCCATGACTATCAACCCGCATTAGTCAAAAGCAGAAGGGAAAAGAAGCAAATAGAAATGCACAACAGGGGGAATTGCTGATCAATTATTTTTACAACTGTGTGAAAAAACATCAGCTCGGGACTCAAAGCCCCCAATCGTTTATTAATTCAATATGACTACTATGAACCGTGCACTATGAGATGAGAGGCGTTATTGAAATCTATCATCTCCGATGGAGAGAAAATGAATTAATTTCTGACTGCAATGCAGGAAAATAAAATATCTGCAGTTCACCACAGAATGTCAGGCACAAACAAGAAGTGGATCCAATCAAAGTGACTCGAGAGCCAAGCGTGTACTGTCCCTTTGCATCTGAACAGAGATCCCGAGCACATTACAAATGAGCAAATAAACAAACCGACAGAATATAGATAGCAGACCGGAGTATAGAATAATGATTGAAAAATGCTCTAAGAATTAATAATGAGACCGCTTCACTGCAAAAGCACAATACTTGATATCTTGGTGTATGATTAATTGAAGGTTTGCATGTGTTGGTCCCACAATATGATGATAGCATATCTTATTCTTTCCTTTTTATAATATTGTTCTGTAAGACGCCTGCCAGTTTCTGTTTAAGTTAAACATTTGTAGTCTTTTTTTCCAAAGGCAATGCTTTATAAAATAAATCTAAATAAACCTGTCATTACACAGATTAAGAATCGTTAGGGGATCATTTTGGCTTTGCGGAATTGTGTAAAGGGATGATCAGGCCATTTTGCATCTCTCTCATTATTTCCATTGAAATTTCCAACAACAGCAAACAAAAGCAACTTGCATTTGTATCGCGCTGCAATACCCTTCCATGGTGAGGCACTGAAGTGTTATGAAGTAAAATTTGACATTGGACCAAATGAGGCAGGTTTCCAACAGCTTTTGAAAAATCTCCTCCTTGCTTTTAAACCCCTGTGGGACCTCGTCCCCGGCTCTCGCCCGCCACTTAGCAATCTCTGCCAACCCCAAGCAAATTCCACATGGACAGTGGCCCAGGGCCGGAATCGAATTCGGGTCCATGGTGCCATGAGGCAGCAGTGCTAACCACTGCGCCATTGTGCTGCCCTGAGCATCCTTGGTTTTAGCTGATTTGTCATTGCTAATTGTGACTTCAGCTGCCTTGGACCTAAGCTCTGGAATCTGCACCTTAGATCTTTCCACCTCTTTACTTCTCTTTCACCTGCAAGATTCTCCTTAATAGCTTTCTTACGTGCAATTTGTTTTGAAGCCAATTGATTTGGGCACATTTGTGGAAGAAGAAACTATTGAGAGTCGTGAACACCACCCAGTCCATCACACGAACGCGCCTCCCATCCACTGACTCTGTCTACACCTTCCGCTGCCTGGGGAAAGCGGGCAGCATAATCAAAGACCCCTCCCACCCAGCTTACTCACTCTTCCAAATTCTTCCATTGGGCAGTAGATACAAAAGTCTGAAAACATGCACCAACAGGTTCAAAACCAACTTCTTCTCCACTGTTATCAGTCTCCTAAACGACCCACTTATGGACTGACCTGAATAATACAACACTCCTGTATGCTTCGCCCGATGTCTATGGACGCGATTCTCCGATGCTGTGCGGCATCGGGAAAGCCGTCGTGAACTCGGCCGAGTTTCATGACGGCGTCGGAGGCCGCTCCTCGCCCCCTATTCTCCCCTCCCCCTGGGGGCTCAGAGCGGCCTTTCGAGAAACTCGGCCGCAGGGCCTTGACGCATGCGCGGTTGCCGTCTTCCCATCCGCTGCCCCGCAAGACATGGTGGCTTGATCTTGCGGGGCAGCGGAGGGGAAGAGTGCGTCTCTTGGAGACGCCGGCCCGACGATCGGTGGGCACCGATCGCGGGCCAGTCCCCTCCCGAGCACGGCCGTAGTGCTGGATCCCCTCCCCACCCCCACAGCCCCCAAGCTTACCTTTCGCGCTATGTTCATGCCGGCAGCCACCAGGTGTGGTTGCCACCGGCGTGAACAGGTCGGGAACGCCAGGCCGCTCGGCCCATCCGAGCCGGAGAATCACCGGTCACCGTGAAAAACGGTGACCGGCGATTCCGCGACACGCCATTTTGAGGGGGGTGGGAGAATCACCAGGGCGGCGTGTCGTGATTCGCCCGGCTCTCCCGCAATTCTCCCACCCGACGTGGGGAGCGGAGAATCGCGCCCTATGTCTATGCATTTACATTGTGTATTTTATGTTTGCCCTATTATGGATTTTTTTTCATGTATGGAATGATCTATTTGAGCTGCATGCAGAACAATACTTTTCACTGTACCTCGGTACACGTGATGATAAACTAATCCAATCCAATCCAATCCATACATTAATCTGCTTTCCCCTTACTTTCCCCTTACTTCACTTCCAGTTGTTGATCTTTAAAAAGGTTCGATATTGAATTTCACCTCTTGTATTTTTCAGCAATTGGGCTCATGTGGACCTTTAGCTTCCTCTCCCCGGTACAAACACCGGGGTTTAAGAGCCTTCTTAAGCCATTTAACTGTGAATGTGCCTGTAAATCAGTCTGATTGCTTCAATGGTTAGCCACAGGCAATACCTCACATCATTTACTCCTGCAGCTGAAAACACCAATTTTGGAGATTAATGGAGAAGAAAAGAAATCTCACTGCAGCTTTCAGTAATCCGCAGTTAACCCTTGACAACAATCTATCTGTTTTAGTCAGTTGAGCTGATATTTCAGGCACAGCAACTGGTATTTCTTCCTTCTTTCCTTTGGAACCTTGAACAAATGAGAGTCATCACTTCTGATGAAAGTTAATTTGTCCATTGATGCTGCCTGACCTTCTGAGTCTTTCCATATTGCTCATATATCAAGATTTCCAGCACATTGGGAGGCAAAACTACAGGTTCATTATCAGTGATGACACAAAATTAGTAACTCTGAGGAGTTATCCATGTGGTGTGTGAAACATGGGATTACCACTGTTACTTTGAGCACCTTAACTCTCGTCTCTTTGCAATAATCATAAAACATAGAACAGATCATTATTCCTGCTTCTAATTCAAAAACTCTTCCCTTCAGGTCTGAGGAAATATATTTTTGCTGAGAATAACGCCTGTATATTGCAGTAATTATAATTGCTAGGCTATCAGTGCTCAAAATTATTACAGGACAAATCAGATATAAAATGTAAGCGTCCACACATGCACAGTTAAATGTGGACATGTGAAGGTTGCTGTCAGAGATACCCTGCTCCTTCACAGGGTGCGCTGACAAAGTTCTCATCTATAGACCCAGCATTGAAATGACTGAAATAAAATTAACTTCTTATACTTGCCCATGAGCTTAAATGGCTGAAAACCTGAGAGCTGCTACATTCAGGAGTGAAATGAGTTTTGAATGGTGTGATGAGCTTACTGCTGAACAACTTATGTGCCCAATAAAATATAATTAAATTTTACAAATGTGGAATCTCATTCCCTCAGAAGGAAATTAATCTCAAGAACTTTAGAAAAAATTAAAATAATTTGTTGTTTTTTTTTGTTTCTTTCATTTATATCCTTCGTTAATCATATTTGTAATTTTTGTATATTTGCTTTCCGTAAATCATTTAAATGTAGGGCGCGATTCTCTCCAAAAATTTCTAGGTTCATTTGTGCCATATTTTTCAAGGAGTTTCCTGTTGGCTTTGCCGGTGGGTACCCGCCACAATTCAGTAATACTAAGGGCACAGTTCTCTGGAAAAAATTTTAAGTGTGGTAGCGAGCAAGAATTGCCGCGAGCTTCCTGGAACTCATCTCAGGGAGGCCAGCAACACAATTCAAAGCTAATTGGTTCACTTAACGAGGCCTCACAGGCTTTTTGTGGCAAATGAGGGCTCACCAGCTGATTGGCCGGGACTGCTCTAGCCAGCCCTCTCCTACAGAATCGAGCAACACTTAAGCTGTACTTGCTCAGCTAACCCTAGCCAGCTCCTAATAATGGCTTCCAAGACACCGGCCCCAATATTCGGAGATGCTCACTTGGGGAGGCTGCTAGACACAGTGGAGGCCAGGAAGAATGTCCTGTTCCAACAAAGGTCCGAGAGTCAGGCACAAGGCAGCCAGTGTCGCCTGGAATGAGGTACGGCAGCTGTCAGCTTGGGAGGTATGACCAGGAGGACTGACCTTCAGTGCCGATAAAAGGTCAACGACCTACATTGGGCAGCACAAGTGAGTTCACATCAACATCCCCTACTTACCTGCCATGCACAACCCCACCTCTCAACTCCCCCACCCCCCCTCCCAAACATTCTTTCATGGGCATGGCTCCCTTGGGCCCTGATCGTTGGCAGTGCCAGAGGCTCCCGGACACCCTTGCACTGCCACCCTGGCACCTGGGGCAGTGCTCCAGCCAGCTTGGCAGTGCGACCCGGGCACCTTGGCAGTGCCAGGCTGGAAGTGCCAAGATATCCACATTCCAGGGGGAGGACTAGAGAGCCACCTTTCACTGCCCCTGACCATCCAGGGGTCTCCAATGGCCTGGGAGATCCTCCGGGTGCCGTTCCGCCTGGTCAATGTTCTTGTGGACCATCACTGATCAGCATCCTGCTGCAGCCTTCCTGGGGAGTCACAGGAATTGCGGGAGGCCTATGGATATCAGGCGAGTAGGCCGTAAGTAGGTTTACGGCCTACTTCCGCAAGCTTCATTTGGTCCCGACCCTCTTCGATGGAGTTCCGAATCCAACGCCTCACTAGACTTGGGTGAATCACATGAGGCATGGAGGCTGCTGGGAAGCCCGCGAGAGGGCTCTCCCGAGATTCACCGCCACGCATAATTTCTATTTCCTCTTTTATACTTTCTGGTTTGGGCTTTTCAGGTGAGTTTTTTTTCTTTATAAATTTAGAGTACCAAATTCTTCTTTTTTCAATTAAGGGGCAATGTAGCGTGGCCTACATTGCATATCCTTGTGTTGTGGGGGTGAGGCCCACACAGACACAGGGAGAATGTGCAAACACCACACGGACAGTGACCCGGAACCGAGATAGAACCTGGCCCCCCGGGTGGGGGTGAATACGGTGGGAGGAGCGGCCTCCGAGGCCGTCGTGAAACTCGGTACTAGAGCGAGAGAGACAGGAGGGCGAGGTGGACCTGTTACTCTCGGCAAGGACAAGACACCCTTCTTCTCTGAATCTTTTGAGCCAAGCTCTCCAAGGCCACATCCAAGAACCCGAATGCCCTCCCATTCAGTCCATGAGCCTTCTTGAACCCTGCTGCTGTGTCTCAGTCAACACTTTCTACACCTTCAACAGAAGTGCATGAGTAGAGCACACATGTCCTGTTCCACAAAGACTCATGTCAAACGAACACTTGTGTGCTAGACATGCACCTCCAGGCAAGTCCAAACTATGATAACAAGAAAAAAAAAGCTTACATTTCTAAAGCACCTTTCACAACCACTGGATATCCCAAAGTGCATTGCAGCCAATGGAATACTTTGGCGTGTAGTCATCATGATAATGTAGGAAACCCAGCACCCAATTTGTACACTGGAAACTCTCAGGAACATCAATGAGATATGTTTCAGCGATAAGTAAACTCAATGAGATATGTTTGAGCAATACCTCATTTATTTGGGGCAGCACAGTGGGTAGCACTGTGGCTTCACAGTACAAGGGTCCCAGGTTCGATTCACCGCTGGGTCACTGTCTGTGCGAAGTCTGCATGTTCTCCCCCTATCTGCGTGAGTTTCCTCCGGGTGCTTCAGTTTCCTCCTACAGTTCAAAGACGTGCAGGTTAGGTGGATTGGGCATGCTAAATTGCCCTTAGTGCCCAAAAAATGTTAGGAGGGGTTATTGGGTTACGGGGATGGAGTGGAAGTGAGGGCTTAAAGTGGGTTGTTGCACACGCGATGGGCCGAATGGCCTCCTTCTGCACTTGCACTGTATGTTCTATGTTCTACGATAAGTATTGGTCAGGATACTGTGGATGACTCCCGCTTTCTTCAAAATCGTCCGATGAAATCTTTCACATCCAGCTGAAAGATAGATAGGGCTGCAGTGTATCACCTCATCTGAGAGACGGTACCTGCAACAGTGCACCACTCCCTCATTACTGCACAGGAGTCTGAACTTTGCTTTTCATGTTCAAGTCCTGTTTTGGGACTTGAACCCACAATCTTGTGACTCAGAGGCCAAGTGTTACTATATGCAATTGAAAGCATAATGACCTGCTAAATCCAGACTTTCAAACAGGCATGTCTTATTAGCCCAGCACCCCTTAGAGCCTATTATCATCCTGTCGATCAAATAAACCATTGCGTAGCACAGTGAGGATTCTTCAATCTGACTGGTTGAAGAATCAGCACTGATTTTTGGCTTGCCCACTGGTGACACTGATCACTGGAGGGCATGCTGTGCCAGAACAGACATCAGAGGTGGGATTCTCCCATACCCGGCGGGGCAGGGGTTCCCGGCGGGACGGGGTGGCGTGAACCACTCCGGCGTCGGGCCGCCCAAAAAGTGCGGAATCCTCCGCACCTTCAGGGGCTAGGCCCGCCCCGGAGTGGTTGGCGCACCGCTGGCCAGCGTGGAAGGCGGCGCAGCGCCAGCTGGGGCCGAAGGGTCTCCGCCGGCCGGCGCAGGTCCGCATATGCGCGGGAGCATCAGCAGCTGCTGACGTCATCCCCGCACATGCGCACGGGCTGGGTTCACCTACACGTCGGCCATCGCGGAGTCTCACATGGCCGGCGCATAGGAAAAGTATGCCCGTCGGCACAGGCCCGCCCGCGGATCGGTGGGCCCCGACCGCAGGCCAGGCCACCCTGGGGGAACCTCCCGGGGCCAGATCGCCCCGTGCCCCCACCCCCAGGACCCCGGAGCCCGCCTGCGCTGCCAGGTCCCGCCGGTAAGGGACCTAGTCCAATTTACGCCGGTGGGACCTTCATAGAACGAGCGGGACTTTGGGCCACCGCGGACCGGAGAATCGCCGGGGGGAGGGGGGGGGGAGGGGGGGCTGCCAGAGGCTGCAGGAGAATCCTGCCCCAGATTAGAGCAACCCTGTGCTCCAAATTCAGTCAAAACCTTGTGGGAAGATACCAGTGAGGTGAACTGTGTATCCTTCCAATTGATGATGTGGAGATGCCGGCGTTTGACTGGAGTGAGCACAGTAAGAAGTCTTACAACACCAGGTTAAGTCCAACATGTATGTTTCAAACACTAGCTTTTGGAGCTTTTGGTAGGATTTTGCAAGCCCAGGCCAGATGGTGGGGGATGAATGTAATGCGACATGAATCCCAGGTCCCGGTTGAGGCCGCACTCATGTGTGCGGAACTTGGCTATAAGTTTCTGCTCGTCGATTCTGCGTTGTTGCGCGTCCTGAAGGCCGCCTTGGAGAACGCTTACCCGCAGATCAGAGGCTGAATGCCCTTGACTGCTGAAGTGTTCACCGACTGGAAGGGTACATTCCTGCCTGGTGATTGTTGCGTGATGTCCGTTTATTCGTTGTCGCAGCGTCTGCATGGTCTCGCCAATGTACCATGCTTCGGGGCATCCTTTCCTGCAGCGTATGAGGTAGACAACGTTGGCCAAGTCGCACGAGTATGTGCCGCGTACCTGGTGGGTGGTGTTCACATGTGTAATGGTGGTACCCATGTCGATGATCTGGCACGTCTTGCAGAGATTGCCCTGGCAGGGTTGTGTGGTGACGTGGTCGCTGTTCTGAAGGCTGGGTAGTTTGCTGCAAACAATGGTTTGTTTGGGGTTGCGCGGTTGTTTGAAGGCAAGTAGTGGGGGTGTGGGGATCACCTTGGCAAGATGTTCATCTTCATCTTCATCGATGCAGCCTTCCGATTGATGGCGTGAGTTGAACCCGGTATCTGATTCGCTGCCGGGAGGGAAGCTGCATTACCCTCCCCACTACCCCTCCCCCCCGGTCAGGCATATCAAGCAGTGAACGAGGGTCGTTGCAGCTTAGCCACTGATCACGAAACATGGGCTATATTGTGTGTACATTGCAAAATCCCTTCCAATGTAAGCAAAGGAGGTCATCATATTCAACGAGTCGGTGCGTCAGCGAGCATAATAATTTGTTTTTGAAGCCCTCAAGATTGTGCTCTGGGCTACAATCGGAGCAGCGTGGAGATGAATCTTCACGTGGGTCACTCACGGATGCTTTTAAAAAAAATTTAGAGCACCCAATTTTTTTTCCAATTAAGGGACAATTTACTGTGGCCAATCCACCTACCCTGCGCATTTGTTGGGTTGTGGGAGTGAGACCCATGCAGGCACGGGGAGAAGGTGCAAACCCCACACTCCCTGATGTTAGTGGCAGGCCTGGGAGCTCTGGGAAATAGTGACAACATCATCAATGCACTTTTCCTGGGTTTCTGTCAAAGTTGTGACAGCGGGAGAATTACAGTGTGGAGTGTGGGAAACATCGGCGGAACATCCAATATCCTTCAGAGTTTGCTTCATTCGCTGCAATGTACACAGCTACTGAAATTTCTCAGTTGTTTTCATCAGTTGATTTATTCAGGCATTTTTGGGAGTTTGAGGTGAGAGTTTCAAAGTAAATCATTGTTCGTTTATATATCAGCTTGTCTGAGTGTGTGCATTCATTCTTTTTTTTCATGTTGTGCTGGTTCTTGGCCATGATGCAAAATAAACCATACTTGGTTGCAGGCATCATTGGAATGAAGGTAGGACGACAATTCAGTGAACAGTAAAACAAATAAGGAAATGCATCTCCTGCAAGGGTGACTGCCTTCATAAAATATCTAAGCCTTTAAGTCTTGAATAGCTGCAGAAAAGCCATCAATCATCATAAGACGCCTGTAATGAGAATAGGTTTAGCAGTGGAATGGACACAGAAAGCTTACATCCAGACACATCAGCAGTGCTCTAACAATCCTGGTGGGTATTCCTAGACACCAAATGTTCCTCATATTCTGTTTGTTTTTGCAATGTGGCATGGCTGCTGTTTCTCTGATTTCTGAGCACTGACAACGACACATGAACAGCTTAACATGGGCAACGTTATCCAGGTGGGAGTGTTCAGAAGTCACAATCTGGCATTTAAAACAACTGACCATGCTCCGTGTTTGTAACTGAAGTTTCAGATCAAGGGACTGCAGCTAATGTCAAGTACGCGACAGGCAAAGCAAACTGAAACCACTTAGCTTCAGGAGCCTCCATTTCAGAAATTAAGCGTTGATGCCGTGTCTGAATGGGTGGACTTCTATGACAGCAAAATTGGTTCCTCTCCTGGGCTAATTCAACAACCGTTGGTTGGCTAGCACCGGCGCCACGTGGAACATTATCGACTGCAATGAAAAAGGGTGTCTGATTCACCAAGGCCGGGGTTGACACTCGAGAGGCTGACAAGCTGCAGCCGCATATAAGCATTCCTCTCCCCACACACACTCATCACAGCCAACAAGATGGCAGCACAGAGAGCGGCACCACGTTTTGCAGATGCGAAGCTGGAAGCCATGTTCCACGGAGGAGAGGCGTGTTATCCTGCACCCTGGGGTGGGAAGAAGGTTGCCACCTGTCACCGTACACCGGGCCTGGGTGCAGGTGTCAGAGGTCGTGAGCACCGAGCACCCCACCTACAGGACTTGACAGCAGTGACAGAAAAAAACTGCATGGCCTCCTCAAAGCAGTCAGGGTGAGTAGGCAGCACTGTGCCCCTGGCACTAACCCCCGTCCCAAACACCTGTAACCGCAGTCCCCACCCCCCACTCCCACCCGGAGGACGAATGAACCCCCACCCAACACTACATGCCATGGCAAGAGAGGGCAGTCGCTGGGGTAGAGGTTGGCATTGGGTGAGCAACCGAGACCCCGCTGAGTCGCAGTTCCCCACGGTATGTATGTCACCATGCTAACCACTGCCACAAACACCACCTCCCTCCACCACCACCACCACCCCCACACCACACCTACAACCCCATCCAACCACCACCCGCCACCCCAAACCGCGATCTAATCATGCGCCATGTCTTGTGTCTTGCAGGTTCGTCTGCGATGAGGCGGGCCCCTTTGGCGCTCCTCGCCCTTGGCCCCAAACACAACCCCAACCCCAAGAGACATGGACAGCGATGGGAGCTTCCGGCCCGCAGTCCGAGACACCCCAGCGCACCAGTCTGGGGACGACACTGACTTCCTGACAGCTGTTTCCAATCCAACCCTCCACCGTTCCAGAGACACTCACCTAGTGAAGAGGCCAACTAGTGAGGTTCCAGGAGTTACCCTGGGTCTGTGCCCCTGAGCTCAGAACCAGGGTGGTAATGTACAGGGTAATAAAGAGTCCATCAGCAAAAAGATGGTTTGCCCCTCCAGGGCAGTAACCATGGGGGAGGCATGGTGTCCTGAATTGGGAATGGCCTTGAATGGATGACTCCATGGCACGAGCAAGAGCACGCAACACCTCTGATCTACCCGTTAAATCTTTGCAGACCTTGTGCTGGACATCTAACGTCTGCCGCTTTACAGATGACTCCAGAGGCTCAACATTTGACTAAGATGGGGTTGCTTTCTACGGGACCTGAAGATCTCGCCGGCAGAACGGTCAGAAATTCCCACCCTTAGACTCTGGACCACCCTGAGCAGTCCTCCGACTGCCAGAGGTCTGCCCCACCGCACTCCAGCAGCTACATGTGAGAATCTGCAGTATCCTCACCAGTCTGTGCACATTCCCTGTCCGATATGATAATCCCTCCCGAGGTGTCAGCGACTGCGACCGTGCTTGGTGCAGAGAGAGAGCATTTGACATTGTACCCCCCGAAGGTCCAGTCTCCTCCTTGGTGGAGAGTGGTGGTATGGCATCTGGAGGAAGGTGATCCGAAACATTTGTTCCACATTTTTGTGGCAAAGGGAAATAAGTAAGGGGGTTAGTGGGCATCAAAGCGCTACATTAGCGCTATGATAACACACTCAGCAAACTTCATCATGTCCAGCATGATAGTTGAGACTCTGCATACTTGAACAATAATCTGATGAAGCTTGTCAGGGTTTCAATGTCTGAACTATATTAACGAGCTTCACTGAACCATGCCGACCCCTCCATTAACCTTCCACTTGCTATGTCCCCTTTTCTATCTCTTTTGATATCTCACCAGATCCGAGCCTTCCTCCAAAATCGTTTCTGCCTATAGTTCTGGAGGACTCCGTGATCATGAGCATCAGCACCTCCTCTTCGAAAGGATTCAGCATGACCAGCTGAAGAACACCCCCTCTCGCTCTTGTGCATTGTGGATTCGCTTCTCTTGAGAAGAATGCACTCATGAACAATTTCTGAGTATTTAATGACATGCTACTTACCCTTTATGAGCAAAATGCGTGTCATCCTGAAGGCGTGCTCATTCCCCATATGCACATTCTGCCAATAACCCACCTTATAACTGGCTTTAAAAGCACAATGACATTGTCAATGACAACTATGTCCTTCCCTCCTATATTCACATGTGTGCCCTGTATCATACTGACACAAGATTGCATCGACTGAGTGTTGTGAATGAGATTCACACGGTATTATAAGTTACCAATGTCACTCTGTTCCAAGTATATATATGTATCAATATTGTAAGTGCAGTTGCACTACCTGACCACCAGGAGGAGCAGCTCTGGGAGTACTCGAGAGTTTGGACTGGGCTCCCCCCTTGGCTCCGCCCAGAACTCCTCCCCCTGGAGCTGCTGTATAAAGATCCGTGCCACAGAGTCAGCCAGCCAGTTCACCGAAAGTTCAACGGCTAACAGGCTGGCTCTGTTGTAAGTATATTAAAACCGCTATTCTAATCCTACAAGCACGTGTCCGTAGAATTGATGGTTCCACCACTGAGCAATCAGTCTGAAGCAACATTCACGCCACAAAGGTAATGACATTCTCTAACAACAGCGATTTCACCATTGCATTTGACATGCATTACCATCACTGAACCCCGCACTATCAACATCCTGGGGGTTACCATTGACCAGAAGCTGTGGGTATAAGAGCAGATCAGAGGCTAGGGATCCTGCAGTGAGTAACTCATCTCCTAATGCCCTAAGCATGGCCACCATCTACAAGGCACAAGTCAGGGGCGGGATTCACCCCTGCCCCACGGAGCGGGAGGTCCCAGCGGGACGGAGTGGCGTGAACCACTCCGGCGTCGGGCCGCTCCAAAGGTGCGGAATCCTCCGCACCTTCAGGGGCTACTCCTGCCCCGGAGTGGTTGGCGCCCACCGGCCGGCGGGAAAGTGGCTTGGCGCCAAGCTAACCGGCGGCGAAGGGCCCCCGCTGGCCGGCGCGACTCAGCGCATGCGCGGAAGCGCCAGCACGTGCTGGCGTCATCCCTGCACATGTGCACATGGAGTCACGTCTGCACCGGGAATGGCGGATGACCACGGCCTCCGGTGCAGTAAGAATAGTGCCCCCACGGCACAGGCCCGCTTGCGGATCGGTGAGCCCCGACCATGGGCCAGGCCACCATGGGGGGCACCTCCCGGGGCCAGGTACCCCCGCAACCCCCCAAGAACTCCGGAGCCCACCAGGTCCCGCTGGTAAGGGACCTACTCTAATTTACGCCTGCAGGGCTGTCAAAGAATGGGCGGGACTTCAGCCCATCACAGGCCAGAGAATTCGGTCAGCCCCGGGGCACATTGAATCGCGCCGGACCCCGCCATTCTCCAAGGCCTTACGCCGGGGCAGTTTTTGGGGGGGCAGGAGAATTAGGAGGACTTCTGTGGCGGGATTCACGCCGACCCCCAGCGATTCTCCGACCTGGCGGGGGATTCGGAGAATCCTGCCCCTGGAGTGTGAAGGAATACTCTCCCTTTATCTGGATTATTGCAGCACCATTAACACTTAAGAAGCTTAACACCATCCAAGAAAAAGCAGCCCGCTTGATTGGCCGTCTATCCACACGCATTCACTCCCTCACCCATTAACGCACAGTGGCAGTAGTGTGTACCAATTACTAGATGTACTGCAGCAACTTGCCACTGAGATAACATCCTCCAAACCCATGACTGCGACCATCTAGAAGGACAAGAACAGCAGATGCATGGGGACACCACCAGCTGGATGTTCCCTGCCAAACCACACACCATCCTGACTCGGAAATATATTGCTGCTCCTTCACTGACACTGGGTCAGAATCCTGGAATGGCCTTGTTAACAGCATTATAAGTGTGCCTCCACCACATGTACTACAGCGTTTCAAAAAGGCAGCTCACCACCACCTTCTCAAGAGGAAATAGTGATGGGCAATAAATGCTGACCTGGACAGTAATGCCTACAACCCATGAACGAATACAAAATAATTACTGAGTCCTTACTCACCCTGGCCATCCTCATTTGGTCATTGAGCCTTTTCTGGCATTGCGATAATGTCCTCCTATGAGCCAAATTCTGCTGACCTCCTCGACCACCTCCTCCAAGGTTGTACACGTTGGGCTCAGTTTCCTCCCCTTGCTCAGGGTAGGCATCAGCTGCCCACGTTGGCCAGGGCTGACACAGAGCAGGGCTCTGCGAAGTCTTAAAAATGCCCAATGGTAAATATTCCTGCTGAGTTTGAAGCAATCCTATCTTTGCTAGGACCCCTGACACGGCCTCAGGATCAGCAATTCTGGCCCCTACAGGGCTCCCCTTGTCAGTGACTGCAACTGTGTTGCATCGGGCCCGTGCCAGCCCGAGAGGCCAGCCTGCCAATTGGTGGGCCCCGATCGAGGGCCAGGCCACAACGGAGGACAACCCCCGGCCGGGGTCGATACCCCATTACCCACCACAGGCCGTCCCGGACCCTTCCACGCCAAGGTCCCGCCGGCTGAGAGCAGATTACAATGGTGCCGGTGGGACTCGGGTTTTCAGCAATGGCCACGCGGCCCATCCCGGGTCGCAAATCGACTTGGGGTGGGGAGCAAAGTAGAGCAGCCCCCAACCGGTGCCGACCACGTCGCCGCCAATGGCGCCAATTCTCCGCCCTGCGAAGAATCTCGTCCCGGCGTCGGGGCGGTGTGGTGCGATTCCTGCCAGTCGCGGGGATTCTCCGACCCAGCCCCGGGCTGAGAGAATCCCGCCCAAGAGTACCCAATTCATTTTTTCCAATTAAGGGGCAATTTAGCTTGGCCAATCCACCTACCCTGCACATCTTTAGGTTGTGGGGGTGAAACCCACGCAGACCGGCGGAGAATGTGCAAACTCCACACAGACAGTGACCCAGGGCCGTGACCGAACCTGGGACCTCGGCGCCGTGAGGCAGCAGTGCTAACCACTGCTCCAAAATGCTGCCGTTAAAGTATTGGCTTTAACTCGTCTGGGCTGTGGCCATTGACTTCAGAGGGCAGATGTCCCTACCTCCAACACTGCTTGGCTTGAATAAAGACCTCAAACATGCCCTTAAAATTAACCAACCCAAATTGATGTTTTATCGGGTGCGTTTTGAAGATTTCTGTGTGGGGAACCCATGCATGACGTTCCAGCATATTATTTTGCCTCCAAAAAAGAAAACAGCTGTCCCTTTTTCTCAGTCAAGCTGTGAAGACTGTCTCATAGGTTTCAGTATGGGTGTCCTTCCCATGACAGCCAAATAACATGGACCTCTCTCCAGGCAGAGGTTTATGGGCCATCATCCCCTTATCCAGAACATTCTGCATCATGTTAAGATACAGGAGACATTTTGAAACATAACCATCTTGTAAAGGCAATGTTCCAAACATGTATTAAATTGCATATATTTTTTATTTATTTATTTTTTAAATTTAGAGTTCCCAATTATTTTCTTTTTCCAAAGAAGGGGCAATTTAGCGTAGCCAATTCACCTACCCTGTACATCTTTGGGTTGTGGGGGTGAAACCCACGCAGGCACATGGAGAATGTGCAAACTCCACACGGACAGTGACCCAGGGCCGGGATTGAACCCGGGTCCTCAGCGCCGTAGTCAACAGTGCTAACCACTGTGCCACCGTGCCGCCCATTAAATTGCATATATTGATGATGAAAATGGGAAGAAAGAATGTGAGAACAGGGTATTAAAATTTGATTTGAACTGCTCATTTGGAGTGTAAAAATGACTATGGACTAGTTGAAACAAATTATTTGTTGCTCTGTTGTAACTGCTATATATTTTTACTGAGCGAGAATCAGATGAGGAAATTGTGCTTAATTAAAATGATACAATACTTTAATTAAAATCACTTATCTAGAATCTCTAATGGGAGATCAATTGAGTCCCTCGTTGTATGAGATAAAAAGTTCAAAGCAGCAGGAATTATCCTGTCGATGTTCAGGGTCATTATGTTTATCCATTACAAGTCAAAGTTGTGTGAATTGATTTTCCCTTACGGATGTCTACTTTTCTCTCCATGGCCTGGATATTGACTTGCACTCTATTTGAAACATAGCAATTCTCACTTTGGGTGGAATCTTAATAACTTTAAAAATAATTCCTGGGGCAGGACCATTTCTGGGTCCCATTCCTGCATTTGCCAGCAGCATGTCCACTGGCATAGTCTTTCAAGATGGTACCTCATAAATGGCCACTTCTGCGTCCACCATCGAATTAAGGATGTTGGGTGGGTTCCTGAGGCTGCAGGACCAAGCGGAGAGAGTGCAGCAGCCCCACCAGCACAGCTGGAAGCTTCTTTTGTAAGACTGGAGTCGTAAGTATAGCTCCAACTTGAGGCACCTTCTGAAGATGTCTCAGTTTTCTTAAACTGTGGCCACTGCTGCCTGGCCAGCACTGTGAAGAGCAGGGCCCTCCACAGAGAGGCCTTGTGTCTCTGTTGGCATGGGGCAAGGTGGTAAGCGTGGAAGGCTCCACAGGGATCTTAGCTAGCAGACAGTAAACTGCCACCAATCATCTCAGTTGCGGTCACCATCTTCCACCTGGTCGATCCAGGCGGCGTCACCAATTTGTCCAAAATCGGGCACTTGGTCAGTTGCCCTCGTGTGTCCTTCATTGGCTTGGTCTCAATTATTTTTGGATTCCGCCCCTGCAAATCAAATTGGAATGATTTATTGAGTTCAAATTGAATTAGAAATGGAAGTCGTTGTTTGAACAATAATACTCTCACACCTGTTTGTAACCTTTCTCTTTGCAGAATATACCTCGGCCAGAACATTGCCTACATTTTCACACTGGCACCAAACATACAGGTGTGACCCGGGAAATTGGCTGAGAATTCCTTTAGCCAGCAGTTGTTCAATCATACTGTGTGCGTTCTTCCAGCAAACCTTTATGGCCATTCTTAATTGCTTTTACACAATTTGTGCGAGAGACACCTTATGATATCTGAAACTTGTAGGCGTTCCCATCCATACAGGTTGCTATTGACTTGTTTTATCTGGCAAGTAATTGGACAACTCACACAAAACTTTTATTTTTGTATTGTCTGCCTCGACTCTTCTCTCCAGCAAACTGCTTGGTGATAATTGTCCAGCCATGCAAGGTGCGATAGTGCATTCAACCGGTGTTAGTGAGCCTGGTTTCTAAACCATGACTAAATTAAAGAAGCAAATGCCAAATTAAAACTTAAGTGAAAATGTTTCATCTTTTTGTCGTACCACTTACAATACATCAGTTTGCTAATTGTTTCGATTGCAACTTGCCACCTGAATGCGTGGCCTTCTGAAGAGCGAGCATACACAATTATCAATGACTCCGAGAAGAAATTGGTCATGTGAATGAGGTAATTGTAGGTTTCTCTGTGACAATGAGCGAGGTGGGTCAAGCGACTATCTTCATCTCCACATCTGTGAGGTCCTACTTGTTGTGAGATGAGTGCCTGGTGCACACACTGAGCGTAGCCTTGGATGACAGCAGTGCAGAAAGCTTGGTAGGGATGCTACCCAAGCTGAGTGGCATCCACAGCACCTGCTTAGACACACAATTGGAGCAATATGGCATATGAACATGAGGGATGGGATTTTATTGTCCCACCCACCTGAGGTGAACTGTCCATCAAATTATCCGTCCCACCTGCGACAATTCCTGCAGCGGAAGATTTAAGGCAAGGAGTATGAACAGTAGATCCTTGAGCTTGTTTACCCATTTAATAAGATCATGGTTCATTTAATCTTGGCCTCAACTCCATTTATTCGCCTGCTCTCTATAATACTTGACTCCCATATAGTTCAAAAATCTGACTATCTCAGCCTTGAATATATTCAATGACTCAGTCTCAATTGTTCTTTGGAGTAGACGTCAAGGATTAATGATCCTTTGAGAGAAGCAATTTCCCCTTGCCCCTCCATCTTAAACGGGAGACCCCTTATTCTCAAACTGTGCTCCTGAGTTCCAGATTCCCATGAGGGCGAACATTCTCTTGAGCACTTCCCTGTCAAGGCCCCTCAAAATATATCTCAAAATATATCTCTCCGTCTTCCAAATGCCAATGAGTATTGGCTCAGCTTGTTCAACTTTCCTCAGATAACAACCCCTCCATCCCAGGAATCAACCGAGGGAATCATCTCTGAACTGCCTCTATTGCAATTACGTCCCTTAGCTAAGGAGACCAAAACTGTGCACAGTTTTGTCCGCTAAATCTCACGAGAGGTCGAAAGCAGGATTTGCGTCTGTGAGATTTTGGTTTCTGATCTTACCCACCTCTCTCTGATGATTCGATCATATTCATGTCAGGGAAGGGTGAGAGCCTCATTTGCATCATTATAATATAATTAGCGGGCCTGATACGGTTTCTTCCGCCTTCGCCATATCTTGCCACCAAACCCGCTTGACGTCATGCTGGCGTGAATCACTACTGGTTTTCATAAACAAAGCCAGCTGTGATAACCAGGCTCGGGGCATACAGGTACGTATAGCCCCGTTATAGTGAGGGAAATGCCCTGCCACTGCCCCTTGCACCCTGGGTGGTTTGGGGAGTGTGGGTGCCCGGTGCCTGCGTAGTGAGGGGAGCTCAATGCCTGTGATGGGGGAGTTCCTCCATGCCTATGTGGCTGCAGGGAGGGGGGTTGAAGTGCTTGTATGGTGGCTGGGGTGTGCCCTGATGCCTGTCGGCCGGTAGAGGAGGGGGGGGAGGAGGGGGGGGGGGGTTGCAGGGGGAGGAAGGTTCACCCCGATTATTGTAAAAGAGTTGCTCTGTGTCCGTGGTGGGGGAGAATTTATATTTAGCACAGGTCTGGGTGCCATCCACAAATGTGGCACCATAAACCATACCCCCAGATTTTCTATGCACTAAGTGCCAGGGAATCTGCAGAGTAAACTCGGCTGTGCCCGCCAATTTCAGACTAAAATAACACTCTGACAAATTTGAGGATGAATCCAACTGAGGTGTTTTCTCACCAACAACTTCGACAGCTGCAGCAAGACAACCCTGCTTTTGTACTTTTGTACTCTATCCCACTTGCAATACTGGCCAATATTATGTACAGTTCTTATGTACAGGAAGAATGTGAACACATAGCAGAAAGTGCAGGAGAAGTTTGCAAGAAAGGTGCCGTGGATGAGAAACGTCAGTTATGAGGATAGATTGGAGAGGTTGGGACTGTTCCCCTTGGAGAGAACAAGGCTAACATGAGACTTGGTAGAGATGTTTAAAATCATGAGGGGGCCGAATGGAGTAGAGAGGGAGGAACTGTTTCCGCTCGTAAAACAAACAAGATCGAGAGGTACAGATATAAAGTGATTTGCAAAAGAAACAAATATGATGGAAATAAAGTTTTTCTACATGAGTGATTCGGTCCTGGAATGCAATGGCTGGAATTGTGTTGGAGGAAGGTTCAATTGAGGCATTCGAGAGGGCATTAGATGATTACTTGAATAAGAACAATGTGTACAGGGGAAAGGCAGGGGAATAACACTGAGTCATGATGCTCGTTTGGAGTGATGGTGGAGGCACAATGGGCCAAAAGGCCTCCTTCTGCGCCATAACGATTCTGTGATTCTGTGAATACTCCAATTGCCATCCAGTTATTCACTGTGAGTTTCAAACACATTCAGATCACTGGATATTATGTTGGCTCCTCTCCATTTAAATAACATTAAATTTTTTTACTCTTTCGACCAAAGTGGATAAATTCACATTTTTCTCCATGGAACTCCTTTTGCTTTTCCAGGCATCTTTGTATTTTCAGCAACTTTGGCTGCACTGGGTTCCTTCATTAAAATTCTGAATATAAATTAAAATAATTGAGGCCCTAGCACTGATCCCTGTTGGTGCCAAGAGTTACAGTTTGCCAATCAGGAAAGAATCCTTAATCCCGATTCTAAGTTTTCTGTTAGTTGGCCAATCCTCTATTCAATGTTAATATATTACACCCAACTCGATGGACGCTTAACTTATGCGATAACCTTTTATGCAGCACATTGTAGAATACCTTTTTGACATTGAAATACACTATGGGCGGGATTTTCCTCTCCCTCCGTAGCATGTTCTGAAGTGGCGGAGGGCAGTTCGACAGTGACCAGCAGAGGGATCTTCTGGCCCCGTCGTCAACAGGGTTTCCTGTCGAACACATGCCTTTCCGCTGCGGAAACCACGGCACTGGTGCACCGTCAGCAGGACTGGAAGATCACGCCGGCGTTAACGGTCAGGAAAATCCCACCCAACATCCGCTGGTTCCCCTTTATCTCAACCTGCTTGTTCCAAACTTGACGCATTCTATTCGCAGACACAATGGACCGAAAGGTTCTGTGCTGTCAACCTCTATGACTAGGTTTGTCAAGGATAATCTCCCTTTCACAAAGCCAGTTGACTCTGCCTGATTGTATTGTCATTTTCTAAATGTCCTACTGCTTTTTCTTCAATCATGAACTTCAGAACTTCACTAGTGATGGGTGTTGGCTTATAGTTTCCTGTTTTCTTGTCTCCATCCTTTCTTGAACAGGGTCATTATTTGTTTCAGTTTTTCAGCTGGCTGGGATCCTTCCAGACACTTGGGAATTTGTGATTTCTTTAACCACTTCTTTTAACACCCTGGGATTCAGTTGTTAAGAAAACTGCCACAGTGCTGCTGCATGACACAACGACATCTCAGAGAGCTGGGTAAAGTGTGCTGCCCATAAATTTTGGCTGTCAAACCACTACACATTTAATGCTGGCCTTTGACAGGCCCTCAGACAACCTAACAACTTTTTTATTGCTTTTTCCACTTTGCTATCCATCAAATGAGGGGGTTCTGGTCGAGCATGCTGACGTCCTTGGTTTTCAATTTCTCAGAATCCTATTACTTTAACTAAAACTTGCCTGCCTTTTCTTGTTTTGTCTTTTCGGTATAATTAAATCAACTTCGCTTTGGAATAAGAAAAAAATATATATCCTTCGTCAAGACGCTTTGCCTTCCCCCCCCCAAAAAAACCTCCATCATTAACCTTGGTCACTCATGCTTCAAATGCATTTCATTTCCCGGATATTTCTGTTTTATTATCAAGAAATGACATTTCATGGTGCGTGGCTTTGTTTGTGAACAGATTGCTCGCATTTTCAATCAGGCAATGCCAGCTGCTCCATTTGTCAATCAATCTCAGAGCCATGATCTAGCCTTGTGTGATTAATAAAACCATGATTGGCACTGATGCCATTTTATTTGTAAACAAAGGAAGGCTCAAAGAATCATTGATCTGTGATGAAAAATGCAAATATTATCCAAATGAATTGTGTTCGCAAAGAGAAGTTTGGTTGCCGACCAAATTTTAAAAAACAATGCTTAAAATCATAAAATGCTCATTATACTTTAGATAGAGTCCAATCATAGAATCGGAATACAGCCTTTCTGCCCACCATATCTGGGCCAGCCCTTCGATAGAGGTATCCAATTTATCCCACGCATCTGCTCTTTCCACATCACTGTGTAAAGTTGTTCCCATGAAATATACTTATTCAATACCTTTTTGAATGTTCCTGTTGAATCTTTTTCCACTACTCTTTTGTGCACTGCATTCCAAATCGTTACAACTTGCAGTGTAAAGAACAAATATTCTTCATTTTGCCTCTTGTTCTTTGAACAATTATGTTTAATCCATGCTCTCTGAATACCAACACTTCTGCCACTGGAAACATATCTATCCATATTTGCTCCAACACAACCAGTTATGTTTTCGAACACCTTTAGCAAGTTTGCTGTGGACCATCCTTGCTCTGAGGAGAACAGTCCAGGTTTCTCCAATCTCTCCTCGTAATTGAAACTTCTAATCCTTGATGCCATTCCAGTAGAACTTTTCTTCACCCTCTCCAAGGTCTTAACATCCTGCCCAAAGTGCTGTGCCCCGGATTGGGTGCAATACTTCAGTTGAGTTTGAAAAGGATGTGGTGGCATTGGAGGCAGTTCAGAGGAGGTTCACTAGTTTGGTTCCAGAGATAAAGTGCTTGTCGCATGAAGAGAGTTTTAACAGTTTCGGCCGATACTCTCTAGAGTTTAGAAGAATGAGAGTAAATTAAGGTATACATGATGATAAAAGGTATGGAGAAAGTAACATGAGTGAATGCTTCATCTTGTGGGGCATTCTAGAATGAGAAGTCATAGTCTCTGGATAAATGGCAGCAAATTTAAAAGGGAGTTGAGGAGAGACTACTTCTCCCAAAGGGCTGTGAAATCTGTGGAATTCACCACCACAGAGTGAGTGGATGCTGGGACAGTGAGTAAATTTAAGGAGCAGATAGACAGATTTTTAATTGGTAATGGGTTGAAGGGTTATGGAGAACATGCAGGATGGTGGAGTTTTTAAAAAAAATTTAGATTACTCAATTATTTTTTCCAATTAAGGGTCAATTTAGCGTGGCCAATCCACCTACTCTGCACATTTTTGGGTTGTGGGGGCGAAACACACGCAAACACAGGGAGAATGTGCAAACTCCTCACAGACAGTGACCCAGAGCCGGGATCGAACCTGGGACCTCAGTGCCGTGAGGCAGCTGTACTAACCACTAGGCCACCGTGCTGCCCCAGGATGGTGGAGTTAAGGCCAGGATGAGATCAGCCATGATCGAATGGTGGAGCAGACTCGATGTGCCAAATGGCCTAATTCTGCTCCTATAACTTCTGACTTACAAACTAGTGTTCAAAAAAAGGTTAATCATAGCCACCTTGCTTCACACCATGCTTTATTTAGAAAGCTGAGTATTCCATATGCTTTATGTCCTGGCCAGAGGGTAGGAATGAAAATATATGCCTATGTCAACCTGACGTACTCTATTATCTAATTATTGTAGTTTTTCAATGGACCAAGGATTTACCCTGATGATCCATGATTCATCCCAGAGAGATTTCTAACTTCAGACAAATATCAGATTCCCGTTATCTCTCAAAAGTATGCTAATGCTACATCCTGGCATTGTACAAAGCCTCTTTACATTTCCCAAGAAGAATTTTGGTCACCAGAGATGATATGTCTGCATGGGATAAAGGGAACACTGAAGCCTTTATCAAACACCTTAAGATTCCAACCATAAGAAAATGCATCCTTTGTCCAGCACCAAGAAGAAGAAATGGGAGGTATATCACATGACCTCCCCCAATCTGCTAGAACCAGTAATATTGCCGCGTAGAACTGAACTCAGACAGTCACTGTTTGACCTCAGAAGAGAAAGCAGGACTCCCGGCCAGCAGCCATTGTGCAGGTAGCAGTGGAAATAAATCTGTTCCTCATCTCCATGGTGAACTGCTGGAACATTGGAACTTGTGCCTTCGAGACTAATTCACCTCTATGTGCCTGCTCCTATTGCGGAAGTCCTCGCTTCTGGAAAGACAGACCAGCCAAAAACAGTAAGCCTGCTCCCCTCTGAAGAAATATACATTTGGACTTCAGATGTTGAACTCGAGTCACGTGAAACCTAAACTTCATGTTTTTTCCCTGTTCCCCTTTCTTTCCATTATTCCTCTTTTATTCCATAGCTGCAAATGGGGCAGTCGCCTTTCCCATATTTAGTGTGTGCGCAAAATAAACCAACCCCTCTGGAGTGAGTTCTCCCAGTCAGCCAGAGAAGACACAACCAGAGTGAGACATAGCTAAGAGTGAATTTGGGAATTAGAAGCTAGGTGGGAATTCGAAGCTTGGGGGGAGGAGGTGCTTTTTATCCCTGGTAAGTGACTGGTAAGTTGTTTTTCTTTTTTCTTTTTCTTTTCATTGGTGTATTTATTTTTTTCTTCGTTTTGTTTTTGGAATTGTAATTGTATAAGTTAACCAAAGGTTTAATACATGGCAGGAGAACCCAGACCCATGTCATGCTCCTCATGTGTGATGTGGGAGCTCAGGGACACGTCACTGTCCCTGGTTCCTTCACGTGCAAGAAGTGCGTCCAGTTGCAGCTCCACTTGATGGCTCTGGAGCTGCGGATAGACTCACTTTGGAGCATCCGCGATGCTGAGGACGTTGTGGATAGCACGTTTAGCGAGTTGGTCACACCACAGATGAAAGTTACAGAGGGAGATAGAAAATGGGTGACCAAAAGACAGAGCAAGAGTAGGAAGGCAGTGCAGGTGTCCCCTGCGGTAATTTCCCTGCAAAACAGATATACCGCTTTGGATACTGTTGAGGGGGATGGCTCACCAGGGGAAGGCAGCAGCAGCCAGGTTCGTGGCACCGTGGCTGGCTCTGCTGCGCAGCAGGGCAGGAAGAAGAATAGCAGGGCTATAGTGATTGGGGACTCAATCATAAGGAGAATAGACAGGCGGTTCTGCGGACGCAATCGAGACTCCAGGATGGTATGTTGCCTCCCTGGTGCAAGGGTCAAGGATGCCTCGGAGTGGCTGCAGGACATTCTGGGGGGGGGGGGGGGTGGGTGACCAGACAGCTGTCATGGTGCTCATAGGCACCAACGATATAGGTAAAACATGGGACGAGGTCCTACAAGCTGAAAGAAGGGAGTTTGGAGTTAAACTAAAAAGTAGGACCACAAAGGTAGTAATCTCAGGATTTCTACCTGGGGGGCAGCATGGTAGCACAGTGGTTAGCATTGCTGCCTACGGCGCTGAGGACCCGGGTTCGAATCCCAACCCTGGGTCACTGTCCGTGTGGAGTTTGCACATTCTCCCCGTATCTGCGTGGGTTTCACCCCCACAACCCAAAGATGTGCAGGATAGGTAGATCGGCCACTCTAAATTGCCCCTTAATTGGAAAGAATTAGAGATCATAATATGGTGGAATTTAAAATACAGATGGATGATGAGAAAGTAAAATCAAACACTAGTGTTTTGTGCTTAAACAAAGAAGATTACAATGGGATGAGAGAAGAGCTAGCTAAGGTAGACTGGGAGCTAAGACTTTATGCTGAAACAGTTGAAGAACAGTGGAGAACCTTCCAAGCGATTTTCACAGTGCTCAGCAAAGGTTTATACCAACAAAAAGGAAGGATGGTAGAAAGATGGAAAATCGACCGTGGATATCTAAGGAAATGAGGGAGAGTATCAAATTGAAGGAAAAAGCATACAAAGTGGCAAAGATTAGTGGGAGGCTAGAAAACTGGGAACACTTTAGGGGGCAACAGAAAGCTACTAAAAAAGCTATAAAGAAGAGTAAGATAGATTATGAGAGTAAACTTGCTCAGAATATAAAAACAGATAGTAAAAGTTTCTTACAAATATATAAAACAAAAAAGAGTGGCTAAGGTAAATATTGGTCGTTTAGAGGATGAGAAGGGATATTTAATAATGGGGGATGAGGAAATGGCTGAAGAACTGAACATGTTTTTTGGGTCGGTCTTCACAGTGGAAGACACAAATAACATGACAGTGACTGATAGAAATGAGGCTATGATAGGTGAGGGCATTGAGATGATTGCTATTACTAAGGAGGTACTGATGGGCAAACTAATGGGGCTAAAGGTAGACAAGTCTCTTGGCCCTGATGGAATGCATCCCAGAGTGCTAAAAGAGATGGCTAGGGAAATTGCAGATGCACTAGTGATGATTTACCAAAATTCACTAGACTCTGGCGTGGTCCCAGCGGATTGGAAATTGGCAAACGTGACACCACTGTTTAAAAAAGGAGGGAGGCAGAAAGCGGGTAATTATAGGCCAGTGAGCTTAAGTTTGGTAGTAGGGAAGATGCTAGAATCTATCATCAAGGAAGAAATAGCGAGGCATCTGAATGGAAATTGTCCCATTGGGCAGACGTAGCATGGGTTCATAAAGGGCAGGTCGTGCCTAACTAATTTAGTGGAATTTTTTGAAGACATTACCAGTGCGGTAGATAATGGGGAGCCAATGAATGTGGTATATCTGGTTTTCCAGAAAGCCTTTGACAAGGTGCCACACAAAAGGTTGCTGCATAAGATAAAGATGCATGGCATTAAGGGTAAAGTAGTAGCATGGATAGAGGATTGGTTAGTTAATAGAAAGCAAAGAATGGGGATTAATGGGTGTTTCTCTGGTTGGCAATCAGTAGTTAGTGGTGTCCCTCAGGGATCAGTGTTGGGCCCACAATTGTTCACAATTTACATTGATGGTTTGGAGTTGGGGACCAAGTGCAATGTGTCCAAGTCTGCCAACGACACTAAGATGAGTGGTAAAGCGAAAAGTGCAGAGGATACTGGAAGTCTGCAGAGGGATTTGGATAGGCATAGTGAATGGGCTAGGGTCTGGCAGATGGAATACAATGTTGACAAATGTGAGGTTATCAATTTTGGTAGGAATAACAGCAAAGGGATTATTATTTAAATGATAAAATACAAAAAACATGCTGCTGTGCAGAGAGACCTGGGTGTGCTAGTGCATGAGTCACAAAAAGTTGGTTTACAGTTGCAACAGGTGACTACGAAGGCAAATGGAATGTTGTTCTTCATTGCTAGAGGGATGGAGGTTAAGACTAGGCAGGTTATGCTGCAATTGTATAAGGTGTTAGTGAGGCCACACCTGGAGTATTGTGTTCAGTTTTTGTCTCCTTACCCGAGAAAGGATATACTGGCACTGGAGGGTGTGCAGAGGATACTCACCAGGTTAATCCCAGAGCTGAAGGGGTTGGATTATGATGAGAGTTGAGTAGACTGGGACTGTACCTGTTGGAATTCAGAAGGATGGGGGGGATCTTATAGAAACATATAAAATTATGATGGGAACCGATAGGATAGATGCGGGCAGGTTGTTCCAACTTGCAGGTGAAAGCAGAACCAGGGGGCATAGCCTCAGAATAAGGGGAAGCAGATTTAGGACTGAGTTTAGGAGGAACTTCTTCACCCAAAGGAATGTGAATCTATGCAATTCCTTGCCCAGTGAAACAGTTGAGTCTCCTTCATTAAATGTTTTTAAGATCGAGATAGGTAGTTTTTTGAAGAATAAAGGGATTAAGGGTTATGGTGCTCAGGCCGGAAAGTGGAGCCGAGTCCACAAATGATCAGCCATGATCTCATTGAATGGCGGTGCAGGCTCGAGGGGCCAGATGGCCTACTCCTGCTCCTAGTTCTTATGTTCTTATGGTCTTTTATTTTATCGTATCTCCAATTCATTGTGGGATTATTAATAATAATGTTAGACACACTCCAAACTGAAGAGTTGAAGCAACTAAAAGGGGAAATTAGAACACTTTTCTTTATATGGACTAGCAGTGACAGAAGAAATCAGGGCTGTTTAAAATAATCTCCTCCTGTCCGTAACATTTATTAAACATTTTATTTGCCCTGCAGCCTTCAATGATTTATGCACTCAAACAAATTATCCTAAATTCTTCAGAGAACTCGCTCCCAAAAAGATCAGGGTGAACAAGTCAAAGAGAGTATAGCTTTTCTTATTCAGCCTCTTTATACTGCACTTCCATCTTTATCAGCTGGAACTGTTCTATACAGGGACTTAGAATGCCTGAGCTGTGGAGGCAGCACAGTGGCACAGTGGTTAGCACTGCTGCCTACGGCGCTGAGGGCTCAGTTTCGATCCCGGCCCCGGGTCACTGCATTGTTTTACCTCCACAACCCAAAGATGTGCAGGTTAGGTGGATTTGCCATACTAAATTGCCCCTTAATTGGAAAAACAAAAATAATTGGGTACTCTGAATTTAAAAAAAAAAGAATGTCTGAGTTGTGAGTGAAAATGACAGAGCCTGGGATAAGCAATGTTATTCTCTTTGAAAACTATAATTCAGGCAGCACGTTAGCACAAGTGGCTAGCACTGTGGCTTCACAGCACCAGGGTCCCATGTTCGATTCCCCGCTGGGTCACTGCCTGTGCGGAGTCTGCACGTTCTACCCGTGTCTGCATGGGTTTCTTCTGGGTGCTCCGGTTTCCTCCCACAGTCTAAAGATGTGCAGGTTTAGGTGGATTGACCATGATAAATTTCCCTTAGTGTCCAAAAAAGGTTATGTGGGGTTATTTGGTTACAGGGATAGGATGGAAGTGAGGGCTTAAGTGGGTCATTGCATGCGCGATGGGCCGAATGGCCTCCTTCTGCACTGTATGTCCTCTGTCTATGTCTATGTATTCTTGCATTGTTTATCGAGCAGGAACCTCTTTCTCCTACCCTCATTTCCATTTAATTATGCTATAAAATAGTCCAATACCTCCAGGTTCAGTTCTCATTCCAGCTCATCCTATCGTTATTTTTACGCAGTTATGGGGAACTTTACAGCACAGCAGCAGCCAATTGTCCAAAGAGATCTACACTCCGCCTTTGCCTCTTCCCACCCTACATCATCTCAACCTACTGTTTTTTTGCATTTGTGTTTCGCTCATGCACTTAACCAGTACCTTTTAAAGACACCTGTGCTCTTCATCTCAACCACATCGTATGGGAGTGAGCTCCATATTATCACTGCTCTCTGAGTATTTTGAGAACCATTCAACAGGACACAGGAAGAATAATACTGTTGAGTCAGAGCTAAAGACTCAAAATCCTAAGGATTACTTATTGAGGGCCAACATTAGCGAAGTTTTACAATGCTAACTGCAGAAAATGAAGATATAGACAGGATATCTGCCTGAAAGGAACAAAAGCCTACCACACGTCCGACAATGTACTCCCACTAACTCCACAGAAGTGAAGTGCCCATGATTTGCTGAAACCTGATTCTGCTGGATTCATGCCATGTACAGGAAACCCAGCTTCTTGAAGCCCAATCTTGGCAAGACTGAATCTATCCTATTTAGCTCCAATCAGAAATATGGGACGGAGGGCAGCACGGTGGCCTAGTGGTTAGCACAGCAGCCTCACGGCGCTGAGGTCCCAGGTTCGATCCCGGCTCTGGGTCACTGTCATAGAACATAGAACAGTACAGCACAGAACAGGCCCTTCGGCCCTCGATGTTGTGCCGAGCAATGATCACCCTACTTAAACCCACGTAACCCGTATACCCGTAACCCAACAATCCCCCCATTAACCTTACACTACGGGCAATTTATCATGGCCAATCCACCTAACCTGCACATCTTTGGACTGTGGGAGGAAACCGGAGCACCCGGAGGAAACCCACGCACACACGGGGAGGACGTGCAGACTCCACACAGACAGTGACCCAGCCGGGAATCGAACCTGGGACCCTGGAGCTGTGAAGCATTGATGCTAACCACCATGCTACCGTGTCCATGTGGAGTTTGCACATTCTCCCTGTGTCTGCGTGGGTTTCACCCCCACAACCCAAAAATGTGCAAAGTACGTGGATTGGCCACACTAAATTGTCCCTTAATTGGAAAAAATAATTGGGTAATCAAAATTTTTAAAAAAGAAAAGAAATATGGGACGGGTTTCGCCATCCCGCCACACCCATTTTCTGGTGCGGTGCGCCTCCACCAGCAGCATGAAGCTCCGTCTCGCCAGCCAGCCAATGGGGTTTCCATTAAGGGCACCCCCATGCCGTTGAAATATCCGCGGGAGTGAGTGCACTCCTAGCAAAACGGAGGATCATGTCGACAGAGAATCCAGCTGGTGATGGTCACTGAGACTAAAGATTGTAGGATGTAACTTCAATGCCCTATTTCCCACTGAGCTGAACCCCAAACCTCACATTTCGCCAAAACCGTTTATTACCCCCTTTGGGCCATTGCTGTTCTTCCACTATTTTACCACAATTGTAGCTGAATCGCTCCAGCCCAGCTTTCCCGCCCCTCCCCCCCTTAGATCTGGCTTCTACAATATTCTTATCAGCTTCCGCAGCCCCATTATGTACAAACTCCAATTCATCCAGAACTCTGCAACTGGTACTCCATCCCTCATGCAGCCCTGCATACACACAAGGACAAAGTCTACTATGATGGTCTACTAAACAGGGGAGACGCTTGTTTTGCTGAACAAGGCCGCCAGTATAAGACAGAGCAGGTGCAAGTGCTTCCAAAAACAAAAGTTCCCATACACACACCCTGTAAATATTCGAGTGTAACATTGGCAAGATAGCTGAATCCAGGTAAACATGTAATCTGAAAGGCAGAAACAGTGCCCATTTGGTTAAAACTTGGGGACCCTGTGGAAAACATAGCTGTGCAGAAATGTTGAACTCCTTCCAAAGAGGTAATAGATGTCACATCTCTGGGGTGAAGAGATGTTCTTGCTTCAGCAACCTGAAACAGAACTTCTGGTCCACATCAGTTCACCCCGGATGCACCACTCCAGGTGCAGATGCATACTATCGGTACATAAAAGAGGGAACATCTTTTTGATATTAAGAGGTCCTTCACAGTCAACAGTGGAGGTTCATCTGGCTATTTTTGCAAGGGTGTAACTTGCCCAGAGTTCCGACTGAGGCGATTTGCTTTAAAATGTGTCGTTGCTGTGACAATTATCTCTTTGGAGGAAAATAAAATCTGGTTAAATACCCCCTGGGACTGGCATTTGATTTGAGGAATAGATGAAGATTGAAATGCTTGAAAAATTTTGAAAAGAATGTCCCTGTGCTACTGGAGCCTGAAGCGATAGTCGTAAGTTTTCAGTGAATGTAGTGGAGCTGTTGGCAGAGTAGAACGTTACGCTCATGAGATGATTTCAGAGAAGTGGCACTGCATAAGTAGTCTAAGATATTGCTAACTTCTGGAATTGGAACATTTATGCAGAATATTCCCTGGGGAAATCAAATAGATAAAATTGAGATTGCATGTGCTTTGGAGAAAGATTTTGTTTGTGCAGCTGAGGGGCCTCAATGTTTTTTTTTACCCCTGCTTTCATAGTTCAACAGCAATGATCTCTGTTTTGTAAACATAATTTAGTATCAGTCATTTCCTCCAAGAGACCCAACTCAAAGATCCTGATTTAACGCTGGCCTTGAGCAACATTATTCACAAACACGGTGTCAGTATCCATTTGTTAATGACTGCTTTAAACATGCCCTCAGAATGTGAGTCAGCAGTCAGGTCGAATTACAGGAAGCGCAAAGATTAATGTTAATTAATACGTTGAACGCACATGTGGAACAAGGCATTCCCAGAGGAAATGAAAATGCACCAGGCCACCCAGGCCACATCTAGCTACCAACTTAGCTCAATCGGAGGTAACTTCCAAATTGAAATGACTACAGAACAGTTCATTGTAAAGAAGGGATGAGATGCAAAAGGAGTGTACACACCACCTGGTATGTTGAGCGCTGACCCATCAATAAAATAAAGATACCAATTGTACCAATGTGACAGTTTTACAACGGAGATATCTCACCCCAAAGTCCCAGAGGATTAATACCATCCTCAGTGAGGGAGGTAAGACATCCAGCGCAACTGTGACAGCTCCTATGTTCTGGTTTCATGGACAATTACAAGCAGAATAGGAGATTACTGGTTTCAATGCAAATACAATTTGTGCTGGATGATGCAAGATGTTTTTGCAAGCCAAATCTGGGTATCATTCGCCCCTGGGCATACCTGGGTGATAGACCTCAGAGAACTCCTTGTTAAGTAGATCAAGCATTTGTCTGGTACCTTGATCAACGTATTGTTCCCTGTATTCTGAAACCCTCAGTTTAACCTCTTCTTCATAACCCTTAGTTCAGCACTGTCATCATCTTGCCCAACGACCTTCTAATACAAGGTCTGGATGAAACTCAGCTTCCAGCAGCAAGACTGAATCTATCCTAATTAGTTCCTGCCAGAAATATGATGCTCCAGGTGGGGACTTTAGTTCCCTTTATCAGCTGGTCACTTCAGATTATAGGATGTATCTTCAATGTCCTATGTAACCCTGAGGTGACCCCAAACCGCACATATTGCCAAAGCCGCTTATTACCAACTCCAGGTCATTGCTGTTCTGCCACTACTTTACCCTACATTAAGGGGAGGCAGTGGCAGAGTGGTGGGGCTGGGTTTAGCACAGTGGGCTAAACAGATGGCTTGTAATGCAGAACGAGGCCAGCAGCGCTGGTTCAATTCCCGTCCCGGCCTCCCCGAACAGGCACCGGAATGTGGCGACTAGGGGCTTTTCACAGTAACTTTATTGAAGCCTACTTGTGACAATAAGCAATTATTATTATGATTATTATTATGTATTGCCGCTGGACAAGTAATGCAGAGAGCCAACGTAATTTTCTAGGGGTCCGAGTTTGAATCCTACTATTGCAGATGGCGAAATTTGAATTCAATGTAAACCTGGAATTTAAACATCTAATGATGACCATGAAATCATTGTCGATTGTTGTTTAAAAGCCTAGCCGATTCACTAATGTCCTTTAAGGAAGGAAATCTATTGACCTTATCTGCTCTGGCCTATATGTGACTCCAAACCCAGCGCAATGTGGTTGACTTTTAACTGCCCGAGGTGATGGACGATAAATGCTGGCCTAGCCAGCGACACCCACATCCCATGAACAAATGTTTTTTTTAAATTGCCGCTGAACCCCTCCAGCCAGCTTTTTGTCCCTTAAGATTTGGCTTCTCCAGTATTTTTCTTAGTTTCCTAATCCCATTATGTACAAACTCCAATTCATCCAGAACTCTCCAGCTGGTAATTTATCCCTCATATAGCCCTGCATATATACAAGGAATAAGTCTTATAAGGTGGTGGCATTAAATGGGCAATATTGAGTCTGATGCTCAATATACACCTTGCTTTATTTTAATATCTAGATTAATTAGCGTGAATTAATATCATCAATTTTACATTATCACCTCAAAACAAAATCAGCCCCCTCTACCTCTTAATTTCAACTTCCCTCAGCTCCCCAACATCTGACATTTTGACGAGGAATTATCCTGCTTCTTCTTCCACTCTACCATCAAAATTTCAGCACAAGTATAGCGGAAATGATGTTCATGAGCGCAGAAGCGCATTTCAGAAGCAGCGGCAAGGGTATGCTGGGCTAGTGGCTTTGAGTTCCTTGTCCGCTTCCTGATGCACTCTACATCTGCAACTATTTTGAACTTTACATCCCAGCACCCAGTCGTTTGTCTCTCGCAGGAAGAAAAAAAAACAGTTCACAATTATCAGATCCCAGTACAAATCAATAATACTGGCACCAGTAATACTTGATTTGCATTTTAAGGTAAACAAGATCAGTTCAGACATGTTTTGCTGGTGTGATGAATGTAGAAATTGTTTTGTATTATATTTCATATTGGTGGCAGCAATGTTATCCCGTCCTCTTGACCCTGAACGCGAAGTGTGGTGGATCACACTGTTGATCCCTTATTCATCCCTGGTGTGCCGGTTAGCCTTGGTCAAGGACAGGTTCTACCCTACTCTGTCCTATGTTTTGGAGCATTTACCTAAGTTTTATTAACTCATCATACATTCATAACCTCTAAGGGGTCACTATAAAACATTCAACTATTACACATTTAACTTATTTGCACAAGGGAATATCTAACTACCAGTATCTAAGCTACTCTCATGCTGCTGGCAAATGTAAAATGGAACTTGTGTACAATACAAAAGTTTTAAACCAACGGCAGCATCACATTTCTACTTAACCTGTCAAGGTTATAGAGGCGTTCAATCTTTATTTGTATCGGTGGTTACATTGTTTGTTGGGTTGGGTGAATTCCGAAGAAGGGCTGGGAGTGCATATATCGGGGAGCAGGAGGCTCCTTTTCGCCATTTGCAGAGTCTAAGTGTCTGGATGGCACTGCAGATTATTGCTATCACCAGAAGGGCCTCTGCTGTGTAGGAAAGGGGATACCATTTAACTGTTTTCGCACCAAGTAGGGGTATCAGTGTTTATCTCGGTGTGGTGTCCGGGCTCGGGGTATCATGTGGTGTGGTCATGTTCAGGGCTGGTGGGGTGTAGGGTACAGAGGCTTGTAACGCGCGCAATTGTAGGAGTCCAGCGATGATCACAATGGAGGTCATCAGTCCTGTCTTCATCTTGTCTTCTGTCTCCTGTTCTTCGTATATTCCTGGGGGCACAAGCAAAATATCTGTTATTATCTTTGGTTAACATCTCGTTTTGTTTGACTTTCTCTCCTTAACTTCAATTACCCATTAGAATCGTCACCATGTGTGACTCCCTCTTTGTTTTGAAATACGATTTTGGAGAGACAAGAAATGCAGATTTCTAAAGTACAGACTCTCGCAGCTTGTGGTCGATGCTTGGAGTGGGTGGACAAACATTTTGCCGAGTCTTTCTCAAAGCACAATCATGGGAGGTTGAGGCTTATCTTAACCAGCCGAATTTTAGGGCGGCCGGTTTTATAAAGTTTTCTCGTCCCAGGGTTCAGAGGTAGTTCACGTCTAGCAGCATAAATATGGCAACCAAGTGTGTCAAACTTGTAAATAGCAGATGGGGAAGTGACCAAAGAGTCGCGGAAGGTAAAGAGTTGAGTGCATAGACTGTGGCAAAGGGCATTCTTTAAACCACAATAAGAGCAGAGAAGGGAAAATTAAGACCTGCCAAAACAGTGAAGTGTAAAGAACCATTCCAGAGTACTCAACATGACAGGAACATAAGGTGCGTGTGGGTTGCGGCAGGGCAAGAATGGGTGGGATACCCTGTCAGGGCGGTGATCAGTGCCGTTGCTCCACTACCTGTAACACATGTGAGATCCAACAATTGTTCCTTTAACGGCCATTGGTCAGTAAATGGCGACGGAAGAGTAGCTATGACTGTATCAAGAAATTGAGTGTCAGGCCGACATTAATTAAAACCATGTTGCAATAAGAAAGAAAGGCAGAAATAAAAGATGGGCAGGCTCCATCAGTAAGTAGGACACCGTAATTCTTATGTGGCTCCTTTTTCTCACCATCTGGACACCTCAGGATTCTGTATCAAAAAGGGTTGGAAAATGTTTACCGTAATGGGAGTCAGACTCGGAATCGTCACCATCTCCCGGTTGCAAGACTTGTGTCTGCCATTTTTGTGCCGTGGCCGCGTGGGCCGTCGTCGAATCCAAATCGTCATGTCTTACCAATCTACAAGAGTTGTCATGGTGCCAAAAAGGGGTTCGTTTGTCATGAGGCGTAGGGGCAGTGGTGATGGCAGTGAAGGGCAAATTACTGTTGTCGGGCGGTGGCGGTGGCTCTGGCTCTGGAAGGGGATATTGGGGGCCAAACATGTCCTGGTCGTGGTTCCAGGGGCTGGAGTGACTGGAGCCGGGGAGGTTGTACAGTGGTCAGTGATCGTGGTCAATTCGGGGAGGCTGGCGCTATCGAATGAATCAAGCTCAAGGTGGAAAGTCGTACTTGTGGGCGGAGACAAGGTTGGGTCTGTGGGCGTGGACGTGCTGTCATGGCTGGGGGCGGGTTGGACTAGGTTGTCGATGGGCGGGGCGGAATTGTCTGCTATTGCCAGGGAGATGTGGTGGGAGTGGCTACATTGGGGTCCATAGACTTTGAGCTGGTTAATGTGCAACCAACCAGTTTTACCATTGGGGTACGTTATCTTGTTCACAGAGGGGCTCACTTTGTCTGAAATGTAGTAGGGTCCTGCAAATTTAGGGGATAGGAACAAACAGGGATTGTACAGGGAAACCATCATTTGCTGACCGACTCTATACTCTACGGGCTGGACTGTTTTATCAAAGCAGGCCTTACTCTGCTTTTTCCTAGCACCTAGTCGGACAGCTACAGTTTTCCCTGACATGTTGGACTGCTTTTTCATGTGTGAGGGCGGTGACTGTGGGGCTTGCCAAATCGAGACCTAATAAATATTCAGTCCCTTTCATGGGCCGTCCGGTCATGAGAGTGTGGGGGGATGAAACCTGTGGAACTGGATACTGTGTTCCTAATAAACATAAGGGCAAATGGGAGTTCTGTGTCCCATGTGGTGTTATGCTGTTGCACCATTTTTCTAATGGTTGCTTTCAAGGTGCGATTCATGCGTTCAACAATGCAGCTGGATTGGGGGTGATTCGCTATATGAAATTTTTGCTTGATTCCAAACATTGTTCGGACATTTAGCATGACTCTGCCGGTGAAATGGGAACCTTTGTCTGACTCAATGCTGCGGGGAAGACCCCAGCGTGTAAATATCTGTTGGGTCAAAATCTTAGCTGTCGCTTTCGCTGTGTTCCTCCGGGAGGGAAATGCATATACCCATTTTGTTAAGGTGTCGATTACTACTAATATATATTTGAAACCATTTCTGCAGGGGGGTGGGGGACCAATGTAGTCGAGCTGTAAATTTGTCCATGGGCCATTAACAGGTCGGGTGTGTCTCAATTGTCCTTTCTTGGAGTACCTTTCAGGATTGCTCTGTGCACAGATTAAACAATTCTCAACATAATGCGTGACGTCTGCTTTTAAATCGGGCCACCAGCACAAATGTCTGAAATGGGCAATGGTATTGTCTGTGTCCGTCATGAAACTGGTAAATTATCTGGGACGGGATTCTCTCCTACCTGGCGGGGCGGGGGTCCCGGCGTAGCGGAGTGGCGCCAACCACTCCGGCGTCGGGCCACCCCAAAGGTGCGGAATTCTCCGCACCTTTAGGGGCTAGGCCCGCGTGGAGTGGTTTCCGCCACGCCGACTGGCGCCAAGACCGGCGCCAACGGCCTTTGCTGCCCGGCATCGGGTCTGGCCGAAAGGCCTTCACCGGTCCGTGCATGCGCCGGTGCATCAGCGGGCGCTGACGTCACCACCGGCGCATGCGCGGTAGGGGGGTCTCTTCCGCTTCCGCCATGGTGGAGGCCGTGGCGGCGACGGAAGAAAAAGAGTGCCCCCACATCACTGGCCCACCCGCCGATTGGTGGGCCCCGATTGCGGGCCAGACCACCGTGGGGGCACCCCCCGGGGTCCGATTGCCCCGCGCCTCCCCCCAGGACACCGGGGGCCCGCTCGCGCCACCAATCCCGCTGGCACCAGAGGTGCTCCAATTCCCGGCGGCGGGAGACGCCTGTCAGCGGCGGGACTTTGGCCCATCGTGGGCCGAAGTATCGCCGCAGGGGGCACGCCGGTTGGCGGGGCGTGATTCCCGCTCCCGCCAATTCCCAGGTGGCGGAGAATTTATGCCGGCCCCCGGCGATTCCCCGACCCTGCGGGGGGTGGGAGAATTCCGCCCCTGGTTTCTGTCCTGGGTGGGAACCACATAAATTCTTTTCACAGTAACTTCTTTGAAGCCTACTCGTGACAATAAGCAATTTTCATTTTAATTTTCAAATTCCATTTTTCAAAACTATACCGTCCTATACCATCAGTGAGTCCTTGAATTTGTCATAGGGGCTGGGAAGTTACCATCTAAAACTTGCTTGAGAGTGTTGTCTGCCTTTTGAGCCTTGGCTAAATCTTCGATATTGGTCAGTGAAATCTGGACTGCATGTATCGGTTCACTTTTCGGGGGTTGCCAAAAGTGTCCGTGGCGTGATCCTGACTTGGCTAAGGCGTCTGCCTTCATGTTACCGGGTGGAGAGGAACAATGATGGCTTCTCACTTTGATTCTGCCATATGTGCGGTCTTTTGCTGTTTTAAGGATATGCTTCAGCAATGGGGCTGAGGGAAGGGGTTTTCCATCAGCGGATATGAATCCTCGAGATTCCCACAGGGGCAGGAATTCTGTCAAACTATTGCAGACATATAAACTGTCCGAATGTATGTCCGCTGGGGTTGGAAAGGAATTTGGGTGCTGCACTACATATGCTATAGCTGCTAATTCGGCTGCTTGTGATCCTGGGCGGCCAGGCAATTTTAAAGATATCTCCTCTAATGCGCGTCCCTGTGTGTCTTCCACATAAATTCCACAACTAGTTATTCTCTTTCCATTTTCTATGGTGGAGGAACCGTCTACATAAATCTTTAAAGGGTTGTCCATGGTCTGGGGATTCTGTGTTCTGATGCCTGCTCGTGTGTGTCGTGACTTCAGAATAAAGGGTCTTGTGTAGTGTTGGGCTGCTATGATCTGACACTCATGTGGGGGTCCCTGCATACTGAAGGTTGTCTGCTAAAAATGTGTGGGTCTTTGTACGTTTAACTGTAATGTCCCTTCCTTGTAACAAAAGTGTCCAGCGAGATGCTCTGATCTGGCTGACTGAACCGTCCTTTAACCTACCATCTAACAATAGCTGCGTTGGGGTGTGCTCGGTTAAAGTCGTTACTGGGTTAAGGCCTGTGATACATGCAAAATACTGCACTGCCCAAAAGACTGCGAGCAAGTGACGTTCGCAGGCTGAAAATCCTTGCTCGATGGGATCCAAAGTTTGTGAGGCATTGGCTACGAGTCCTAATCGGTCATGTCTTTCCTGTAGGAGTACTGCTGATAGGTTTCAGTTGGTGGTTGCTACTTCTATGGCGTAGGGAGAGTGTGGGTCTTGAACTTGCAAAGTGGGGGCTGTCTAGGATGCATTTTAATTCATCGATGGTGTCCATGTGCTGAGGAAGCCATTCTCATGGCGCGTTATTTTTTAGGAGTTCTGAAAGTGGGGCTGCTTTTGTGGAAAAACCATCTGTATGGTTCCTACAATATCCAATTAATCCTAAGAATGACCGGAGTGCAGTGACATTGTGGGGCAGGGGTAATTTAACTATTGACTCAATTCGTTTGTGTTCAAACTCTCTCTTCCCGTGGGTGATAATGGTGCCTAAATGAAGAACCTTTTCTTTTAGGAACTGGGCTTTTTTCGGGTTAACCTTGCATCCAATTGATGTAAGAGACCTAGCAATTCTGAAAGAAGCTTAACACGCTCTTCCTTTGTGTCCGTCTGTAGCAGTAAGTCATCTACATACTGAATAAGGCACTCGGGGCAGGAAAATTTGGAAAGTCCGTTGGCCAATTGTCGATGAAAAATTGAGTTGTGGAAACCTTGTGGGAGGCATGTCCACGTATACTGCTGTCCTTGAAATGTGACGCAAGCTTGTATTGACAGGCCTAATATAAGGGAATGGACCAGAAGCCATTGCTAATGTCCAGCACTGTAAAGTACTTTGCGTGTACTCCCTGTTTGAGCATGGTTTCGGGGCTCGTGGCAACGGTGGGGGCTGCTAATGGGGTGACCTTGTTGAGCTCTTGGTAGTCAATGGTTAATCTCCATGAACCGTTGGGTTTCTTTATGGGCCAAATTGGGGCATTGTTTGTTGAGGCTATGGGCCGAATTACTCCTTGATCTAGTAAGCTATTGATGACTTTTGAGATCTCACCCTCGGCTCGCTGTGGGAAACCGTATTGCTTCTGGGGCTTGGGATCGGGACCTGAAATTGTGACCATGCCTGGGATCATCCCATAATCGGATTTGGGTTGGGCAAAAGCTGCTTTCTGTTTTCTGAGGACCTCTCTAAAAACATAGCATTAGCACTCGAACAGATAATGCAGTAATCAACACCACAGATTGACGGTGGTCGGACTCCCCAACTTGGGGACATCCAGTAGAGTTCCTTTAGGACATAGGATGGTCCCGCACCACTTTAAATTGTTTGGTCTGTACTAATTGTCTCCTACTGAGCAAATCCTATGTTCATAGTCCCCTACTGTGAGCGCAGCGGGGGCTCTATCTGCTTTGGCCATTTTCCATACACATCTATTCACGGGATCAAAGGAAAGGTTGTGGGAGCTCATAAAATCGATTCCTGGAATGTGCTCGGCTGTTTGGGGCAAGTTGACTAAAACAACGGGGTGCCTGGTGTTTATGGTTCCGATCTGAATATCTATGGGGGCTGTAATGTATCCCTGCTGTACATGTCCTGTAAATCCACTAAGGGTGATGGTGTCTGTGGTGGGCCATTTTTCACGCTGAAACATTGTGGATGAGTTTAAAGTGGTGCGAGACCCTCCTGTGTCCCAAAGGAACTCTACTGGATGTCCCCGGACTGTGCCTGTGACTACTGGTCTGCCCGATTTATCCAGAGTGTGTTGCAGACCCAAGTTGGGGAGTCCGACCACCGTCAATCTGTGGTGTTGATTACTGCATTATCTGTTCGCATGCTAATGCTATGTATGGGCCGAACATTGTTCTTAGGTGGGGAGTTCAATTGCTGGTGCTGTTGCTGGTTCGGGGGGTTTTGTCTGCATTCGTGGGTGTAATATCCCATGTGTCCACAATTATAGGAACCTCGTGGTGCCTGTGCTGTGGAGCACTGTCCTTCATGTCTGCCCTCATTTACCCACGCTGGGTCCTGATTAGTCCTGACTGGTTGCATATTCGCCTCTGCCTTTTCCTGATCTGCCTTCCTATGTAGGGATTGTTCCCAAGCTCTAGAGAGTCGCTTTAAAACCCAAACTTCATTATGTGTGGCATCTGAGGGGTTGTAATTTACACAAGCCTTTTGACCTGCTTCTGTGGTGAGGGCCCATTTAGTTGTGTCATCTTCATTTAAGTGTACGTGGTTGAAATCCCCAAATACTGCTTTAAAATGGAACCAAAGACGACCTGCAAATGTCGTCTTTGGTTCCTTATTTTGCCTACAACGGTTCAAACCTTCTACTGGGTTTCCCTTGTTGTACCTGATCGCGTATAAAATGGCCGTTTTCATCTCCTGTAGGGTTCCTCCTCCTATATTCTGAGGTTCTGGTAAAGCTGAGCTAACGGACAGGTCAAGGCTCATGACCATAAGCTTAACTTCCTCCGGTTCGTCTAAACCGTACATAACCATTTGCTGTCGTACTCTCTCAAATAAATTATGTGGGTCTGCGGTGGGTTTGAATGGTTGAATTTTGGCGCAGGCATCTCTCAATGAGTGATGGTTAGTGGGGTGGTGTGAGTGAAATCAGGCTCATCCCGATCCGATGACTTGCGCTGTGTGGTGACTGGATTCATGGGGGTGTGTGCTGCCTGTGCAGTCGGTGGTGTGGGTACTTTCCTTTTCGAGGCCTGGGGGGCTCTATTGTGATTTTTGGTATTCTCCACATATCTATGGGCGGTTTCTTGCCAATTGGGGCTATTCTCCTCATCTAAATCTTGTCCAAAGGTATCTCTGAATCCATTTTGCACTGACAGCAGTGATTGCAGCTTCTCTATTTATCGTCTACATTTTGCGTGATCTACTGTGCTCTGTCTTTGTCCTGTAGTGGAGCTATGGAACGCTCGTAAAGCTGCCTTTAAATCTGCACATTGCCTTGTTAACTGTGCTACCTGCTGCTCTATCTCTTCTCGTACCAAAATTGCGCGCAGTGTATTTTGGTCGGCTTTATCGTACTAGGTCCGAAAGCTGCTAAGGTGAACTAAACAAGATTGGTGTGCCCGTTTGACATCAGCCATCTCTTTATCTTTAGCTGCCAACTGTTCCCAGAGTTGCTCATTAATCTTTTCACATTCACTACAGTTTCCCTCATTCTTCTCAACTAGCTGTCCGTGCGGAGCGTCCTCACGACCTCCTCTGTGCCTCGCAACTGTGCCAAATAGGACACTATTGCCATTGGCTTACGAACGTTCGCTGCATTCTTCTTTTGTACCTCGGTTAGGTTGTTCCACCAGGTTTGTCCTATGCTTCCTGGACCTGACTCATCATTTGAACAAAACTCGGACCAATAGGGCCATCAAATACTTCCTCAACTCTCAATATATGGGGCACTGCTCTGCTCTGTTGCTCACTGCGACCTCGGGTTCCTGCGGGTTCATTAGGCATTCCATCGCTTTTGTGGCCATTGCTACTATTAACTCTGTTTTCCTACCGTTAAGTTCTCTGTTTTCCTACCTCGAAGTTCTCTTTTGCTCTGCTTCTAACTTATATTTTCCTACCGTCAATTTGGGACAGGGGGAATAAGGTGGTGATTCGAACAGCGGGTATGGACTAGGCTATTTTCCGGTTCACAATACTCCCGATAGTTTTTCGCAACGAGTTTAACTTTTGTGGGTTCTCTCAGAGTGACAAAATCACTTTTAGGTCGAGTCCCGACGGAGTCGCCTATAATGTTGCCAAATTAACTAGATATGGCAGTTATTAATGAGAGTATTGCTTTTCAGAGTCGCCAGGTATCAAATGATACCACTACAAGGCTTTACCGGATATCAGTCAAAGACCACACAAGCAGTTAGTCAGTTCAAGTTCAAATGTAGTTTATTTACACACAATGATTACTTCGACATGCAACATAAAACACTACAAGTTAAACTACACCTAACAACTACAATAACCTATACTTAACTTCTGGGCAACCTGTTCTTTGAAGATGAACAAGGCCTTTGTTAGGATCTTGCGTGGCTGGGTGGAAGAAGTGGTTTTGTTTCTGCTGGGCTCATCCGTCTGGTAGCGATCGTTGGTCTTGAACTTGTCTTCTGGTCATAATGCTACACTTGGTTTTATGCGTAGGCCGGGGCCAAGAGAGACTGAACACATGGCTGTGTCTCTTTTTATCCCTCTGGGATTTTGCGCTCTTTGGGGCGGTCCATAGCTTTGGACCCAATAATTCGACAGGCTTCGATCACTGCGTTCGATTTTGGCAAATTAAGGGGCAGGTGCCTCGATGGCTGGGCATGTCCCGAGCGGTCATTGACCTTGGCTGTTTGGGCTTTCTTAGCAAAGGGAGTGGCGTCGGTTAGTCTGCATCTGTATCGGTTACCTGAGTACAGTCCTTTTGTTCTGGGGAAATGGGCCATTAGAATACAAACGAGCGTGGGTTTCGATCGCGTCTGACTATCTGGGTTGCAAATACACACACAAGCTCTGAGTGTGTCTGAGCCCTGGGTTGGCCATAATTCCCAAGGTCCTTTGCAGGTGGCCATCTGAGATGGCTACAAGAGAAATGTCTTTACACGGAGGATTATGAAGCTTTGGAATTCTCTAACTCATAGGGCTGTGAAAGTTTTGAGTGTGCATAGAATTACATAGAATTTACAGTGCAGAAGGAGGCCATTCAGCCCATCGAGTCTGCACCGGCTCTTGGAAAGAGCACCCTACCCCTACCAAGGTCAACACCTCCACCCTATCCCCATAACTCAGTAACCCCACCCAACACTAAGGGCAATTTTGGACACTAAGGGCAATTTATCATGGCCAATCCACCTAACCTGCATATCTTTGGACTGTGGGAGGAAACCGGAGAACCTGGAGGAGACCCATGCACACACGGGGAGGATGTGCAGACTCCGCACAGACAGTGACCCAAGCCGGAATCGAACCTGGGACCCTGGAGCTGTGAAGCGAATGTGCTATCCACAATGCTACGGTGCTGCCCTTGTCTGCATAAATCTGAGATTGATAAATTTATGATTAAGAGTAGCATAGAGGGTTATGGGGATAGTGGGTGTAAAAAGCATTGAAATGTCTCTTCAGCCATGGTCATATTAAGTGGCAAAGCAGTCTCGATGTGCTGAATGGGCTATTCTCCTCCTTCTGTTCCTCTATTCATATTTCTGTTATTAGCGAAAATTCCATGAGGTCAGGCTGTGAATCTTTAACAGTTGGATATTTCACTCCGTAGTCCATTATGTTGAGAGCAATACCAGAAATATCTGTCCATTTGAGATGTTTGGGAACTCTCATTGTGCTACCTCACAAATGTGTCCGTGGGAGGAAAATGTAAAATTATTAGACCTGCAACCTACCTTTTTTTAGATATAGACTGGCTCACGCTCATTCCAATTGTTATAATTTATCTTTCCAAACACCGAGATGAGCGGTGCCAGCTTTCTTTGTCTGCCTGTGGGAGTTTCCACATTGAATAGAGTTTGAGAAAAGCAGCAATAAAGGTGAAATCAATAAACTGCAATCTAATTATATTGCTTTATTTTGAGTGGATAAACACTTGCAGATACCTGAACAAAAAATTCTGCCCTGTAATCAAATCAAAACAATTTAATTTTCACTTGGAACATAATTTTATGGCAGATGTTATTTTTCAAACCCTAAGTGCTACTTTTTGGTGCATTTATATTGGGTTTTACTGCACAGAATCTGGTCATTTGGCTCAAACAGGTCCATGCTAGTGTTTATGCTCCATTTGAAACTTTATCCCACTCTTTTCTGCAGTTGTTTTTGAAGCTTTCTCAATGTTTTTCCCCAACACAATGGGGTTTATTTTAGCCAGGCTTCACAATCCCCTGTCAGGTACAAACAAAGATGTAATTTTTAAAAAATGAATTTAGAGTAGCCAATTATTACTTTTTCCAAATAAGTGCCAATTTACAGTGGCCAATCCACCTAACCTGCACGTCTTTGGTTGTGGGGGTGAAACCCATGCAGACACAGGGAGAATGTGCAAACTTCACACGGACAGCGATCCTGAGACGGGATCGAACCTCGGCGCCGTGAGGCAGCAGTGCTAACTGCACAGCGCAACATTTCTTAAGAGATCTAGAAATGCAGTTGTTACTGTCGCTTTTTGGAAGGCAAGAGGCCTTTGACGCAGCTGTGAAAGGTTGGGCCCAGTATACTGAATGGATGGGGTATTTCTTCCAGGTAAATAGTATTGTAGGAGATGACCGTCAAAATGACCACCTACAGAGTCCCAACTTTCAGTGTGATCTAGCGATCGAGCAGCCCTAGATTCGAAGACCTTTAATGAGCTTGTAGATCTTGTCACACACCATATTGACCCTAAACCATCAGTGATCGTGTAGAGTTACTGGTTCAACATGGCCGGGAGAATCCCGGGGGAATCGTTCACCGATTTCCTGATGGACCTTCGCTATCTGGCTGAGCATTGGAACTACCGCTCATCACTCCCCGGAGATGATGCGAGACTGCCGAGTGTGTGGCATTAATAACATGGCGACCCAACGCAAATTGCTCGCGGAAGCATTCTTGGATTTAAAAGGGCCATAGAATGATCCCTCTCACATGAAAACGGGGTAAAGAGGGTCCAGGAACTCCAGGGCTCCATGGACTTTGATGTATATAGCATTGGCCGTCCCCATTCGGGCGAGTAACACTCCCCAAGAGCAGGGCTTATGGGATCCGTCACCACCGGAGCAACACCGTGGTCAGATGCATTGGCCAAGATCCACCGCAGCCCGACGAGACACCTTCCCGGAGGTCCAGGAATAAGACTTGCAATGGTGCTACGCTCATGGTCGCAGGAACTGTGGGGGCAGGAGTGCCAGCATCGACAGCGAATTTGTCGCCATAGTAGGGTGACACAACTATCCCGAGCCAGGTCTCAAAGTATTTCCCAGCCTGATGAGGATGATTGCATGCAGCTAAATTGCATTACGGCACCAAAAGTAGCCCCAATTAAAATAACCCTGCAAGTGAATGGCCATCCCTTGGATATGGAAGTAGATACAGGGGTTGCTGTCTCGTTTATTGGACCACAGATGTTCTGGAATATCCGTCTGGGGATCCAGCATCTGGGCCTAAAGGACACTAAGGCTTGGCTCACGGTGTATGCCAGAGAACAATTAATAATTATTGGGACAACAATGACCCTGGTTACCCATGGCCAACAATCAGTTTGACTGCCTCTGATAGTGGTGTAGGGGCCCGGACCCAGAACTCCACTTAGATTGTAGTGGATTTTTGGAATGGATACAGGTGGATTGTATGAGGTTCTTAGAAAATACCCTTTTCGCAGAAGACAAAGTGACAGCACTGATAGCTTCGGTCAGGATCCAATGATGGGCATTGCTGTTGGCAGCATATGAATAAACTTTTGGAGTAATGCACAGGCACTCAGAATGCACACACAGATGCCCTTAGCCGACTCCCACTGCCGCCCATCTCCGCCAGTAGCAGACAAAATTGTGTCGGCACTTAATTTTATAGACACGTTTCCTGTCACGGCCTCATAAATTCATGCATGGACTCAAAGGCATCCTACGTTGGAAAAATTGTGCCTCGTCGTCCTACATGGGAGACTTCAGGAGAAACTCTGAGAAGAACTGCTAGCATTCAAAACCAAGCAACAGGAGCCTAGTGTAGGGGACGGCATTCTCCTTTGGGGAGCATGTGTGGTGACCCCAAGGCAAGGTCAGAAAAGCATTTGAAAAATGAAAATGAAAATCGCTTATTGTCACAAGTAGACTTCAAATGAAGTTACTGTGAAAAGCCCCTAGTCGCCACATTCCGGCGCCTGTTCAGGAAGGCTGCATTTTGCAGGACTTGCACAATTGACACCCGGAGTTTCCAAAATGAAGATACTCGCCAGGAAGCATGTATGGTAGCCAGTGCTCAATGATATTCAGAGGGTGGCGTAGCAGTGTGCGGCAGGCCAAGAACATCAAAGGTCCTGCCACCAGCATCCCTCCACCCATGGGAGTGGCCGTAGTGCCTTTGGGTGCATTTGTACACAGACTTCGCCGGGCCTTTCCTGGGGTTAATGTTTCACCTGTTGATCAATGCCTACTCAAAGTGGATGGATATATACGGGGCGCCTCCCACCACTTCACGAACCACCATAGAGAAACTACGCCAATCAGTCAGTGTTCACGGTATCTCAAAGGTGCTTGTTACCAATAACGGCGACCCCTTCACAAGTGAAGAATTTCTGTGGTTTATGCAGACGAAAGAGGTGATGCATATTCTAACCACCTGATATCACCCTTCTTCAAATGGTCTGGCTGAGCAGGCAGTACCAACCTTTAAGAGAGGCATGAAAAAACAAACCACATGGTTAGTTGAAACAAAACTGGCACGTTTTTAATTTAATCATCGGACCACGCTGCAGGTTACGACCGAAGTAGTACCGGCAGAGATATTGATTGGTCAACGACTCCGGCCCCATTTAAGCTTGATATTTCCTAATCTTAGTGAGAAGGTGGAAAAGAAATAAAAGCTCCAGAAGGTGTATCATGACTACTGGAAGCAGGACACAGGGTTCAAGTCAGAAGACACAGTATCCATCTGAAATTTTAGGGACTGCACCCAGTGGGTACTGGGCACCGTAATGGAGAAGACTGACACAGTCTCTTATACAGACAAAACCAGAGAACGGACTGTGTCATATTCTGTAGACTGGCCAAAGTGAATGATGAACTACAGGGGGGCTCATAGAATCAACCCCTAAAAGTCGGTCTGGATTGTGATCTGCATGTTCGGTAGTCCCGTTTAGAGTACCCAATTACTGTTTTTTCCAATTAAGGGGCAATTTACTGTGGCCAATTCACCTATCTTGCACATCTTGGGGTTGTGAGGATGAGACCCACGCAGACAGGGAGAAAATATGCAAACTCCACATGGGACAGATCGAACCTGAGTCCTCGGCGCCGTGAGGCAGCAGTGCTAACCACTGCACCATGGTGCTGTGCAAGTCCCAGTTGGTACCTATGTGCAGCACACCGCATTGCAGCCTTTTCTTTCAGTTATAAATAAACCTCCATTTGAATCATTCTTCGGGTCACCTGAGCTTTTGTAGGCGGTCTCAAGCCTGCACTTGCCAGAAGGTGGCCTCTTATCTGGCAGTATTCACATTTGTTGTCCAATTCAGGGCAGTAGGTGGGCTGTTGATTTTGTGGCCCAATCAGAAGGTTAGCATTTCTGGAACCTCAGCAACACCCCTGGGAGGGGCAGGTCCTGCTGAGGCGTATAGGCCACCTCGTGGGTCCCTCAACATGGAGGCATCCTTGAAGGTGGTAAAATCATTAAATATATTGAGGGGGTGAATGGCAGCAGACCCCTTGGAATTGAGGGTAAACCCATCACCTGGAATTGTTTGGGCCTTGGCGCTGCCTTTCAAGCCTTCAACCCCGTCTTTGGGACATGGAACCTCCGGCTCTGATAGCCCTCAGCCTGCCACAGGGTATTGGCATTCAGATGACCCCTGCATACAGAGAGGGGGTCTCTCTGAAAATGGCAAAATGTTGGCGAGCCACCCAAATCATCCCGAACCGGAGACTTAAATATTTAAATGGACTGCTTGTCTCCATGGTACTAGCGGCCAATCCTTTTCCCTGCCCACTCCTGGGGAAATTCCCAGGCAATGGGAATTAATTGGGGAGCCATCTAAATGCAGCTCGCTGTTGCTTTCCCAGTGCCCCTCTCCCCCTACCACCCCCCTCCCCCATGTCCGCCTCCAAGCCCACCACCACATTGCCTGGAAAAATTCAGCTCCATGTTCCTTCCTTCAGCTGGAAAGGGAAATAAAATTAATCTTGGCCATGGTTCCCCTCATCAAATCTGTTGTCAAAGTAGCTGGCAAGAATCAACTGCCAGCTATTGTTCTCCGAGAGTAAAAACGTTTTGTCGAGAGTGTTGTTTCCTTAGAGCCAAGCGAAGACAAAGGAAAGTTGCCCAAAGAGAATCAGCAAATTAAATGTTCACTTCACAGCGAGACTTAAATGTTTACCTTATGTTTGAAAGTGCACCATATTTGACTAATGGATCTTGGTTGAATTGGAATAATATTTTGAAATGTGTTCAACCAAATTTTTTATGTTTTTTTAAGAATTGGTCCATGAGATGTGGCATCACTGGCAAGACAAGCATTCTTTGCCCATTTCTGACTGTCATTGAGAAGGTGGTGATGAGCCACCTTCTTGAGCTGTTGCAGTCCATCTGGTGTAGTTAAACCTACAGTGCTATTAGCTGGGGAGTAGCTTGGACTTTGACCCGGTAACAGTGAAGATACGGTGATATAGTGCCAAATCGAGATGGTGTATGACTTGGAGGGGAGTATACAGGTTGTGGTTCTCCATTCACCTGATGCCCTTCTCCTTCTTTAACTGGTAGAGATTGTACGTTTGGAAGATACTGTCGGAGGTATCTTGATGAATTGCAACAGTACATCTTGTGGAGGTTACACACCACTGATACTGTACATTGGTATTGGAGAGCAAATGCTGCATACATACAGCATAGAAGCTCCAAGACCCAACGTCAACAGAACTGGAATTGACTAATTTCCACATGATTGTGGTCAGCAAGAGCAGCAGATTTGGGGAAGAGGTGGAGCACGGTAGCACAGTGGTTAGCAATGTTGCTTCATAGCGCCAGGGTCCCGGGTTCAATTCCCTGCTTGGGTCACTGCCTGTGCGGAGTCTGCACATTCTCCCTGTGTCTGCGGGGATTTCCTCCGGGTGCTCCGGTTTCCTCTCTCAAGTCCCGAAAGATGTGCTGTTAGACAATCTGGACATTCTGAATTCACCCTCCGTTTACGCGAACAGGCGCTGGAATGTGGCGACGAGGGGCTTTTCACCAGAACTTCATTGCAGCGTTAATGTAAGCCTACATGTCACAATTTCAGAATCATTTCCATATTGCTGATAACACGTATAGACTTACTCAAACTATACCAAACATGGCCCAGCAGCACTTAGAGATCTTTTGTACACGAAAACAATTTGAATGTTAAAGAGGCGCTATTTGCTTATTTACTTAAATCGATCACTTAAGATGCTCGACCCAACAACTTTGAAATTACCATTACTGAAAATGGTTAACGGTCAATATAAGTGACTGATTTTTAAGTGGTGAGGATTGTATAGCGTTAGTTTACAAAAAGCCCAGCAGTGAAGTTCATTGATAATAACATAAACACTGATCTACATACTCAATAACTGAAATATACCAAATAACATGGTGAATATAATGGCCTTTGCATGTATCAAAAGCGATTGTAAACTGATTGTTTTTCATGCCACCCATTTATTTTTATCCACAAAACACAATGTTTGAATATTAGTTTTGCTGTGTTGCTTTTGAAACTTGTGTTTTTTGCTTCCTAACTGCTCCCTATGTAATGCTGCTGCCTCAGCTGTCTCATTTGCCAGTCTATAGGATACAAGGAACCATTTTGGCACACTTGCAACACAATTATTAGAAAATTGCACCTCTGCAACCATCCCAAAAGTCTTGCAGGTCTGTTGATATAAATCTAGAAGGGAATCGTACAAGCATGATTTTTTTTACTAGTACTGCCTGAACCACAGTTAAATTTGAACTGTCCATTATTGGCTTTCATTGATGCTTCCAGCTTACAACAGAAACCAGCAAGTACAAGCATGCAACAAACTAATTCTAAAATCCAAACAAAGTCTAATTGAACGCGGGTGAATCTAACATTTTTCCAGAGTGATTTTGATCGGTAGGCTTTAGAAGTTACAAATTGATCTTTTCCAAGATGTTTCTCTTCATAGCATCGACTGCTAAATGTTTTAAACTATCAGTGTTTTCTATATATAATTGTTAGATTAAATCATTGCACATTTCTGTCGTGTCATAACGTATTTTTTGGATGATAGAAGGTCTCAAATTTTATACAGATTTCACACTCAAGAAATATTCAATTTAGATTGATTTTTAAGCCATCAATTATTTATATTGAACAGGCTGTTAAAACAAAATGAGATAAAATCCTGCTCCATCTGTTGACTAAGTGTCCTTGGATGTGAGCAGTTTCACAGAATTCACCCCAAATTTAACTCTTGTTGCAAATCTCATTTACAAGGTTGGCTGCTGGGGGACAGAAGAGTGATCTGCCACTGGACTTGGGGACTCTTCGCAATGGCAAAGTTGCTGAACTATCAACCTGCTGTATCTGAACTGAAAGTGCAATAATAGATAAACATTGCCATGTAGGCGTTTTCCACTGAATTGACACCACAAAGCAGGAGGGGTAATGAGAGGATTGAGCAGTGACAGAAGTTCAGTTAGGAGTAACAGTAATGGTTCAATTTCGGAAAGTGATAGCTGTTTATTTTAGATAGCAGTGACAACCTGATGTTAGATGGTGGTGGTTTGAGTCTGATGGGAGCAGTCAATTCTTCTTGTGCAGTAGCTGGCAAATTGTGAACCAGGGAGAAGATTTGTTACCTTGTTTGAAAGTGTTTAGAGGACATTTTAAGGGCAGAAGTCCACAAATATATTAAGAGCAACTGCCTCAAATTCTTCAATTGGGCAAGAAACTGAAAATGAGATGACACGATTGGTCTGTATTTCAGACAATCAGGGAGCTGAGGAGCACAGGCAGCTTGGTTGTTCTCATCATGGTCAGTCAAAGAATTGAAGAGAAAAACTGTGAATTCGGAGAACAGAGCTCATGAGCTCACTGAAATCGATGAAGGTAAAAATTAATTGATGAAACATAGCAACCATGGGCGCGATTCTCCTGTACGGGAGAATCTCCGTTGGCGCCATTTTTTCCCACGGCGCCGGCCGACGCCATTCTGTAATTCTCCCAGACGGCGAGAACGACGTCATCAAGGTCGGTGCTGCGCCTGCCGGAGAATCGGCCGAGGTGCCAAGTGCGGCGATTCTCTGGGTTCCCCGCTATTCAGCGGCCCGGATGGACCGAAGTCCCGCGGTGTGACCCCAGGTCACACTGTCGCCGTTCAGACCTGGTAAATAAATTTGTCAGCCAGTCGTGCTGGCTGACGATGTGGAGGACGGTGTGCAGCACGGTAGCATTGTGGATAGCACAATGGCTTCACAGCTCCAGGGTCCCAGGTTCGATTCCGGCTTGGGTCACTGTCTGTGCGGAGTCTGCACATCCTCCCCGTGTGTGCGTGGGTTTCCTCCGGGTGCTCCGGTTTCCTCCCACAGTCCAAACATGTGCAGGTTAGGTGGATTGGCCGTGATAAATCTCCCTTAGTGTCCAAAATTGCCCTTAGTGTTGGGTGGGGTTACTGGGTTATGGGGATAGGGTGGAGGTGTTGACTTGGGTAGGGTTCTCTTTCCAAGAGCCGGTGCAGACTCGATGGGCTGAATGGCCTCCTTCTGCACTGTAAATTCTATGATAAGGAAGGAGGTGAGTGGCCGGCCTCACCGCGGCAGCAGGAGGCTGCGTCCACGGCCGGTGCTGGGGGGGGTGGGTGGGCAGTGGGAGGGCTCTTGGAGTAGGATGCCACAGTGCCCTGGGGGGTTTGGAAGAGGATGCCGCAATGCCTGGGGAGGGGGGGGGGTGGGTTGAAGGAGGATGTTGCAATGCCCAGGGGGGGGGGGGATTGGAGAAGAGGGGCTGGAGGAAGGAGGAGGAGGTGGAGGAAAGAGGAGGGGGTGGAGGTTGGAGGAGGGGGTGTTGAGGGTGGGGGGGGAGGTGAGGTCGGGCACGGTTACCCGCAGGAGCGACATGCCAGCCGGCCTTCCATGACAGGATGACGGCGAGGCATGCTTCGAAGTGCAGGTCATGCTGATGGGCCGAGGCAAGTGGCGCCTCAATGAGGAGTGACGGGGTTAAGTGCGCTGTGGACGGAGACTGTGCGCAGGGCGAAGGTTGCAAGTGTTTCTGCAGCGCTCGCAGGCAGCCGGGGCACCCATGTATTCCATGGGCCCTGGCTGTCGAGGTGTTAAAGCGCCATCGTTAAACATGTTGTTGCCGTCTCTCCTTCCCAACCCCACCCCCCTCCATTCATTATGTTCGCGCACCATCCAGTAATGTTTGCAGCTGTGGCGGGAGCGGCTGCCCTGCAGGTAGCCATTCTTCACTGCCGTCGAAGCCGGCTCAGAGCATAGGGACTGGTTGCAGAAGGCCCCGTGCCAGCCGCTCATGCTGCAGGCCCTCCCGCCCGACAGGTGCATGAGGAGGCGGAGGGTGACAATGACCACCACATCGTTGGGCATGCTGGAGGACGCTGAATCGGATCCTGATGGGGCGCAGGGGGAGGAGCAAGAGCAGGTGGTGGTGCCAAAGTGCCAGAGGCGCCCCATGCTGTCTCGAGTGTATCATAATATACATCTATGTATATAATGGAGTGCAGACAGGTAGTGATTGACACACAGGATGACCAGTAAGCACACAGAACAGAGCAGCCAATCACCACTATAAAGCCAGAGGGCATCAGGTTTCCCGCTCTCTCGGGACCCAGCCACTGAGACAGTCAGAGTTCGTGAGCTAGCCAGTGCAAACACCATGTGGTAGCTAGTAAGTCTGGTCAGGCTAGTACTAGGTCTCCAGTCAAGTCAGCATAGTGTCAACCCACAGTTGAACATGTATAGTAGTTAAGACGTTAAATAAAATCGTGTTGCATCTCATCAAGTGTTGGAGGTCTGTCTCTCGCTACACTGCATCAAGTGCAGTCCACATCGACCCAGCCTGCCCAACACATCAGAGTGTATAGGGACCACATGTCGGTCCAGGAGCTTCCGGATGTGGCATGCAGGAGGAGACACCGACTGAGTCGGGAGACCGTGGCACATATATGCCATCTCGTGGCACACCTGGCACCACGTAGAACGGGGGGAGGACATGCTATCCCAGTGGCCGTCAAGGTGATAGTTTCCCTTAATTTCTTGCAACGGGGTCCTTCCAGGCGGCGAGTGGGGACCTCTCTGGAATCTCGCAGGCATCGGTGCACCGGTGCATCCGGGCCATCCCCGACGCCCTGTATGACATTGCGGACAGATACATTAATTTTCCAAAGGACCAGGCACACCAGGCTGACTGGGATTCGCCTCCATGGCCAGGATGCCGATGGTCCAGGGGGTGATTGATGGGGTGCACGTCGGCATGCGTCCACCCACGGGGATGTTTTCCTGGGGTTACCTGTTGCGGTCATGGCTGATGACGCCTATACGGAGGCCACAGTCTGACGCGTAGACCCTCTATAATGAGACCCATGCTGCAACCAGAGGTGTTAAGGAGAGGTGCTTTGGCCTCCTGAAGATGAGGTTTCGGTGTCTGGACAGCTCTGGAGGGGCCCTGCAGTACCACCCGGCAGGGTCGGGCACAGAGGACGGACAGACACGATGTGGGCGTTGCTGGCTAAACAATCATTTATTGCCCAACCTTATTCGCCCTCAAGAAAGTGGTGGTGAGTGAGCTTATTGAACCACTGTAGCCCCTGTGGTGTAGGAACACCCAGGGGGCAATTCTCCAATATGGAGCCCAAGTGTTTGCTCTATCGTGAACGCCATCGTGTTCATGACGCCGCGAACCGAGTTCTGGTACGACCGATTCTGGTTCCCACAGGGGGACAGCACGGCGCTGGAACGGTTCACGCCGCTCCAGCCTCCTTTCGCAGTGCCAAATGAGCGTCGCGCCAACCCGTGCATGCGCAGTTGGGTTGCGTCAACATGCGCATGTGCGGGGTTCTTCTTTAGCGCGACGGCCCCGACTCAACATGGAATCGGTGTTCAGGGGCTGGCCACGCCAGGAAGTAGGCCCGGGGGGGGGTGGGGGGGGGGGGGGGGAGAGGCCGGCCCGCCAATTGGTGTGCCCCGATCGCGGGCCAGACCCCATCGGAGGCCCCCCCAGTGAAGGAGACCCCCCCCACATGCCCCCCCCCCCCCCCCCGGCCGTTCACCCAGAGTTCACGCTGGCAGTGATCAGGGGTGAATGGCGCCGGCGGGACTCTGTCATAGCCGCGCGGCCCATCCGGGCCGGAGAATCCGCGGCCCCGCCATTTCCAGCGGCCGGCACCACGCCAAACGCACTGGCGCGAATGGCGCCAATTCTTCACACCTCAGAGAATCACGCGCCGGCGTCGGGGCGTCGTGGCATGGTTGTGGTGAATCTCCGGCCCTGTGTGGGGCTCAGAGAATTGCCCCCCCAGAGTGCGGTTAAGGAGGGAGTTCCAGGTCTTTGATCCAGCTACCATGAAGGAACGTCAATATATTTTCAAGTCAGAATGGTGCAGTACTTGGAGGGGAACGTCCAAGTGGTGCATTTCCCATGTGCCTGCTGACCTTGTCCTTCCAGATGGCAGCAGTCGTGGATTTGGAAGGTGCTGCCTAAGGTCCGTTGGTGAGTTCCTACAATGCACCTTGTCGATGGTACACACGGCTGCTCCTGTGCGTCGGTGGTGAAGGGAGTGAATGCTTGTCAAAGGGGTGCCAATCAAGTTGGCTACTTTTTCTTGAATGGTGTCAAGCTTCTTGAGTGGTGCTGAAGCTACACTCATCCAGCAAGTTGAGATTATTCCATCACACACCTGGGGCGAAATTCTCCGACCCCCAGCAGGGTCGGAAAATCGGTTGGGGCCGCCGAAAATCCCGCCCCGCCGTGGCAGAAATTCTCCACCACCCGGGAAGTGGCGGTGGCGGGAATCTCGCCACTCCGATCGGAGAGGCCCCTGCGGTGATTCTCCGGCCCGGATGGGCCAAAGTCCCGCTGCTGGGAGGCCTCTCCCGCCGCCGAGGTTTGAACAACCTCTGTAACGGCGGGATCAGCGGCGCGAGCGGGCCCCGGGGTCCTGGGGGGGCGGGGGGCGATCGAACCCCGGGGGGTGCCCCCACGGTGGCCTGGCCCGCGATCGGGGCCCCCCGCTCAGGCTCCGGGCCAGTGCCCTGGGTGCATTCTTTCTCCTTCCGCGGCCGCCACGGCCTCCGCCATGGCGGAAGCGGAAGAGAAACCCACATCGCGCATGCGCCGGTGGTGACGTCAGCGGCACTGCCGGCGCATGCGCCAACCTCCGAAAGCCTTTCGGCCAGCCCCGCTGCCGGGGGCGCCGGTTTTTTGCACCAGTCTTCTGGTGCCAACCGCTCTGGCGCGGTGCTGGCCCCAAAGGTGGGGAGAATTCCCCACCTTTGGGGAGGCCCGACCCCTGAGTGGTTGGCGCCACTCCCCTACGCCGGGACCCTCCGTCACGCCTGGTAGGGGAGAATCCAGCCCCTGCTTTGTAAATGATGGACAGGCTTTGAGGAGGCAGGAGGTGAGTTATTTGCCGCAGGATTTTACCTGCTCTGGTAGACACAGTATTTATATGGTTACTCCAGTTCAGTTTCTGGTCTATGTTAACACCCAGGATGTGGATAAGTGGGGCGGAGGGGTGGGGGGTGGTCCACCCATGATAATGCCATTGAACGTCAAGGGGCAATGGTTAGATCCTCTCTTGTTGTACTCTTGTTATCAATGTCTGCATCCTGCGAATATTTAAAGAAAACAGCTGCACTCTTCCTTTTCCTTTGGGATGTTAGATTTAGTTGCATGGCTTTTTGAAGCAGACAAAATGTACAATTCAACAAACAAAAGTACATGTAAGGTGTGAAGTAGAAATTGGGATGGGAAGAAGGATGATGATCAGTCAGATAACCTGACAATGGTTGCCCAGAGGTTCAAACAGAAAATCAGGGTGAGATGGCAAGTTGTTCCTCCAGCAGTACCTTTTGTAACCCAAGGAGAGACAGTGGGCGGGTTTCTCTGACCCCCCCACCAGGTGGGAGTATCCCACCCCCGCCGTCCTCCCAATTCTCCCGCCGCCTTGGAGAATGGCGGGGTCCGGCGTGACTCAATGGGTGCCGGGGCCGCCAGAATTCTCCGGTCCGCAATGGGCCGAAGTCCCGCCCGCCTGTAGCCGGTCCCGCCGGTGTAAATCACAGTAGGTCCCTTACCAGCGGGACCTGGCGGTGAAGGCAGGCTCCGGGGTTCCTGGGGGGTCGCGGGGGAATCTTGTCCCGGGAGGTGCCCCCACAGTGGCCTAGCCCGCGGTCAGGCCTGTGCCGTAGGGGCACTCTATTCCTTCCGCATCAGCCATTGTGGTCCTCTGCGATGGCCGATGTGGAAGTGAATCCCTGTGCGCATGCGCGGGGATGACGCCAGCATTCGCTAGCGCTCCCGCGCATGTGTCGACTCGTGCTGGCCGGCGGAGGCCCTTCAGCGCTGCTTGTCGTGGCGCCACGCCCTTATCCCACCGGCCAGCAGGGTGGCAACCACTCCGGGGCGGGCCTAGCCCCTGAAGCTGCGGAGGATTCCGCACCTTTGAGGTGGCCCGAGGCCAGAGTGGTTCACGCCACTCCGTCCCACCGGGACCCCCCGCCCCGCCGGGTACGGGAGAATCCCGCCCAGTATACTTGTATATTAATGTCACCCGACCGATATATTTATACAGACTGAATATAGTTTCAGGGCAATCCCACCGTGCTGTCTTTGACAATATTATTCATTGTAACTTCGCATGTGAGAGGACTGAGCTTTCCTAATGCTGAGGGGGGAATTCGGTAAGATGTCACCACCAGCAGGGAGCTACACGAACTTGAAGTGGATCTTGGGAAATCAAGAGGAAACATGAGCACATATTTTATGTGTTCCTGCGATGCGTTACTCTCTGCCAAGTGTGAAATCATGAAATCACCCAAGGGTTGAGTTCTTAATTCTAATTTATGATTGAATTATGTGATCTGTTCTGCGTATTTGTCACTTTTTGGAACCGTCATCCCGAAATTACTATTGGCGTGCCATCTGAGAGATTAACTAGGGGAATTAGCACGTGCATGGTTAACTCACAAATGTATCGTGTGGGATAGGGTTCCTGAGCAAAATAGTGCCTCATTTGCTGTCTCACGAAGCGGACTCTGAAATCTGAGAATTGTTGCTGTGATTTTGAATGGTGAGTCCAAAATGGAGAGAGAGAAGAAACTGAGCTGGTGACTCTTTATTTGATCGTATCTAAGTGGAGGAAATCCCTTCCTTGTAAAAATTGGAAAGGAAAATGGCAATGCAATCAAACCCAAGACTCAACTGTCCTCTGCATCTCATTTTCCCTGCATGTGAGATTTCTATTCTGCGCGTACAAAAAAAAAATGTTCAAAGACTGTCTTCTGTGGGTCTACTGACGCAAATTAATATTTCTTTCCCTTCATCATCTCTGTTGCACTTTCATCTGGACAGTGCCAAAAAATAACAGAAAGAAGGATCAGATGGGTCAAAAAAATTAGCTGCTGGAAAGGAACACCTCAATGCAGCTTCCAAGGAGTAAGGGAGTTAGTTTTAAAAGCATCCTGATTCTTAAAGGTTAAATGGGGCTCCCACCTCACAGAAGGTCTTCACCCTTTCAGGAAAATGGGCAAATGCTTTTCATTGCTGGTTTAGCTCAGTCGGCTAGACAGCTGGTTTGTGATGCAGAGCGAGAGCCAGCAGCGCGAGTTTGATTCCTGCACCGGCTAAAGTTGTTCATGAAGGCCACGCCTTCTCAACCTTGGCCGTCGTCTGAGGTGTGGTGGTCTTCAGGTTAAACTGCCACCAGTCAGCTCTCCCCCTCAAAGGAGATAGCAGCCTCTGGTCATCTGGGACTGTGGCGACTTTACCTTTACGTTCAGTGATGCTTATTGTGCTTTTTCTCGTCTCTTTAGCCCATTCCGCCTGTCCTTTTTCGGAAAGGTGAACATTGGTTTTATTACTTGGCCGCATTTCCTAAACTCAGACATGTCACCCGACCGTTTGTCTGGTAGAGTGTGGCACTGGCAGGTTTTGTTTTGGTAAATTTAAAATTCTTTTTTTTAATTTAAAGTACCCAATTATTATTTTTTTCCAATTGAGGGCAATTTAGCATGGCCAATCCACCTAACCAGCACATCTTTTGGGTTGTGAGGGTGAAACCCACACAAAAACGGTGAGAATGTGCAAACTCCACACGGTCAGTGATCCAGGGCCCGGATTCGATCACGGGCCCTCAGCGCCGTAGTCCCAGTGCTAACCACTGCGCCACCGTGCTGCCGGTAAATTTGAAATTCTTGCTTCAATCTGTAGGAGCAGATGGAAAATAGATGAAGCTTCATTGGTTGAGAAAGTTTTTCCATTTTGTAGCTGAGCCCCATTGCTCAAAAATGTTCTTCAATGGCCATATCACTTCTCTGTAGCCTCATCCACCCATCCATCTCTCCCAAGTATCAGCATTCCTCAAATGTCCCTTGAGGATCCCCAATTTTAAGGTCATTCTTTCAGCTACGTGGGCCCTAACCTCTGGAATTCACCCCTAAACATTTCCCTTTTTAACCCATTCTTTAAAACCTTCCTCCCATTGACAGCGTCCTGCCAGCCAACGACGAGCCACCTCCCGCCACTGAGAAACGTGCCACGGGGAGGCCAGAGAATCTTGCCCGTGGCCTCATCAAGGTCCTGCATAGCTATAGCAACACTTTCCTATTTTTGTGCTTGATCCTACTTGCAAGAAATGCCAATATTCTATTTGCCTTCTTAATCACCTGCTGTACCTCCATTCTATCTTTTGGTGATTCCTGTTTCAGGACACCCAGATCCGTCTGTACCTCAGAGTTCTGCTGTCTCTCTCCATTTACATGACTTACTCCCTTTCTACTCTTCCTTCCAAAATGGACATGTTCGCAATTTCCCACATTATACTCCAGCTGTCAAACGTTTGCCCACTCACTAAATCCATTTGTAAACTCTTTATGCCCGCTTCAAAATTTAATTTCCTAACTATCTTTGTGTCATCAGCAAAGTTAGATGCCATACATGTGGTCCCATCATCCAAATCATTGATGGAGGTTGTAAATAGTTGAGGGCCCAGTACTGACTCCTGTGGCCCTCCACGAGTCACAGCCGTCTAACATGAGAATGACCCATTTGTCTTCACCGTCTGTTATCCAACAAATCATCTGTCCATGCTAATATGTTCCCCCCTACACCATGAACTCCTATTTTATTTGGTAAAACTTGATGCGGCGCCTTATCAAATGCTTTTTGGAAATCTATGTGTACCAAATCTACTGGTTCCTCTTTGCCCACCTCGTTTTCTTACTTCCTCAAAGAACTCCAATCAATTATTCAAACAAGAATTCCTTTCACAAACCATACCAACCCTGCCTGATTGCACTGTGATTTTCTAAAGGTCCTGCTATTACCTTCTTAATAGTGGATTCTAGCATTTTCCCTGACTGTGGTTAGGTTAACTAGCCTGTAGTTTCCTGTTTTCTTGAATAATGGCATTAAAAATGAAATGAAATGAAATGAAAATCGCTTATTGTGACAAGTCGGCTTCAAATGAAGTTACTGTGAAAAGCCCCTAGTCGCCACATTCCGGCGCCTGTTCGGGGAGGCTGGTACGGGAATTGAACCGTGCTGCTGGCCTGCCTTGGTCTGCTTTACAAGCCAGCGATTTAGCCCTGTGCTAAACCAGCCCCTTGACTACACATGTTAATTTTCCAATCCGCCGGGACCTTTCCAGAATCGAGGGACTTTTCGAAGATCACAACCGAAGCATTGACCCTCTCTGTCAGCACTTCATCTAAGTACACGGGTTGCAGGCCATCAAGTCAACTTTCTGTCCTGATAATTTTCCCAGTATTTTTTCCTGAGTGATTGTGATTGCTTTAAGTTCCTGCCTCTCGTCTATATTTTGAATTTCAAGGTCATACCTAGTTAAGAGGTGGAATTGTTTAAAAGATTTTGGGAAGCATTTTCAGACGGGGGCAGTACAGTAATGCAGCTTTTGTTGAGAAGTCTAAGCTGTTAGGGAGATAAAGTTAAGTCACTAATGAGGCTTAGAAACCAACCGTCAATTCATATCAGTTTATGTCTGGATTGGCACGTATTCCTGGAAAATGGAGGCTGCCAAGTAGAATCAATTTCAATGAAGCCCTGAATTTGTGACACTCTTACTTTTTCATTCAAATAATTCGCACAATCAGCAAGCTTCGATAACAGCCCTTCACTGATCCCTTCAGCTTATCCATCACGATTCCCACTTCCTGATCACATTAGCAGGAAGGCCCCTCATTTGAATTAAATTAGTGACTGCAATGAGCCATATTCAATGTGAAGGGACTAAGTATGTGCATACTAAGGACGTGCATCTGCCTTCCACCGCCAGGAGCTGCACGCATAGTTTGCAGAGGCACCCAAGAAATCGAGGACTCCTGCATGAACACATGGGCAACAGAAAATACTGTATCAGCCTCTTCAGTGTTAAAATCTGCCCATCACGCCAGAAAACATGCACCGGAAAGGGTGGAAAAGTCGGTCCCAATTATAAAAGATATGAGATCTGAGGAAAAATTTGAGGAATCACAAATTCTTTAATCCAGAAAATATAGCGGTTAAGGGAAAACCTCATCAAGGTACTTAAAATGTCCATTAGCGTAAGTAAAATAAACCCAGAATATTACTTCAAAGATGTAAAAGTAAGACAAGAGGATATAAATTTAAATGAACAGAAAGTTAATTTAAATCGAATATTAGGAGGAGCTTTTTTTTAAACTTTGAGTGATAAATCTTTGAAATTATCTCCCAGGCAGGGTAGGAAAGAGAAAATATTAAGGCTGTTCAAAGCGCAGTTGATTGCTATAACGGTAAAGTCACAACGCTAGATAGCTGAGCCTTCATCATCCAACTGGTTGCTCGTGCTATTGATTGTTCTTGCGATTTGGATGCTGACATATATGTGTCTGAGATGAGACATGATCTTTTCTTTACTTAACAAAATGAAAGAGAAATAAATAATAATGGGAACAGTTGAGGAAAGAGCTAAGAACATATAATATTCTGTACGTTTTCAGCAGATCTATTTGATAAATGATCAGGTTTGGTTCATTTATTTATGGGCCACTAACAGTACAAATACAGTGAAAGCCCAGTGATATAGTAACTGCAGCCATTCGCAATCCTTTGCACATGTATTATCATCTTGCAGTCAGCTTTTTCTCTGACAAACACTGGCCTACTTGCAGAGCCCCTGCCAAGGCACATCTTGTAGCTGCAATAATCTCCATGGATCATTGAATCGTGTGAGGGTATTCGAATCTGCACCCAGTCAAAAACAGGTTCTCAGCACTTTCTCACACAAAATACTCAAATGAGGCGGAAAGCCAGAAATGTTATGCTGCAGGGCCTGAAGGAAAAGAAACATAGATCATAACTGGTGACCATTTAAGTCGAGTGATGTGGAAGAAATGGTAAGTCAGCTGAAACACTTCGAGGAAGTCAAAGGTCAAAGAAGGCTCATTCTAATTTCATCAGCCAAATGATTCCTGCATAACGAATGTCACAATTGTGAAGGCAAATGTGGATCGAGTAGGAAGCAGCATGATCTAATCCGGCTGTATTGAGTTAAATCTTTTGCATTGTGTAAGATTCATAAAAAGTGACCAGGAGGGAACGATGATGGATAGAAACAAAAAGGACTTAATGACTTACTCTGTGTACTCTCCACACCCCCGCCCCACCCCACCCGAAACACCACAATAGGTCTCCCGCATCCGGCCCTCAATCAGGCCGGTGTAGTAATGTCCCAGGGTACTCCAGGTTAATGGTTTAGCCCCGCTTCCTCATCGGGGGATATCATACACAGGTGATGCCATGGGGAAAGTGATAGCACAAACGCTGTGGCTTTGTGTGGCATTATAACACATTCGCCCATACCTTCCTGCTAGCACGGGAAGCCACGGGCCACCGATTTTAAAAGAGAATCATGCGCACTTACCCGCCCTCCGATGAAGCGATTAACATTCCTTTCTCTGCTGAAGCCTTGGGCCTCCAGCGCCACACTGCGCAGGCTCCAGCACGGTGTAGGAGTGCCGCCCCGCCCCCTTATGATGTGGCCAGCTTGGGAACGTCCACTGAGGGCAGGAATTTAAACAATGGGTTTAGATCGAAAATGTAAGTGTGTAGATGGTCTTTTAACAGTTTTTTCTGCTCTTTCTTTCAAACAAGTATTACTTTTGTTGTTAATTAGTTTAAAGTAATTTTTAATTTTTTGTGATTAAAGGTGAACATAGTTTTGGTTATTTTTTTTAAATCTGTGAAACTATTTCAATCTGCACTGTAGTATTATGTAATTTACGTGTGGCTTGCTTAAATGTTTGTATGTTTTAATTTAGATTATGGTCTTAAGATTTTGAAAGCGTCCCAGGGCTGTTTGCTGTCACTGTCCTTGTAACATCTGATTTTTAAAAATTTGTGTTTATAGAACCACTGCAGTGCAGAAGAAAGCCTTGGCCCATCAAATCTGCACTGACACCGCAAAAGAGCACCCTACAAAGACCCACACCGCCGCCATATCCCCATAACCCCAGCTAATCTTTGGACACTAAGGGACAATATAGCAAGGCTAATTCACCTAACCTGCACATCTTTGGACAGTGGGAGTAAACCAAAGTACCCGGAGGAAACAGGAGCAGCATGGTGGCACAGTGGTTAGCACTGTTGCATTACAGCGCCCGGGACCAGGGTTCAATTCCAGCCTTGGGTGACTGTCTGTGTGGACTTTGTACATACACCCCATGTCTCCGTGGGTTTCCTCCAGGTGCTCTGGTTTCCTCCCACAGTCCAAAGATGTGCAGTTAGATGGTTTGGCCATGCTAGGTTGCACCTTCGTGTCCAGGGATGTGCAGGTTTGGTTTCGGAGATGGGGCAAGGGATAGGGCCTGGGTAGGGTGCTCTTTCAGGGCGTCGGTGAAGACTTGATGGGCTGAATGGCTTCCTTCTGCACTGTAGAAATGATCTGGTTCTATCCCATGGTTCTAGGAAACCATGCAGGCACGGGGAGAATGCACAAAAAAACACCCAAGGTCCGAATTGAATACGATTCCCTGGTGGTGTGAGGCAGCAGTGCTAACTGGTGTGCTGTGTTAAATATGTTTCTGCTTTGTTCACTTCAATTATCTTATTAATTTATAATTATCTCAATTAAATGTTGTGTTCTGATGTTTCAGTCAAACATTTGGAGAAGCTTGTAATGTTTAATGTAAAACATTTATTCCCAAAAATAATTTTATAAATACAAAACTTTGAAACCAGTCAACATTTAACTTAATATTTAACTTTATCAGCAGAACAGTGATGTAAAACTACCTCAACGTTTGCAAATTACTTGCAATGAAATGTATTTTCTCACTTCAGCACACCTATTCCATCTATTTGTAAAGGCAAGCGTTTTGACCATTGTTAATTGACAAGCTCAACATCCGAAAGCAACAGCTGCTGAGGCGCAATGTCATGGCACTCACCTCCTCTGACATCATTGCAGAACGTCCTTTGGCAGTGCACTCTTAAGGGTGGGAGATTGATTCATTGCAATACCGCTCAGATAGATAGTTCATATTAGCTTACAGGAGGCTTTGCTTATATCAACTAAAGCATTAAACATTGTTAAATCATTTGAAGTAATTACTGAGGCTTTTAAGGGTGGTCATTACATCAGGAGACTCATAAATTACACAGATTAAAATACATTGCAAAATCCAAATGTACTTGAGCTCTGAATCAGCTGGGAGGACATGCCTGCGAACATTAGTATGCTTGATTAGCACCAGTATCGAGGCCATGATCATCTGAAACCAACACTGCTGGGCCGCCCGAGGATATCAGCGTCCCAACTGCCAAAGCAAATCTTCTTCAACTTGCTCAAGGAAGAATCCCGAACAAGAGGAGGACAAAAAAAGCTCTTCAAACCACCATGAAGGCTTACCTCAAGAAATGGAACATCGCCGTCAATGCCAGGGTCCAACTGGACGAATCTCCTGATTGAAGGGTTTAAATTCTTCAAGAACACCCAACGGCAAGAGGAAGCCCGGGAAAGGATCCCGAGAAAAGAATACCCTGTAACCGGGCCAAAGGACCGATCCCACCTGTCGGAAACTCCTGCCAAGTGAATGATTGAAGATATGGCTCTAGGATCGGACTAATCAGCCACACAAAGACCAACAGAACCCATGACCATTACCACTGAGCCTCTTATACATTTTAAATATATTTATAAAAGCTAAACACGAAGAATATAAACATTAACCTGCCAAAGAAAAGTCTCCCGATGTCTGCTGCCTCTGATGGACCAGTGTTCAAAGTGTAGGTTGCCAAAAATGATCCCCAGCGTTTGTCACATTTAGGGCACCCCCCGCCCCCCCCCCCCCCCCCCCCCCTCCCTCAACACACAAGCACACATACAGTTGAACATCTAAGGTTGCAATGCCTGTTTACCCACTCCCCAGGCCCTAACTGATTAAATACTTCACTAACTAAATCTCTTCTGAGCGTTGGCGCCACTGACACAACTCCTCTGAATTGAACACAGCCACGTTCTGCCCAACATTGTGCCTTCCTCGTACTCTGTCGTGAAAGCAAAAAGCAGCTAACTGATGAAGGGTGCTGGGGTCAGAGCTTGTTTGCTGTCCTCTTGCTTGTTTCCACCCCACCAAGAGCCCCATTAAATCACGCAGTGGCGGGCGGAACGGTGGTGCAGCGGTTAGCCCTGCTGCCTCACGCCGCCGGGGACCCAGGTTCGATCCTGGCTCTGCGTCACTGTCCGTGTGGAGTTTGCACATACTCCCCGTGTCTGCGTGGGTCTCATCCCCACACAGATGTGCAGGGTAGGTGGATTGGCCACACTAAATTGCCCCTTACTTTAATGAAAGCATGCAGTGGCTAAAACTGTACAATTTAAACTCGCCTCGGAAGAGTCCACGTTTTGTTGATTATTTTCTCTCTTTCTCTTCAAAATTGTGAGCAGCAAACAAAATGTAAACAGGATTCGATGATTTGGAAATGAACTTGGGCTAGCTTGTTGCTCCTCTCTCTCGTCCCTCTGTCGTTGAGGGATCTGTCTGGTTTGGGCCCATTCCATTTCAAAACAAGTCCTCCCAGGGCCATGCGGGAAGCAGGAATCCAGCCTCTCAGGAATAACTCCAATGTTTCCAACTAGCCTGTGCTCGTAACCCTTGCTGATTAAAACATAACACTCCAGTATGACATTCTCATTGAACACGCGCAACCATTCACATCTATTTGTGAATGCAGAACATATTAAATATCTTCATTTCAGTGCATGCTACCAGGAAACAGTATTTAGAAATCAACATTTTTTCCAAATATCATGTACATAATTGTCAGCGGGATTCTCTGATCCCCCGTCGAGTCGGAGAATCCCCGGGGGGAGGCAGCGCGAATCCTGCCCCGACGCCAACTGCCGTATTCTCCGGCGCTGGTTTTTGGGCAGGGGCGGGGCTCACACCACGCTGGTCAGGGGCTGTTGGCAGCGACCCCCACCCCGGCAATTCTCCGGGCCCCGGTGGGCCAAACGGCCATCCGTTTCTGGCCAGTCTCGCCGGCATGGATTAGACATGGTTCTAGACGGCGGCACCTGGCAGGTAGGTCGGCTGGGGCGGTCCTCGGGGGGGGGGGGGGGGGGGGGCCACAGGGAATCCCATCCCGGGGGGGGGCGGGGGGCACGGTGTCCTGGCCCCTGATCGGGGCCCACCGATCTCTGGTGGGCCTGTGACGTGGGGGCACTCCTTCCTTTCGCGTCACCTCCGCCATGGTCGGCACGGAGAAGACAACCCCCTGCGCATGCGGCAGAATACTCCGGCCTGTCTGCGCGCAAGATCACGCCGGCCCTTCGCCACATGCGCTAACACGCGAAGTCCCTTTGGCGCCGGCTGGGTTGGCGCCAACCCCTCTGGCGTCCTCCTAGCCCCCGGAAGTACAGAGAATTCCGCACTTTCGGGGCTGTTAACGCCGGAGTGGTTTGCGCCGGTTTTCCCGCCAGCGTGGGGACTTAGTCACCGGAAAGGAGAATCCCGGCCTGTGGGTTGCGAATGCCGACCATTTGGTAAAAGTGGATCACCAGAAAAAAAGTTTTTTAAAACACTGTGCTGGACAGACAAATTTCCGTGTCAATAAAAAGGTGTTAAAAACTCACCAAAAAGCCATGGAAGTGGCCGAAGTTAGTGCTGCAGCTGGATTTTTCATTCAGCAGCGCAGTGCTTCAAGCAGTCAAAACAAAATCATCCGAGAGTTTAAACGGCGCAGCTTCCAACATGCATGCCTGAACACCCGCACTTCCGGGTCATCGTGCCGCGCATCAGTGGCGCACCAGTGCCTTAATTCGCGAATGATGCAGGACATTACAGGGCCAGGCACAACAAAGCCCCTGAATTTTACACTTCACCTGAAGCTTTTTTTCTTGGCTACCTACAGAGATTATTTCTGAGTTATTCATCTCTGTCTGATTGCTTCAGGTAAACTGGTCAATTTTAACAAGATAGGCCAAGAAATACTTTGAAAACCTTACAGGGATTAAATAAATGTAAACGCATGTCTCAAACAGAAATAAATCTGCCAATCATAGCACAGTAAGAAAAATTGCTTTCAGCTGCAGTGCAATTCTGATGAGAATTTCTCATCATATTACTCGGCTCGTTCGATGGCCAGTAGTATTCTACGGCTCTATTAATATTTACTCACATTTTTCAGGTTCCTACTGATAACTGGTCACTCTGAATGGTTGGATTCAATGACTGCAGCCAGAGAATTAACTGGGCAAGTTCATGTATCATTTATCACAGAATTTACAGTGCAGAAGGAGGCCATTCGGCCCATTGAGTCTGCACCGGCTCTTGGTAAGAGCACCCTACCCAAGGTCAACACCTCCACCCTATCCCCATAACCCAGTAACCCCACCCAACACTAGGGGCAATTTTGGACACTAAGGGCAATTTATCATGGCCAATCCACCTAACCTGCACATCTTTGGACTATGGGAGGAAACCAGAGCACCCGGAGGAAACCCATGCACACACGGGGAGGATGTGCAGACTCCGCAGAGACAGTGACCCAAGCCGGAATCAAACCTGGGACCCTGGAGCTGTGAAGCAATTGTGCTGTCCGCAATGCTACCGTGCTGCTCATGTATCCTCATTTTCAAAAAATCTACAAGGGAAACATTTGTGTTAAGAAAGAAAGTGTGTATTTATATCCTTGTCTTTGTGTGTCCATGTGTCCATGTGTCCTAAAACACTTCACAACCAATGAAATACTTGGTCACTGTCATAATGTGGGAAACACAGCTGAGGACTTGGGCATCACACAGCTGTGTGATTTGTTTTAGCAGTGTTGGTCAGAACCCAAGGGAAAACCCATCTCCTCTTCTTTGAAATAATGTCATGGAATGTTTATGTCCATTTAAGAAGGATGGCAGGGGGCAGAGTTTCGCTAACAAGGTGGATAACTTGAACCGGGAAATTTCCTAATTCAGCAGACCAGTCACAGTTTAAATGATCCCGTTCGATCCAATCTTCGCTCTGGGAAGCGAGGGTGGGGTTGTGTCAGAGCCTGGAAGCAGATCCTGGGTGACCATGGCTATTGGGTATTTCAAACACCCAGACCCGAAGCGTTAGCTCCCTTCTCTCTCCACCGATGCTGTCAGTCCTGCTGAGATTGACTAGCACTTTCTGTTTTTGTTTCAGATTCCAGCATCCGCAGTAATTTGCTTTTTTATTGGGTGTTCTTGTTTGTTCCTAGTTGGAACAGAAGTATGTGCCTGGACACTTATATATTTTCATAGAATCTACAGTGAAGAAGGAGGCCATTCTGCCCATTGAGTCTGCACCGGCTCCTGGAAAGAGCACCCTACCCAAGGTTAACACCTCCACCCTATCTCCATAACCCAGTAACCCCACCCAACACTAAGGGACACTAAGGGCAATTTAAGGCCAATCCACCTAACCTGCACATCTTTGGACTATGGGAGGAAACCGGAGCACCCGGAGGAAACCCACGCACACACGGGGAGGATGTGCAGACTCCGCACAGATAGTGACCCAAGCCGGAATCGAACCTGGGATCCTGGAGCTGTGAAGCGATTGTGCTATCCACAATGCTACCGTGCTACACACGATGGAAACTTGAGAATCTCACTGACACATTTGTCTGGGCCATTCCCCAACCCCCACCTATCCTTGCATTAGGTGACAGGGTAATTGAGTGGATGCATGGGACACACGTCTGCATCCTCATGGGGCACCCCAAATACTTCCTTCGCCATGACCAATAACGGGATGAATTATGATAGACTTCACCATAAAGCCTTGCATTGGAATTGACATCAGTGTATCCTCTGTATTGTTTACAATTGTATGAGCATTGGAGTTCAATGTTTGGGAGTCCAACTATTTTGATGGAAACCAAATAACTAAATTAAAGGAACTGAGTTGCTTGAGTCTCCAATCAATGGCAGTGAACGTTAGCTCTGCGTACCTTATTGGCACGATTAACTAGTCAATAAAGGGTGAAATAGTATTTCAAGCAAATGAGTGCCTCTTCTTACAGTGTAGGCCCAACTGATTAGACTGAAAAAGCACATATCTAGAGGGTACCTTCATTCTCCCATTTCAGCACCCTACACAATAATTCCTGATAGAAAAACGTCCCACACAAGTGGAATTGAAATTCAAGAGAGCTTAACCCTTTGATCCTCTGGAGTGCTATGTGGGTGTAGGGTTGTACTTTCAGTTCAGTCGTGCTTCCCTGGGGAAGCATGGAGGCACAGTGGTTAGCACTGCTGCCCCACGGCACCGAGGTCCCAGGTTTGATCCTGGCCCTGGGGCATTGTATATGAGGAGTTTGCACATTCTCCTGAGTCTGTGTGGGTTTTGTCCCTGTAGGAGCAGTTTCAAGACCTGTGTATTGAGTCAGCTTCCACGTGGGGTTATTCCCTGTGGCTCAGCTCAGTACAGTGAGGAACAAACAAGACAACCTGGAGAGATGGCATATTTAATCAAGCTTGTTACGTGTACACGGAGAACAGACTGGATCTCTGCCAAGGCCTGTTCTGCCGAACAAAGACCAGAACACAGTACTTATACAACATTCAAAAATCAATAGCCTACCCCAGTTGAATGCGATCCAATCCCTTAAACTGCTACTTTTAAACTTATCCAATCGAATGCAAGCAGTATTTAAACTTCACCCAATAGAATCGCAAGCAGCGCATGATTGATCCTCATCCTGAGAGCTGTGTACAATCCCAGCAGATTGCTGACTGTTTATGAGAAACAGAAGAACAGAATCAGCACCTTGAACTGTTTCACAAAGACAAGGGGCGGAATTCTCCGACCCCCTGCAGGGTCGGGAAATCGCCCGGTGTTGGCGAAAATCCCGCCCTCCGCCGTGGCCGGAATTCTCCGTCACCCGGGAATCGGCGGGGGCGGGAATCACGCCCTGCCGATCGGCGTGCCCCCCGCACCGATCAGCGTGCCCCCTGTGGTAATTCTCCGGCCCGCGATGGGCCGTAGTCAGTGGGCCGCTGACAGGCCAATCCCACCGACGTGGTTTAAACCACCTCTGGTGCCAGTGGGATGGCGGCGTGAGTGGGCCCCTGGGGTCCTGGGGGGGGGGCGCGGGGCGATTGGACCCTGGGTGGTGCCCCCACGGCGGTCCTGCCCGCGATCGGGGCCCACCGATCGGCGGGCGGGCCAATGCGGTGGGGGCACTCTTTTTCTTCCGCCGCCGCCATGCCCTCCACCATGCCGGAGGCGGAAGAGACCCCCTTACCGCGCATGCGCCGGTGGTGACGTCAGCGGCCGCTGACACACCAGCGCATGCGCGGACTGGCGAAGGCCTTTTGGCCACCCCTGACACCAGGTGGCGCAATGCCAAAGGCCGTTGGCGCTGGTTTTGGCACCAGTCGGCGTAGGGGAAACCACTCCGGCGCGGGCCTGGCCCCTAAAGGTGTGGAGAATTCCGCACCTTTGGGAAGGCCCTACACCAGAGTGGTTGGCGCCACTCCACCACGCCGGGACCCCCCCCCCCCCCCCCGCCGGGTAGGGGAGAATTCCGCCCAAGATGTCAGAAGTAATGTCCTTTTGGTCAAGTTAGCTATCCTAAATCCCATTTGATTACTTATTACTGCTATGTCCTAAAATTACATGTTTAATGGTTAATAATGATTACTCAGTCCTACAATTCATCTCAATCCTTAATAAAACAACTTTTGTAAAACTACTCTGGTGGCATACTAACGATTCAGTTTCGAGAGGTATCATCATTGAACCTCCCCCTTCAGCCCCCACAACGCAAAGATGTGCAGGGTAGGTGGATTGGCCATGCAAAATCACCCCTTAGTTGGAAAAAATGAATTGGGTACTCTAAATTTATTTTTAAAAATTTTTTTTAAATTGTGCTTGCCCAAGTGGTCTTCTTTCCTCATGAGGCAGGGATGCAACCCATTCTTGAGAACCCCACTCTGCACTTTCACTCTGGTTTCTCATGGGACACCACTCAGGAACCTCACAATTGCCCCCAGTGCTGAACCTCAGAATTCACCTCCTCCCATCCACTTTCCAGCTCCAATGAAGGAGGGGCACTTCCTCAGCGGCGATTTGAGCAGAAGCCCAGAAAGGAGGACACAGGAAGCGATGCATGCATGCCAGCCTCCAGACCCCCTTCAAGCAAGGGGTGCCCATAAATTAATGGAAGTTAAGGCCTGCTACCGACCCGTCCTCCTGAGATTTAGTGATTGATGCCCAGCCCTGGCCCCGAATTGACTTTATCTATGTCCCCCGGGTCCTCTCTGGTGCATCCTGAGCAGTAAAGACCCTAAAGAATCATGGCTGTCTGATCGTTCACCTCTGATATCCCACTCGGAGGTGAACCGACCAGGTTCGTGCTTCTCTAGACCTTCAACCCATTACTAATTAAAAATCTCTCTAGCTCCTCCTTAAAATTACTCACTGTTCCAGCATCCACCACACTCTGGGGTAGTGAATTCCACAGATTCACGACCCTGTGGGAGAAGTAGTTTCTCTTAATCTCTGATTTAAATTTGCTACCCCTTATCCTGAAACTATGACCTCTCATTCAAGATGCCCCACGAAGGAAACATCCCCTCTATGTCCACTTTATCCATAACTTTTATCATCTTGTATACCTCAATTTGATCTCCTTGCATTCTTCTAAACTCTCAAGAGTGTGGCGTAAACTGCTCAATCTCTCTTCATAGGAATTAATCAAGTGACTATCAAGTGAAAAATCAAATAAGGAAAAGTATCCACATGATGCAAAAAGGGCGCGAGAAAGGACCAGAGTCATAGTCAGATGACAAACTGTCGTTGAATGTATTGATCATTGCGGACACAACAAACTGATGCTGTGTCACCCCTTTACTGAATGGTCAACCAATGAAAATGGGGCTGGACACTGACACAGCTGTTTCATTGGTACTAGCAACTGTTTATCAAGAGAAACTATGACATATCTCTTTAAAATCCTCACGGATAACATTTAAAACCATATACCAGAGTAGTAGTACCATTGAGGGCCCTTAATAATATTAATGTGCAGCCATATGGATAGACCACAGATTTCCCTGCACACTGTTAACATAGAACATACAGTGCAGAAGGAGGCCATTCAGCCCATCGAATCAGCATCAACCCACTGAAGCCCTCACTTCCACCCTATCCCCGTAGCCCAATAACCCCTCCTAACCTTTTTGGACAATCCATCTAACCTGCACGTCTTTGGACTGTGGGAGGAAACTGGAGCACTTGGAGGAAACTCACCCAAACACGGGGAGAACATGCAGACTCCACACCGAGTAACTAAAGGTACCTAGTTAAAGGTAACTAAGCCTTAATGGAGAGCACCTGGCTGGAGAGAACCTAGCTCTAAACTGGACTGAGGTGAATTTCATGTCGGAGTCAGAAGCTGATCTACCGAAGATATTATATAAACTTGCCATAGTCTTTAATGGAGTACAGGGAAGCATGAAAGAGATTTCAGTCATGCGAAAGATTAAGTCCGAAAGCCAAGCAAGATGCCGAAAGGCTGGGTCAGTGCCGTATGCTATAAGACCCAAGGTTGAGGGAGAATTAGAGAGGCTGGTCAAGACAATGGTCTTCGAGCCCATTAATGTAAGTGATGTCCATAGCACATGGTGCTACATGGTGAAGAAAGGTAGTTTGTAATGAATACGTGGTCATTTTATAATGTATTGTGTGCACTGCCATTATTTGATGATTTATTTGCTGAGTTGGCTGAAGGCCAGCGTTTCAGTAATGTTGACCTTCGTCAAGCTTATCTCCAGAAAAATGTGGATCCAAATTCACAACAACATGCTGTGGGCAGCATGGTAGCACAGTGGTTAGCACAGTCACTTCACAGTTCCTGGGTCCCATGTTCGATTCCTTGCTTGGGTCACTGCTTGTGCGGAGTCTGCACGTTCTCCCCGTGACTGCGTGGGTTTCCTTTGGGTGCTCCGGTTTCCTCCCACAGTCCAAAGATGTGCAGGTTAGGTGGATTGGCCATACTAAATTACCCTTGGTGCCAAAAAGGTTAGGTAGGGTTACTGGGTTACGGGGATAGTGTGGGCTTGGGTAGGATGCTCTTTCCAAGACTGGCGCAGACTCGATGGGCCTAATGGCCTCCTTCTACACTATAAATTCTATGAACATTTGACAATCGTGACACACAAATGGCTATTCAGATATTAAAGACTTTAATTTGGCATCACGTCCACAACTGTATTATTCCGACGTGACATGGATCAAATTCAAAGCAGACTGGGAAGGGTCCAGCGCTGCTTCAACAACATCTTAGTGGCTGGAAAGAATGAAGAAGAACACCTCCAAAATTTAGATGCTGCTCTCCAGAAACTGAAAGATTACTGAATAGGAGAACGAAAGGATAAATGTGTGTTCTTCTAATCTTCTATTGAATACCTGGGCACTTCAAAGATGCTAAGGGACTGCTGAAATTGGGTTCAAAAGTAAAAACCGTTACTGAGACACCAGCACCTCAAAATGTAAATCAACTTTGAAAATCTTTGTACTTATTAAACTGTTATGGAAGGTTATCCCAAGTCTGGCAATTATTCTCAAGCCTTTACACAGCGTATTGTGTCAAAACTGGAAAAGGAAATTGGTGGATCAGTATGAGAAGGCCTTCATACAATCCAAAGAGGCATTCCTAAAGTCAAAAACCCTGACACACTTTGATTCAAAGTTACCATTTCAACTGGATTGCGACGCAGCGTTGTATGGGGTGGGAACAATGGTTATTCGCATAATTCTCAATGGCGAAGAGAAGACATTAGTGATGGCACCATGATCTTTGAAAAAAACAGAAATGAACTATGCACAGATAGAGAAGGAAGTTTGAGGCATCATCTTTGGGATCATCATTTTTACCAATACCTATGTGGACAGAAATTTATTTTGCTGAACAACCGAATCCTAAAGGCCAAATTTGATATGTTCTTAAAGGGTGAGAACCTTTTTGGAAATCCTCAAGAGCAACAGCTTCAACTAGACAATAAGAAGTTGAATTCCAGAAACAAGGCCTAAAACGTGAGGTATTGATGCACCATCAATTGGCCTCGAGTCTTGAAGCAGTTCCAAACAACTGGCTTTAAAACACTAGGTGTGTGCCCGGCAGTAGACATACAGAGAAAGGTCGACTGCCAGCTGGTACGAGTTCTTATACCCCGCCTCATAGGCGGAGCTACCAACCTCTCAGCCAATCAGCGGGTAGTCACATGACTAGCCTCAGCCAATTGGCAGAGAGGCACATGACTTGCCTGAGCCAATGGGCAGCGAGTCTCCTGCACCAATGACATCATGGTTCTAAGGTAGCATAATCCCCCTAGTCATACTACCATAGATAGGATGAGATTAGTACATTACGTCGGCAGGATCTTTGAAAGAAAGGCGAAGATGTACAATCAGTTTGGAGGGAACCAACAAAACAGCAAGACGGTAAACACTGATACGACCATGACACAATCGTGATAATATAGGGCATGGCATAACTCAGGAAATTAGAGCTGATGTAAAAAGCATCATGCAATAATCATTGGGGAATTCAATCTACATATAGACTGAGATACGGAGGAGTTTGGAACACTCTGCCCCAGGTGTCTGTGGTGTCTTAGCCATTCAGTCTGTTCTATCTAGAATTCTAGATGTTAAAGATATCAAGAGATATGGGGATAGTGCAGGAAAGTGTCACGGAGGTAGAAGATTAGCCATAATCTAGTTGACTGGCAGGGCAGGCTCTGAGGGCTGAGTGGCCTAATCTTGTTCATATTCCCTATGTTCCCATACCCACATGCAGGGCCATGGAGAGAAATTATGGACCCTGGTGCTTCCCCTCTTTTGGCCCTCTTATCCCTCATAGTCTCCCACTTAGCCAACCATTTCAATCATACATGGCATTTGTCCCCCTTCAAGATTCACCAATCAATTTACCAATCACAGAAAGTTACTAGCAAAATAACAAAGCCGTTGTTGGCATATGAATACAGATACCATCTATTCACATGCAGCTCGTTCTGGGTGAGTGTGCTTTACACTCAATTGGCTCTGTTTTATTCCTTAGCTCTGGAGTCGCCAGGTATCGTTATGATACCACCACGAGGTTCAAGTTCAAGTTCAGATCAATGACTCAATACACCAGTTAGTAAGTTCAAACAAGACACCTTTATTATTACACCGTTATTTACTACTCATGCATATAATACGAAGACTAAACTATTCCCACCACTACTAGGCCAATACTTATCTTCGATAAGGGAACTGCCGGATCAGGGAACAATGGCCTCTTGCTTTGTCCTGGATGCACAGGCTTCTAGTTGGTGTGGACTAAAGCGGTCAGGAGTGTCTACTCTCGTAGCATGTGTTGTATGACACTCACTTGTCGGTGTAGCAATTGGCTAGGCCTCTCCTTCTCATGTTCAAGTTCTTAGAGAGCTGCTGCAAAGGTGTTCTGCTGGGACGGCCGGCTAAGAGATCGAATTCGTCTTGGGACCTTACTTTTATAGGTCTCAGGAGCTTTGCGCCCTTTTGGGCGGACCCCTAACTCACTGGTAATCGATTGGGTCGCATCCCAATCGATTGATACGAATGAGGCTGTCCCTCGATCGTGGGGCGGTTCTTTCTAACTTGTTTGTGTCCTTTTGCTTCAGACTCCATTGGCGCCGGGAAGTCTGACCTGCCATAGAATGTTTCGATTGCAGCTAATTGTTGTGTCCATTGTGCCTGGGAATCACCGGGAATTGCTCAATTAGTATGCAAACTTGTTAGTTTCAATGCTGTCTGGTTTCTTCGCAGGCAGAATACACAGAGAGATTCTGCAGCCTGCTTGTCTTTCTGACATTGTCCAATTTTCCCTGCATGCATTTCAATTCTCCATTTTATGTCGGGAAGTGGCCAACTTCGGTGGCTGCACAGCATAGGTCATTAATATTAAGAGCTGCAACAATATGTTGCAGTTTTAGTTCGTTTGTGCCACACAGGTAATCCCACCACGACTATTCAACCAGAAAATACAAATGTTACTTTATCAGCATCGTGCAATATTGGTAATTTGATAGGAAAGTATCCAATTTATTATTTATAACTCTTTGCAAATAACACTGATTTTGGTGACAGCCTCAGCCCTCATTGACATGTTCCGCACACTGCACTGTATGAGATGGCGACAGTAAATTTGTATTTAGGGAAATATTCAATACTTGCAACCCACATAGCTTGTACAAAATCTCTTCCATTATGTGGAAGAATTAGAAGACTTTCTCCTGCCTGGGCGGGTGCTTGATATTATTCCACATAATTATTTCCCAGAATTGCATATTTGGATTCTATTTTGTCAGTGTTCTCTCATGGTAGAAAAGTCACATGACTCATGCACAGCAAACCACAATTATTGAACAGGTCTTCATTACCAGTGAAAAATATTGATGTCCTCAGGTGTCTCTGCACAGCACAACTTTTAAGAGGCCAGAGGGTAAAGCTGAATGGTTCTCAAGGGCATCTGTGTTTTCTTGATCAGCAAGTCTGAAGACTCTACTGATTCGTGATGCTGAGGAGGAAAGAGTACAATGGCTAACATCGTGCCGTGAGGCATGGTGCTAAAAGAGGACAACAGATTTGCCTGTGTGAAAAACTGCCTCTCTGCAGAATGAATTTAATGGGAACGGACAGAACCACGTCTTGAAACTGGACGTTTTGCTGATAACATTTTGTAATGAAACAGCGAGAACAAGGCTCTCTCAAGGGTGAATAAGACGTGTGGGCCACAGGACTGTTTATGTGAATGAACTGTAAACTACAAGCTAAAACATTATAAAATAGCAAGGACTTCCGAGATTCGTTGGCGATAGCCCTGGGATCAACATTTGTAAGAGGGCTGAGCCAAGTTCTCTCTTCCGAGTTCTCTATAGTTCAAGTTGTGTGTCTTGAAACTTATGTAACTGTTTAAACAAGTACATAGCTAAAGTCTTAGAAATAATAAAGGCTGCATTAATTCAACTCATGTTGTGAGGACTGATTTACCTGCTTCATCAGTTGCTGCAAGCAGGGGGCAGCAACAGTGGTTCCCCCACAGCATATTTTTGACATCTACTCTGCAATACATCTTTTTAAAGTTATTTCATTCCTCAAAGAAACTCAACTTTTCAAAACTCTGCTGGTTCTAGGTTTTCCTCTTGCGTTAATCATGCCTGGCACCCCTCTGCCAGCAAAAATTAGATCTATTGGAAATGGGGTCAGGGCTTTTGCATCTAGGTACTGCCCCCAACTTTCAAAGATCCCAGGAGTTTTCCACAAAAATCCAATCCCAGGACTTGGTTTAATAGTTCTCCTGAGGAATGATCCTTGAGGGCAAATCTGTGATCGGCTTTAACTTTCATTGACAAGCAGTAAACAGTGATATGGATCAGCTACCTTTATACAGTGTCAGATTTTTGGTTCCATTGGCCTCAAGAATAATTCAAATGAGATGAAGTATATCCATTAACACTGAATTTACCATTGCTACAAGAAGACGCTGGTCTAGAATTCAAGGCTCAAGTATACTTGCAGACTAGAATTTACAGCAAGTAAAGTTTATTCACAAATGACAATATCTTTAAGTACAGCAATCAACAAGATAGTGAGAAGATTTGTTCCACAACCTACATTGAGCTCCCTCCTCTCCAGAATCTCTCCCTCTCCCATCAATTGACCTATTTCCTTGCCTTCTCCGACAGGCTGGGAGTTGTTCCTGATTAATGGCAATTAAGCTTAACAATTAGTTAAAGGAATACCCATCTTCTCTTGGTTGTTTTGGCATTTTGCATCTAAGAGACTTATTTATTCGGCTGAAACCACTGGTTAAGTTTAAAAAGTCTGAACAGCAGCTTTACAGAGGCTTAAGGTTCTGAGGTGGTTGAAAATAAGCGTAAATGGACAATTTCCAAAGCTATTAAAAGGCGGTCTGGAAGAACCCATCAGTAATAATCACCTTAAAGGAATATGAATGACCCCCCCATACTCAAACATTCAGAAAACAACCACCTGTATCGTGAATTGGGTGTCGAATGGGCCGATTAGACACAATGGGCGCGATTCTCCGCACTCACGACGGGGCAGAAAATAGCGGGTGGCGCAAATTTTTACGGCGACGCTGGTCCGACGCCCTCCCGCTATTCTCCCCCCCACGCCCACCCCCCGACACGAATCGCTGCTTGCTGTTTTTTTACGGCGAGCAGCGATTCTCCCCGGCCGATGGACCGATTTCCAAGGCCTTTACGGCTGTTTTCACGAATTTGAATACACCTAGAACATAGAACATAGAACAGTACAGCACAGAACAGGCCCTTCGGCCCTCGATGTTGTGCCGAGCAATGATCACCCTACTCAAACCCACGTATCCACCCTATACCCGTAACCCAACAACCCCCCACACCCTTAACCTTACTTTTAAGGACACTACGGGCAATTTAGCATGGCCAATCCACCTAACCCGCACATCTTTGGACTGTGGGAGGAAACCGGAGCACACGGGGGAAACCCACGCACACACGTGGAGGACATGCAGACTCCACACAGACAGTGACCCAGCCGGGAACCGAACCTGCGACCCTGGAGCTGTGAAGCATTTATGCTAACCACCATGCTACCGTGCTGCCCAGAACCTGCTATACAAGTTCGTGAAAACGGCGCCAAAGTGCCGAAGGGTGGCATGGGCCCGCGATCGGTGCCCACCGATTGTGGGCAGCGGGTACTTACCCCGCGCACTCTTTCTCCCTCTGCCGCCCCGCAGGATCAGTCCGTGGGGCAGCTGAGGGGCATTACGGACCACGCATGCGCGGGTCTGACGCAAATGCGGGATGACGTCATCGTGCGCGTCAGCCGCCGTGAGTCTTGGCGGCCGGGTTTAGCGAACGTTCGCTAAGCCCGCGCTGCTGTTCTTCCCGGGGCCGCAATGCTAGCCCCGACCGGGGGGGTGAATCGGGTCCCAGGAACAGGCGTTAAGGCTGCCGTGAAACACGGCCAGTTTCACGGCAGTCTTTAAGACTCTCCGCATTTGCGGAGAATCGCGCCCAATCACTTTGCACAAAAGACCGTGGGCTGGATTCTCTAAAAATGGGGCTATGTACGCCGGCGTTTCACTCCCCAGTTTCCTGGAAAAAATAAAGAGCTATTCACTTAACTGCAGGGGGCTAGCAGGGACCTGCTGTGAAACTTGCAGCTTTGGCTGCAGAAATGGGCCCCCACATGTCCGGTTCAGAGTCCACGCATGCACACAGCGGCGGCCTCCAGCGGCCATACTGAGCGCCATGGCAGACTCGGACTGTGGACCATCACGAAGAAACATGTCCCCCCGATTGGCCCTGCGCCCCTTCATCGGACCGGCCAAATCGTTGCCCCAGCCGCCCATAAGGCCCCCCGCCCTGCCTGGTGCTGGATTCCCCTGCTCCTAACGAGGGCGGCCGCAGACTGAGTTCCGAACGGACATATGTGGCTAGAACCACGCCATCGGGAAATCAGCCGGTCAGGAGCGGAGTATCGCTGGGAGGGCCTCTGGCTATGGCCCCCCACTCATGCAGCGTGATTCACGGACGAGCGATTCTCCGGGCCCGGAAAATTGCCTGAGCGACGCCGGGCGCGATTCGGTCGTGAACGTCGATTCTCCGCCCCCGCGCCAAACGTGATTTCAGCATGGGGCTGCGGAGAATCCAGCTTCCTGTCTAAGAAGGAAACTCTTCCTGTCATAATCTACTCATGTCTAAACCATAGACCTGGAATCAATTTGCTATGATCATACTTGGGTAACTGGACAGTTAGTACGAAGGGATCATGTGATGAGACAACAAATCCTCTTTGTGTTTAATAAACTGGTTTTTCTCCATTCCCGAGAAGGGGAGACACAGAAGAAGGCCCCTGTGTCAACTCTCCTCTCTCTCTCTCTCCAACTAGCCCACAAACTTGAGCTACCTGTTGTTTGACCATTTCAACACCGCAGGCAATATTTTAAGAATCAACCCAGCTGCTGCTGACTTGAGAAGATATAAATCATCTGTCAACATCTTTAATTTGTATTGATGCTGAATTTGGAAAGACCATCCAGCCCAGTCTGAAACCATCTGAGTCATCAATCTACTAAATCCATATATGACTGATGTTATTGTACTTTTAAACTACTTCATTTATTCTCCCACTTTGGAACTTATTGTGAGTTTCTGGATGCACATGTGTGTGACAGTCAGAGCATTTTTATTATTTTTAGTGAGATTATGTTTTCAGTACAATGAATACCATGCTTTTAAAAAAAGAAACCTTACAAGGTTTATAGAGACAGTACTTAAACAGATAACACTCACTAAATTGGCAAGCATATCCTTCCAGAAAAAATCTTTGCTTCAGTCAAATGAGGAATGGGGAAAGAGGGGAGCCAATCTAATCTTCTCAGCTGACTGCAATATTTCATACAATATCTTAAAGCTGTATCCCATTACAGGATACAGAGCCCTCTGATTCCTTTTTTTCTCATATATCTTCCATTTCTTTCCTTCCAAGCACCGAGTAGTGAAGCGAGAAGTGGAATAAGCAATAATACAGCATTGTGAAACATCGTAAAACACTTCACTAAAATGGAGGGGATGAGATGGGATGGGGGGGGGGGGGTGAGGAGGAAGCGGGAAAGGGGGGGGGGGGGGTGAGGGTGCGGGGATGGGGTGGCTGGGTGTGGAAAAGGCCACCAGTGAGTTTGGGGAAAAGCTAGGGAAATCACTGAAGTGCAGTTGAATATGCATGCACTTGAACATGAGTAGAGATAGAATGAAGTGAAGAAGTCAAGGAAGATAATTAGGGGAGCACGGTAGCATGGTGGTTAGCATAAATGCTTCACAGCTCCAGGGTCCCAGGTTCGATTCCCGGCTGGGTCACTGTCTGTGTGGAGTCTGCACGTCCTCCCCGTGTGTGCGTGGGTTTCCTCCGGGTGCTCCGGTTTCCTCCCACAGTCCAAAGATGTGCGGGTTAGGTGGATTGGCCATGCTAAATTGCCCGTAGTGTCCTAATAGTAAGGTTAAGGGGGGGAGTTGTTGGGGTTACGGGTATAGGGTGGCTACGTGGGTTTTAGTAGGGTGATCATTGCTCGGCACAACATCGAGGGCCGAAGGGCCTGTTCCGTGCTGTACTGTTCTATGTTCTATAATTCTAGAGCCCGTGGCCCTGGTGACTCAGCGGTTTGACGTTGTACAGACATCAGCCCTAATTTGGAATCCAGGATTGTTTCACCAAAGTTCGAAGAAAGCAGACCTTAAGCTCGATGAATCAAATATCCTTCAATCTCGAGACTATGAGTCATAGATAGTTCAAATTCTGGAACCATTATACAACGGCAAACTACGCAATACTTCATTATCCAGTGGTCAGAGTGCTGAAACATTGTTCCAGCAATACATAAACTGTTAACGTTTTTTTTGAACCATATTTCATATCAGAGGAAAATATCTTTAAAAATTGTTATAAAGTAGAGAATAAGTGTGCGCAAGACACATCGCTCGACTTGTTATATAACATTTTTTTGGTATTCCAAAGAGACTCTGGCGTGTTTGATGCGGAATTTCATTCCTGAGAAGGGCACGCAGAGTTGGGGAAGTTTCCGACTGCCAAACCTTTCGGGAACAAACTTCCCGAAATGGCTGTATTTTTTGTTCTGGGGAGGGTTGTCTTTTGAATCTGAAACAGTTCGGAGTAGAACATAGCATCCGAGTGCCGAATTGGGCTGTCTTGGAGCCCTACCTCAGTGTTCTTGGACTTTGTTCCAATTATGTAGGTCCTCCAAACCTCAACCCTATATCCACTGATACCCCCAGTCCACACCCTATTTGATTTGATTTGATTTGATTTATTGTCACATGTACCGAAGTACAGTGAAAACTATTTTTCTGCGGCCGAGGGAACGTGCACAGTACATACATAGTCGACAATAAGAATAATCAGCAGAGAACATTGACAAATGGTACATCGACAAACAGTGAAAGGTTACAGTCTGAACAAGGGGCCAAACAAAGCAAATACATGAGCAAGAGCAGCACAGGGCATCATGAATAGTGTCCTTACAGGAAACAGATCAGTCCAAAAGGGAGCCGTGGAGGAGCGTTGTAGCTGTGGGTAAGAAGCTGTTCCTATGCCTGGATGTGCGGGTCTTCAGACTTCTGTACCTTCTGCCCGATTACCCTTTTCTCACCACCATGGCTCTTTCGCGCTCCCATGCAAACTCCCATTATGAATCACATCTCTTTTCCACACTGGTGAAAATAGGATCTGTTGGAAAAGGGGGTGGAACGCACAGACCCAGGTGCTTGTACCATTTTTGAAAAGGTATGGTATCTCTATCGCTTTGTGAAAATACAGGCCTTTGTTCGAAAGTAACAATAATTGATGGCCACTTTAAAACAGTTAATACAAGTATATTCAATGGATTTTTCTGTTTGATACTGCATTACTCTGTAATAAATATTGTTTAAAAGATTCAAAAGCAATTGATGAAAAGTAGCATATCAAACTAATACACAATTTTCATAAATTTTCATAATTGAATTGAAAATTAAACACCTGCATTTAGATAATACTTTTTGGAACAAGAGTGTTAATTGTATAATTATTGCATTTAATTTGTGTAGGTGGTTGACATTAACTGAGTTTTCAACTGCCCTCATTCAACATTGAAACAGACTGAAACTGTGGTGTTTGAGTGAGGAGGTGCATGCTTGGCAAATGCAACTCTGAAAATAAAAGTCGTTAAAAGTGTGGAAAGACTGGCCCTAAATCCATTCTTTACCAATTGACTTTCCAGAGGATCGATAAACAATGGCCCAAATCTTCTGATCAGAAACCCTGTCTGGGAATTTTCAGTTCTCCCCGTTGCACCCAGCCAAGGACAACAGACGTAGACTGGTCGGTCAAATTTTCCATCCACCCATTATGATTCCTGCCATGGTCAGGACTGGAAAATCCTGGTTGCCTACTTCTGATCCTATTCAAGCAAAAAAACGCACAATTCTTCCACTGATTTCTCTGAGCAATCTTCGGAATTGACCCAGTCCTGCAAACCTCAGAGGTGGCAGTGGAGAGAGTCCATGCAGAAGCCATGCCCTCTTTTTACAACGCTGGCCACCATACTCCTGTAAGTAAAGTGTTTGAGGGTGACATTTTACCCAAATCGGCAAAGGCCAATAGCAGGTGGGAAAAGCAGTGTGCAAGCTACCAATGGTGGCTTCTTCTGCCATATGGTCCAGGACATAGAAAAAATGCTTCACCCCGAAGGTATTGCTGGCAGATGGGCCTCTGATTTGCCGGCCTTGCCAACAACTTATAAACGTGAGATTGAAAGGCCACACCAGCACACAGTGACCAACCCAGTTTACCCTGCAACCCCTTCCCCTGGCACAACCTGGGGACCCCTTTGGTACTGCCCAGGTTCTGCCTGGGGAGTGCCAGGGAAGAACCCTGACATGACCCTCTCCCACCTAAGTACTCACCCAGGCTCCCCTGAGAGGTCTTCTCACCAGGTGTGCACCTTCGGAAACCTGTTGGACTTCATGCTGTTTACTGTCACACCGCCATTGAGCGATTATGTGATGGGAGGGGGGAAGGTTTCCTATATAACGGCCCGTTAATTAAATGATGATGTAATCTCATGAGGTTCCCGCTGATCAACGTCAGGAAAACTGCCTGATCACTGACTGGGAGGGGGTGGATAATGGCGCCATGTGTTTATGCCGACGTAAAAGTTGACTTTGCACGTGTGATATTTTCCATTCTCGTCGCTGATCCCGCTCGCAAAGATTCTTTGAAAAACTACAGAGAGAAAGCAAATGTGTTAGGGGACAGGATGGGTAAGGGTGTAGAGTGCATTTGGGGTTAGGGTTGTTGTTATGGACAGGTGAGAGGAGCTAATTGAACTCCTTTATTTCTCTCACTGTCTGAAGCAATGGTACTTTAGGTTTTGAAAGAATTTCCCCAAACCCTCTGTTTACGAACTCAATTTTAAAATGACTCACAGAAAACTCCCTTTATGGTTAAATCAGAAGTATTGTCTATTCACAAATTCAAATCCGGGGGAGTCACCAATGCAACGACATACTGTTATGATCTGGGCTTGTGCACAGTCAATTCCAGCCGCACATGACCCGGAATCACAACACAAGTGAATTAAGCAATAATTCTTCGACAAATACCCAAAGCCTTTGGTTCTTGGCGAATCAGAAATTACAGTCACCGGGTTTGTAAATCTAAGCACAATTATTGTTTATTTATAACAAGAATACGAACAAAATATGCAGCAAATAAAATGGGGTAACTATGATCTAACTCTTAATTCCCCACTTTATCATTCCCCTCCTCATCCTCTCTCTATACACACATACACACACACACACAAACACAAACACACACACACACACACACACACAATATACAAACACAGAGGGGAAGAAATGGGTAACAAAAATTAGAAGTAAAAGGTAAAAATAGAGTCTTTGTTTCAGATGGTGGTTTCCAGCATCTTACTCCTCTTCAAACTTTGTCTTCAGGTTGTGGTTTTTTATTGTAGATTCATTCAGGTCTCTGTAATTTCAGAAATACAGCTCTCGCAGCCTTACTGGTGCAAGAGAGAAAAGGTTATTGTGTTTGTTTGAAGCCTGTAATGGTTTTCCTATAGATTCATTCATTCAGGTTCTCTTGAGTGAAAACAGAGGAGAGAGAGAGAGCCACTGTGCTGTCAGGTGACAAACTGACACTCCTCGGGGCTCTGAAAATCATTCCACTGGGATATGATCTAACCACCACCTGTTACCGGGCAGAATATGGCCTCGAGGGCCAATTCATTTCACACAAACCAATCAATCAAACCAAATCTCACCCCATCTCTCTCTCTGGTGCCGACAGGTCTGAAGCTCCTGTTCAAATCATAAGACCATAAGACCATAAGACATAGGAGCGGAAGTAAGGCCATTCGGCCCATCGAGTCCACTCCACCATTCAATCATGGTTGATTTCAACTCCATTTACCCGCTCTCTCCCCATAGCCCTTAATTCCTCGAGAAATCAAGAATTTATAAACCAGCAGTGTTCTTTCCTGCAGCTTCTGAATTCTGCAGCTTGACTTAAAGACGCATGTCCATTAATCATCCATGAATCAAAATTAACAGGACGTACCCTCACAATACACACAAGCACACACATAAGTAGGCAAGAAGGAAATAGGAAATAAAATGAGTACTACAATTGAAAATAACTTAAAATGAAAAGAAACCAAAGATATGTGAATTTCAGAGTTAAATGAGATTTCTCTTCAAACACTTCTGGTGGGCTCAGTTAGATGAAAGCAGGTGTTGCACAATTCATTTAAAGTTGGTGTTGAAGCAGTAAGATGAGGTTGGCCCACAGAGACTTTTGTCCACTCTACAGCACATGCTGTAATCCTCCAGAGAACTGGGCTTCAAGGAGGTTTGGGCTTTAGGCAGCCCTGGAATCCAGCTGTGGTGTTGACAGGCTGGGTGCTAAACAGCAGACTGCATGGGACTCCAGGAAGGTAATATTAAAACTTTCCAAAGGTCAGAAAGGAGCTGAGGTCACATGTTGTTGTATGTTGGTGTGCCAATTTCAGGCGAGCAGTCTTTTCCTGAGACTCTGGTTACAATTGATTGCTCAACTTCGGTGATAGGTGATAGATGATAGTTATTAGTGCATCCATTGGCATAACGTGTTTCAATGGCTCCCTCTTTGATATAATTTCAAGCTGGCGGCCAGACTGCTGTTACTTTCATGAACCGCACTAATCTGCGAGGGTATCCCAACTTGGAAAACTGATTTGAGGGATGCATCGTTTGTTTTTGGAATGGTGTGAGGTGAGGAGTCAAGGGAAAACTCCAGTGAGAATAAACAGCCTAGTCATCATGTAACAATTATTAAAGACTATTCATCAAATTAAAGAAATGACAAATACATACAAACATAACTATACCATTCTAATGTGATTAAGTATATGAATTACTAAACACATACAGTTTATGTAGATTGTACTCCTTGTTTCAAAATACATTGACAATCCCAGATCTCCTTAAGACTTCACCTTTACCCCAAACAGAATTCAAATTAAACATATCTATAAGTCAGAATGAGCTTACAGTTAACACACAATACAAGGAGGATAATCAAGTTTGGTAAATGTGTTGTCCTGGCCCAAGGAAGATATGTAGGCTGCCTTTACAAAGGTTTTCTGCACTTCCTTGTATCTAAGACTTAGAAGCTGTTAGATGTAAACTGGTCTACAGGGCGTTGGATGTAAACTGGCTTATTGCTTTTGAGGAGGCGGGCAATTATACCATTTCTCCCCTTTGATTCTGCATTATGTGTATTTAGCTGCTTGCCTTTATCAAGTTCCATGGCTCTAGAAATTAGCATGTGTATTCCTCATTGATCTCCCAATCATCTCTGTAAACTGTTTCTACTTCTATGAGATTCACGCCTGATTCTTTCTATGATGCCTGCTAATCTTGTTACTGGGAAATACACATCTCATCCAGTGTTTTGAATGCTGACTATTGCTGTCACTAGGCAGATTTCTACTTGTCTCTGGCCCAATTGTATCCTATGATGTCCTGTTAGATGTGTGTTACTGCTGTTACTAGGCAAATCCATGTCACTTCTCCCTTGTTTCATTGATTGCAATGGGCCCACACAATGGTAACTGCTAGGTTCCACAAAGGTGAGGGTTGCACTTTACTCTGTAATTACTGTTAGATGTTTCCACAACTGTAGCCGACTTGCAAATCAAGTGACCTGTATTGATCCAGCAAACTCCATTTTGAAAATAAAACAGAAAGCAAGCTTTGATTTAAATAGTTTATGATCTCTTTCATGCCTTATGGACAGGACATTTCTTCCAGCAGTTTTTTAATCATGTACACTTGCAAAAGAAAAAGACAAGGATGTAGAAATTCATTCACACTTGTAAGTCAAGCACTCAGCTCAAAGGTGCAATATCAGTTCCGTGCTGCATTCTGAAGGTTTAAACTCAAGATACAATATCAGTGATGACGTTGCTCGGTCCTGTGATATGGGTTATATTTAAGTTAAATCGTTCAAGAATAAACTCCAGGGGAACAACCTGGCCTTGGTTGGTTTTAACCTTTCTTGAAATTTCAAAGGGTGGTGGTCTGTGTGCATAGGGTCTCTTGGTGCTGCTGGGGAACATGGATTTCTAAATACTGGAGGCTAGAAGGACACCCAGGCTTCTTTCTCACCTGAGGAGTACGTTTTCTGCTGTTAGTTGACCCTTTTGCAAAAAAGGCCAGTTGGATGCTCTTTTGGCCACTATTTCTGTAATTTCTACATTTATTTCCCGCAGCCTCCTCAGATTTTTAATACCAAATCCTGCCACTTTTTGAGCCAGGCCTTGTTATTATTGCCACAGCATCGTAGTCTCATGTGCAATATTTGCACCTGCAGCTCACCACTTTAGCATGTTTTGCGCAGTTACCTACATATATTGTAAAGCTGAATCAGATCTTACTCCACCTCCACTTAGTCTGACCTCACCTAATCCCTTGCTATTTCTTACTCTATTCATTCATGGGGTGTGGGCATCGCTGGCTAGGCCAGTATTTATTTATTTATTTATTTTTCTAAATTTTAGAGTACCCAATTCATTTTTTTTTCCAATTAAGGGGCAATTTGGCGTGGCCAATCCACCTAATCTGCACATTTTTTGGGTTGTGGGGGCAAAACCCACGTAAACACGGGGAGAATGTGCAAACCCCACATGGACAGTAATCCAGAGCCAGGATCGAACCTGGGATCTCAGCGCCGTGAGGCCGCCGTGCTAACCCACTACGCCACCCTGCTGCCCCTCAGCATTTATTAATCATCCCTAAATGCCCTTGAGAATGCAATCTGGGCAGCTTCACAGCTGAACTAAAGCACACAGGCCTCAAACATACAAAGATAATACAGCAGGTTCAATGCTGTTAATTAGTGAGCACAGTAAGAAGTCTTACAACACCAGGTTAAAGTCCAACAGATTTGTTTTCGAATCACTAGCTTTTGGAGCGTTGATCCTTCATCAGGTGGGTCTGATAACGGAGCTAGTGATTCCAAACAAACCTGTTGGACTTTAACCTGGTATTGTAAGACTTTGGCAATGTCGGCATCTCCACATCATCGTTAATTGGTGAGTAAACAAAATTGTGTGAATTATGAATTGCCACAAATTACTGGATTATTTGCGTTCTTCTGCCTTAACTTTGTGAAAAGAGTGGTTCTCCATGATTTTCAAGAAATTTCTTTATTTTTTAAAATAAATAATAACTGGCTTTCATGTTCCTGACAAGCCACATAACCCCTAGCCCAGAAAAGGGACAATTGAATATATCTCTCTCTCCCTCTCTCTCTCACTCTCTCATCACAAATTATGCAGCACAACCAGCCTACATGACAAATTATGGATAAAAGCAAATTACTGCGGATGCTGGATTCTGAAACAAAAGGGAAAATGCTGGAAAATCTCAGCACGTCTGGCAGCATCTGTAGGGAGAGAAAAGAGTTAACTTTTCGAGTCCGATGACTCTTTGTCAGAGCTTTGACAAAGAGTCATCGGACTCGAAACGTTGGCTCTTTTCTCTCCCTACAGATGCTGCCAGACTTGCTGAGATTTTCCAGCATTTTCCCTTTTGTTACATGACAAATTAGTCTACATAGTGTTTATATGTTTCAGAGTTTTGTTCTTCAAAGACCTAAGTACAGTTTCATTGTTTTGGATCTATAACAAAATGAAAAAACTTTTATTTAAATTTTGCTTCATTAAGTAAGTCAGTAGGGAGATGATTGGTAACACGTCTGAACAAAAATAACAATACAACAAAAAGTGTCAAAATCATAGAGGTTTTCCGCAGCAAGACTGAATCCTATGCCAGTTAAATATTTATCAACATACAAGCCAAGGTGTGCCACATGGTATCTTCTTGCGCGCATAAACACATTAGATTGTCATGCATATATGAATTATGTAAAGTGATGATTATGTTTTGAAGTCGTGCTCTCATGATGATAATAGCCTCCTGCAGTTTTATTCTCCTTCTCCAATGTGATGCTAATGTACGATAATTGGAAAAAGCTATTCCAAAAAGAAGTTAATCAGTGAGTGTTTTGATCACTTCAATGGCCGATGGCAAATTTCCATGTTTACAGTGGAAAGTACCATAACCTGTGAGAGAAAAGTAAGTCAAAGAAGTAACTCGGTTCAATCGGATTTTGTTATTTAGTACCCCATTTTCTTGGTGGTTATAATTGGTAGTAACAGAAATCAGACCTGCATGTAGCAGGTAGAAATGTAGAGTTGGGCGAAAATGTGTGAGAGCAAGTTAATTTTCCCTCGGTCCCTAGCTCAGCCATCGCATTAGTATCCTGCTTCTGGGTTTCCCAGCCAATCGCAAAGTGCAGCTATGATGATGACCTATACTCGGTTGATGAACCTGGCAAAGGTCAGAATGCCATGTAGGATGCTGAAGCAATCCAAAAGCAAGCTGATCGAGAGAAGAGTTGGTTAACTTTCCCCTTGGCTTTCTGACATTTTGGGACAGTTCCTGCTGGAAGCGGTGAAGTACTCTTCGATAAAGACATGGGGAAGAGGCTAGTCACTCAAAGGAAGCTGGTGTTACTGGAAATAATGGAAACTGTTTGGTTGCCCAGTACCTGGTTCAATTAGCTCATCAGGTCTAAAAAGGTGCGTGCCATACCACTCTCAGGTGGCATCCATAATTATCTGTTGTACAGTGTTCATCTGGCCACTGAACAATGCAGATTCACACATCCCTTTATCTCCAGGTACCTCCTCAAAACTCTATCTGAACAGTCCACAACAATGGTATGATGTAGAGAGTCACATGGTGATAAATTGTGGGCGGTAGCGTCGAGCAGATGTCAGTAAGGAGACAGCGCCATACGAGACTGTACCTTAGAGATGTATAAAGTTATGAGTTGCTAAGGTTTATTTTCAATAATAAAATACTCCAAACAATCTAGTGAGGTACAAAACATGGTACAACATGCTAGCAGCTAAGACAGACCCTGAAAGCATGAAAAATTAAAGAAGCTGCAGTCTGACCTTTGGGAAATATGCATAAGTCAAAGACACAGCTGGAAATCACCTAAAAAAGCTTCACTGCTAAACATGGGTGAATGCAAAGCCAACCTGAGTGAACACAGTGTCAAGGGACCTGGCCAGAACAAAATAAAAGGTGGGCAAAATATAGTTTCAATGAAAAGTCATTACCTTTTAAAATAGGCAGCAAACAGGATCAGCAATAGCAATAACAAGAAAGCTCCAGCAATGGGTCCATATGGGCAGTGGTTAGCACTGTTGCTTCACAGTGCCTGGGTCCCAGGTTTGATTCCTGGCTTGGGTCACAATCTGTGCAGAGTCAGCATGTTCTCCACATGTCTACGTGGGTTTCCTCTAAGTGCTCCGGTTTCCTCCCACAAGTGCTGAAAGACATGCTGTTAGGTAATTTGGATGTTCTGAATTCTCCCTCCGTGTACCCGCTCCCTCCGTGTACCCGAACAGGTGCCGGAGTGTGGCGACTAGGGGCTTTTCACTGTAACTTCATAGCAGTGTTAATGTCAGCCTACCTGTGACAATAAAGATTATTATCATTATTTATTATTATTATAGCTGGATCCATTACACGCAGTGGCCAAACTTGACTGAACGGGGGGACAGAGCTAAAAGATTGTGTTTAAATTGAGTTCCAAAGCTCAGAAAAGCACACTTCTAAGAAAAAATTAGTTTTTCAAAGGTTTCCTGCAGAGTCAAACTGCCTGGATTCAATTTCAAACAATTTTAAGCAGTTAACTAGCAGTCACCATCAACTGGTGCATTCTCCATTCCAGTGCCTTTCACAATCAGAATCCACTTGCCAAACAATTATCTTCTCATCTGGTATATATTGTTGTTTTCCCCGTATACTTGTATTCTTGCAAAGTGTTCTGTTGAACGCTAGAGGAAATGCTTCGACATGTCTCTTTTGTCAGCAATACTCATGTTATCTACTACCATATGACTAAATATATATATCTGATTGAAAATCCCAAGATATTATCTGAGCTTCAACACCAGGTGACACTGCAGAGAAAGCAGTTGATTATGAAAGAAGGAAAGCTATATGAAGTAACCAAAAGTAAACAAAACCTGCAAAATAAAAATGGAAGCTATTCCACAAGAAAATGTTCGGATCAATGCTGAATTGGAAGATTTGAAACACAGACTCAAACTGAGTATATACCTTTGAAAATGTATGATAAACTAAAGTATTCAAACTTCCAAGATCAGAAATGCGGCACAAATGTACACAGAGGCTTTGAAAGAAACAGAAAGTTTGAATCCTGTGAAGCATGCAAAATGTGAATCATGTGAAGACTCAACACTTATCTCCATTACACCACAAAGAGGAAATGTGGTGTATTCCTCTGAATTCCATTTTTTGCAAATCAAAGCGAGAGATGGAAGAACTTGATTAGAAGTAGAGCCAGGCACAACAGAAGGCAGAAAAGGTACTCAAAGTAGTTTCTGCCTTGAAAGACTCTTTAAAAATCAACATGTGACTCTGGATAAATATGAAGGAGTTGAAACAGATGCTGAACAGCACATCAGAGAATGCTAGGTTGAACTATCAGTTGCAACAAAACAATGCAATGAAGCACAGAGTGAGTTAGCAAGAGGTCTAAAAGAAAATACATAGTTGAATGAACAGCTAATTGCCCTTCAGGATCAAGAGCAAAAGGAGTCCATAACCCAACAACAGCATGAAAAAGTGAAGGCTTGAACAGCAGGATGGAAGAACAACAGAACAAAATTGAGAAAATTATCGGAGAATCACCCCCTCATCTTTCTATGAGAAAATTATGTTGAATTACAAGAAAACTCAAGATCAAGCAATTAAGCTTTTCAAAGAAAATGAAAAAATGTTGCAGGATCTTCACATGCTACAAAGATCCCTCGGGTCAAAATCTATTCCTCTGGAAATTACAAAGAGAAGCACCATAAATTTAATGTCGCTTCAAATGAATTGGAGAACCAATTGGCAGAGAAGTCTCGCCAATGTCCGAGGTTCCATAAATGCCAGGTTGCAATCAGACATCTAGATGTTGAAGGAGTGACTACAGATACAATCCATTCCTTTGAGAGTTTGAGACCATGAAATATTCACTGAGCAACATATTTTTGGAAGTGCAGGAGGGAAAGGGGAAGCTGGAGAATTCTTGCGTAAAGGAGCAACAGAATCAGGAAAGTAACAGTTCCGAGTTCGCCTTCAGAAAAAGAGTTTTCTCTGCAGCATATCCAGGAGAACGTCCTCAAAATTGGAACAGGAAACGGAATTACTGAGAAATCGGAACAGTTGATTGAATGCGAATTCAACAATCTCAATCAATGAATTTTTGGCACTTCATCATGAAAAGAGCAATACAAATTCTATTCAGTCTGAAGAACAAGAAAGATGAGGGGGTGATTCTCCGAGCCCCGCACCGGGCTGGAGAATCGCTGCAACCGCGCCACGACGCCCCAATGCCAGCACACGATTCTCCGAGGTGCGGAGAATCGGCGCCATTTGCGCCGGCCCATTTGGTGCGGCGCTGGAATCTGTGGGGCACCTGATACTCCGGCCCGGACGGGCCGAGTGGCCGCGCCGATACGATAGAGTCCCACCGACGCCGTTCAGCTCTGGTTGCTGCCAGCGGGAACTCTGCAGGGATGGTCGGAGGGCGGTCTGTGGGGGGGTGGGGGGGGGGGGGGGGGGGGGGGGGGGGGGGGGGGGGGGGGGGGGGGGGGAGACTCCTTCACCGGTGGGGGGGGGGCTCCAATGGGGTCTGGCCCACAATCTGGGCCCAGCGATCGGCGGGCTGGCCTCTCCCCCCCCGATCCGACTTCCTGGCATGGCCGGCCGCTGAACACCGACCCCATGTTGGGTCGGGGCCAGCGCGCTAAAGAAGCCCCCCGCGCATGCGCTCCAGCGCCGTGCTGGCCCCCGGGCCAGAATTGCTCGTATCCGGGCCCTGCGCACCGTCGTGAAATGCGATGGCGTTCACGACGGTGCGAACACTTGGGCTCAATATCGGAGAATCGCCCCTGAGGTGTGCAGTGTGGGAGAGCAAATCGAGATGTCCAAAATAGAAAATTAAAATTCTGCTAAATGTTAATGATGTTATGCTGATGTTTGTTTGAATTGGTGAAAGTTTGTTTTGCAATTTATTATTCTTCTGGACTGAAATTTGTTGCATCTTCCATTGAGTCTGGACAGCAACCCTCATGTGAATGGCAGCAGCAGTTTTCATGAGGGAGTAAAAGGTTTGAATCTGACAGTTAACAGCTGGAGAAAGATGTGTTATGGAATAAGGTGGACACAAGGTTTCTAATGGTACAGTCAGATAGTCTCACTCACACATATTAAGTGAGGCATGCTTAGAAATGACTGTTATTGACTTTTCTTGTTCTCTTGCAGCCAGGTGTGCAGCTGCAGACATGGTGGTCACACCTGACTCCTCATCCTATTCTTCCTCCTTGAATGCCCGAAATTCTGCATGTTCTTCTTCCTGAAGTTCCACTCTTCTCTGCAACGTGATGCTGTGAAAACAGAGAAAACCACAACCATCCTGGAGATCCATAACAGCCTGCTGAGGGGGCTGAAACACATCTAGTGTCAGCCGATGGCTGGTTATATTATTGCATCTGTGGTCATGTGACTCATATTGTATCTTTCTTCTGATTCACTGGTATAGTTCCTTGCAAGAGGTACGAGCCAAGCCTTCAGAGGATCATCCTGGATCCACCCACTGACACTGTAGAGAAGCAAAGATATGTGGGAGATGTGGTTGCTGAAGAATGAATGAATCATGGTAATGCCCTGAATATTTTATGCAAGCATGCAAGATCATCGTTCTGGTGGTCACCAACTAACCGGACATTGAAGAAGTGGAATCCCTTACTGAATACTGCTGTCCGATCTGAGGGTGCAACAATAAATGATGGACTGCACATACGGGAACCCAGCCACTGCAGCAATCCCAATAACCGTGTGTGTTTAACTGGCCTCAGCAACGGAAAATTTCACACAATTGACCGCCTTGCAAAACAAGATCTCAATGACATGCTTGAGTATTTTCAGGCAGTGGATTTAGCATTTCTAAAGGTGTCATCAGCAGATCTCGGGCAGGAGCCAGAAGTGAAGAAATTTAAGTCTGTGGTGCCATTAATCGTTCTAATGACACATGTTGATATGGCATTCCTTTTTACAGACGGCTGCGGATGCAGCAACCACCTGCGGTGAAAGTCGGGAGTCTCCGGAGGCATTGCTACTCTGTCATATTGAGGTAGTTCACCCTTTGTCTACAGGCCATATGTCGGAGACATTCTTTCCTATGAGATTCAGCTCTCTGTCCATCCCTTGTATCCTGTGGAAGAACACATGGCAGGGGAGAAGGAAGCTGTTGTTGTTGACATTGCCCCTGGTGCGGCTGCTGGTGGTGCAGTTGTTGGTGGGATCTTGGTGCTGTTGCTTGGTGTTCTTCCTGCTGCTTTTCATCCCAGTTAAGTTGCACACTTTCTTCAGCGAAGACTGACAGCAATGAAATTGAGATGAAGGAGAGTGTACTTCAAGGCAGTTGCAAGTATTTCTGAAAAGTTGAAATTGACCTTCAGAATAGTGAATTCAGGCTTTCAAAACTAATCCTCCAAACACAAGCCTTTCACAGTGGCTGGCCACAAGCTTTGCAATTTCACTCCATAAAGGCTTCCCAGCTCATCAATTTCATTGAACAGTCACTCCCTGCTGTGGGCTCATCTCATTGACCCTGGTGAGCTGCAGACAGCTTGGGAAAGCCCTCGGCTGATTGCAAGTGACTCACATCCAGAATTGCCAAAACCTTTTTCCAGGGTCTACAAGATACACGTCAAGGAATGTAATAGAATCTTCAACACTTGCTGAGATAAGTGCCGCTCGAACAATGCTCAAGTAATCTGAAATGCTATTGACAAAGCAGCCTGTTTTACTAGCACCCCATCCACCACTGGATGTTGAAATGTTGGAAACACTGCCATCGTGCCACCGGAATGACTAGAAAGGTGAGCATTTTGCTGACTGGACTTGGTGATCAAGACGCTAATTCGCAGATCCACACACTCATGTATAGAATCTCCAGAACTATGCTCCTAGATTGATCAAACAGTGTGGTTAGCACTGCTGCCTGGTTTCAATCCCGTCCCCGGATCACTGGGTGTGTGGAATTTTCCCATTCTCCCAGTAACTGTAAGGGTCTCACCTCCCACAACCCAAAGATGTTGACCATGCTAAATTTCCTCTTAATTGGGAAAAAAAAACATTTTAAACTTACTGTCCCGTCATTCAGCTCAGGTGTTGAAATGTTGGAAACACTGCTCAAGTTCACGGTCTTCTGTACTTGATTCTTTGATCTACGGCACAATTTAACAATTCTTCCCACGAGCAGGGTCCTCTGTCCTTGCTGAAGCCATTGTAGTTTTGAACAACTCCGCATTTTATGATTCCCGCTGCACGTTAAACCCCTCCCTCTGTGTCAGGAGCGGTGTCAGAATAAACAAACCACAATGTATCTATAGATGAAGCAAATCTAACAAAATGGAGTGACACAAGGCATCTCACAGGAGCAATTTGATTGACACTGAACTGCATGGAGACATTAAAGCAGATTACTAAAAGCTGGGTTAAAGAGGAAGGGTTTAAAGAGTGGTTTATAAGTGGAAGGCTAGGTAAAAGAATGGAGCAGGAATGATATTTCACATCTTGGGGACTCGGCAACAGAAGGTGCAGCCACCGATGATGGGGCAAATAAACTAAACATTTCTTATGAGCAATGTATTCTCGAATCTAAGTGTGCCATATGTGCTGGTCCGAGAGCAGCAGCTTGTACGGCCATTATTACCATGCTGCCTTGTCGATTTTCCCTGCCGAAAGGTTTGAGAAGTCAGCAGGCAAAGCTGCCTGGCGATTAAAATTAGGAGGGGGTGGCGCAGGGTGCGGTGGTCACAGATGGGAACCTCTAAGATGGCCCCTGGCACAAGATAATCAGATACAATAAATTGGTCAGTCATGGGGAAGGGAAAACACACCTGCTCCTCCTGGCTCAAAGGCAAACTAATTTTTTTTTCATATCTTGTCATGTTAGGCCTCATCCAGCATATCTCTTGTTCCAGGCTGTTTTGGTCTAGCGTAGAAGTTGAACGGGCCCACCCGCTCAGGCCTCAATTTCTACTTACGCCATTCAGTACTGTAGCCATCTGTGATGGCCACTTTCAGTAGACAAACATGGACACTCGCAGAGCCTATAGGGAAATATGGACAATGCTAAGCAACAACCAGGCACAGAGCCTGAATGTATATTTGGAAGGCAGTCTGCAGACGGAACCAAAACTTTGGGTCGATTTACATATTGATGGCCCATCTCTGGGAAACAAAGAACGAGTGCTCAGGTAGCCGATACTGTCCCAGACAGTCCGGCGCCACTATCCCAACTAGAAGACACAAACAAAGCAAGGCCAACGGCCACCTAGGACATGCCCAGCCATAAAGGCACCCGCCCCTTTATTGGCTTAGATCGATGGCAGTGATCAATAAGCTGCCCAATTAATTGGGACCAAGTTTAAGGCCCACCTAAAAGCGGGCAAAGCCCCTCCAAGTATAAGAAGGAACATGCCAAAGGTTCGCTCTCTCGGAATTGGCTCTCAAGCAGAGAGACCCTCCCACCAGCACCACCAGAAGCAAGTAAGTTCAAGTTCAACGCTCGCTACCAGGTGGATGACCTTAGCTGTACTCCTGTTACCTCTTCGAACCCAACAGCCTCAGATCTGAACAATGGCCATTGTTCCTCTGACCTAAGTGGGCACCTGAAGTTAAGTATCGGTGTTAGTGATAGATATAGTTTAGCCTGTCGTGTTATTGTGCATGAGTAAATCCGATTGTGTGTAAATAAAGTAGTATTGACTTTGAACTAATTAACTGGTGTATTGGCTCTTTGATCGGTATTCGGGTTGAACCTTGTGGTGGTATTGAGAGATACCTGGCGACTCTGAAAGTGTATTCATAATTAGGATTAAGAAAGGCAACCTTATTAACCACCATATTTATAGCAAGTAAACAGAGCAACATTACTGGGACTCGACCTAGAAGTGGCGTTGTCACTCCGAGAGAACACAAATTTGAATTAGAAACCCATCTGGAAAAAGTAAAAACCACAAGCGTAAAACTAGTATTGATCAAACCACCAAGATTCGGAAGTGTGTTATTTGCATGTGTACTAACAAGAGATATAAGGTAACCTCGATAGATTTTGTTGCGTAGAACTGTCGGGAGTTTTGTAGACCGGAAAATAGCTTAAGCCGTACCCGTGTTTGCATCACCACTTTATTCCCCCCCTGTTCCAAATTCGGTAAAAAACCCATAGATAACAGTAGAGATGGCAATGAAGGCATTGGAACGCATTATGAACCCCCAGGAATTCGAGGTCACAGCGACCAATAGAGCAGGGCAGCATCCCATATGGGAAGTGGAAATTCGGAAATATCTAAAAGGGAAAGGATGGCCCCTTTGGAGCGAATTTTGTGAAAATGACTAAACAGGTCCCTGAAGTATAGGACATACTTGGTGGGAGAACCTGACTGAGATTCATAAGAAAAACTGAGGAAAAGTTCATAAGCCAATGGCAATTGTGTCTTGCTCGGCACAATTGCGAGGCACAGAGGAGGTCGTGAAGACATTCCGCAGAGAGATTCAGGAAAAAGAGAAGAATAGTGGGGAAGACGTTAATGAGTGCGAGAAAGTTAACAGGCAACTTACAGAGCAGTTAGCGGCGAAGGACAAGAAGATGGCTGATGTCAAACGGGCACACCAATCTTGTCTCGCTCACCTAAACAGCTTTCAGTCACAATATGATAAGACCTACCAAGACACACAACGTGTTGGTACGAGAAGAGACAGAACACCAAGTCGACCAATTAAAGACACAATGTAACGATTTAAAAGCAGCCCTACGAGCACTCCACAGTTCCACGATGGAACAAAGGCAGAGCTCGGTTGACCACGTCAAATGCCAAAAGCAAATTGTAGACCTGAAATCCCTGCTTTCTGTACAAAATGTTTTCCAGAATACATTTGGACCCCAGTTAATTGAAGAATGGCCCCAATTGGCAGGAGTTAAATGAGACTGCCCATCGATATGTACATGGCACATGTACTCAGGACAAACCTCAGAAAAGAAAAGCACCCCCGACTGCACAGGTAGAGCACAATCCTATGAACCCTGTCACCACACTACGCAGGGCCACAACAGACGGAGACCCCGATTTTCTGTACACGACCCCATTGACCGTCACTCAATTAAGGGACGTGTGCGATAAGATAACACCGTTCCTACCCACATCGGACCCACACCATTATTTCGTAAGGATTAAACAACAGGCAACCATGTACGGCCTGGATGAAAGAGAGCAAGTTCACAGTTTTGAGCCTCGACCCCTCAGTCGTGGCAGCCCTTCCCGATCCACAAAATGTAGGAGGAGGCATCCTCGAAGAAATGCATGCAGCGATCCTAGATGTGATCGGCTACAATAAGGGAGAGCCCGTAGAAGGCCTCAATAAATGTAGGCAGAAAAAGACCGAGCACCCAACAGCGTTTGCTGGACGCCTTTGGATTCATTTCAAAGCAGTATTCGGAGAGTTAGCCGACGCCCATTTGACCCCAGACAATATGGCCAAATGGACTCAAATCCTAGCCTCTCATGCGACTGAAGCAGGACAGAGAGCTTGCGCCAATTATGACCCCTCAGACGAGACCCACAATAAGAAATGGGTACTAAAGAGATTATCCCAAGCTTGGGAACAGTCCCTACAGGGAAAGTCAGAATACGGAAAAGCAGATGAAGAGCAGGCAGATGCTAACATGCATCCAGTCAGGGCACATCAAAACCCCGCATGGGTAAACAAGGGAAGAAACAGCCCACAGCAGCCGAAATCCCAGGAATGCTACAATTGTGGACAGTTAGGACATTACACACGAGAATACCAAGCCCCCATGAAACAGCAACGGAATCAGCCCACCAATGCCCCAAAACCAACAACGACACCAACAGCCCCGACACCCCCACCCAGGGAACCATACCCAAGGGAGCAATGTACCAGAGAGCCTGCTCCGCCTTACGTGCCCCAGGGGTCACGTTACAACTGTGGGCAGTCAGGACACTTGCCCGAGATTGCAGGAGACCCCTACCACCAGCTAGACAAGCCCCCAGATATGAAAGAGAACACCACCCAGAGCAGCTGCAAGGTCCCAGCTGCCCCATGCAAACCGTGAGCGCTTACCCACCACTTCTCATAGCAGGGACACCTCAGCAATGCCACTTCATTTTTGTTTCTCTCCTCCTTCCTCTCTTCTTCGGTCATACTACACTGACTCCATATGCTAATTACACCCCAAGCCAAATGTGATTTACGGTATCCTTCTTTCTGACGGAACCTGCCAGATTTTGTTATTTTAGTTTGTTAATTTTAAATGTTGAATGTTTGTATTGTGATGACGTTTATTCATGGCCTCACGCCAAATTTTGAAGCAGTCATAACCACTCTTTTAATGCCGAGTGGCAGTTAAAGGAACTAGTTTGTCGACACACCCATTCATAGCTACTCTTCTGATTCAAAGATAACCATAAGAAGCTGTATCCACGATCAACACAAATTCTTTCCATTCTTGTCCAGTCACTCAGGCAGTGGAGTAACGGCACTGATCCCCACCCTGCCTGAGGACCCCCATCTGGTCAGCTACGCTCGGGTAGTGCACTTACGGCACTGGTCACCATCCTACCCGGGGATTCCACCCATTCTTGCCCCGCCCATACGCACCCCATTTGGAACTTTTGGTTTGAAACTCTTTTACTGTTCTTCTCGTCCGTGGTTTAAAGAATGCTCTTTGCCACAAGTTTTTTTTGTTCCCATGTGACTGTTAGGTCGCTATCCCACATGCTATTTACATCCTCAAACACTTGGATGAAACGCTTTACTGCTGGACGGAGAAATTGTCCGCCCACTCACCGCATCAATCACACAGGCTGCGGGACTGCTCGTGCTGTGACAGTATTTTCTTTTCGGATGTCTTGTCCCCAAAATATTTGGTTTAAAAAAAAATGCGGGAGTCACATATGGTGACAATTTTTTTTTTTTAAATTTAGCGTACCCAATTATTTTTTTACAATTTAAGGGGCAATTTAGCGTGGCCAATCCACCTAGCCTGCACATCTTTGGGCTGTGGGGGTGAAACCCACGCAGACACGGGGAGAATGTGCAAACTCCACACGGACAGTGACCCAGGGCCGGGATTCGAACCCGGGTCCTCAGGGCCGTAGGCAGCGATGCTAACCACTGTGCCACCGTGCTGCCCTATATGGTGACAATTCTAATGGGCAATTGATGATAAAAGGACAGACAGACATACGAGATCTTAAACAAGGTAATAACAGATATTACGCTTGTGTCCACAGGAAATCCAGAACAACAGAAGACAGAGGAAGACCAAGAAGGAAAAAGAGAACATGAAGACAGACATCATGGCCTACATTTGGATCTTCGTGGGATCACTACAGTTGCACGCGGACGCGACCCTCCTGACCCCTACCCCACAGGCCATCAATGTTTCCCATCCCTGCCATACACCACACCCAGAGACAACAACTGATACACCAGCCTGGGGCGGGATTCTCCGTAGCCCTTCGTAACGCGGGTTGCCTGCGAGAAAAATCGGTGTTAATGACTCCGGCGTAGGGGCCTTCTTTAAGGCCGCTATTCTCCGTTCCCGGAGGGGCTAGCAGCTGACTGACGCGATACGCGTCAGTTTCTCCAGCTGCGGAAGTGGTGAGACCCGGCGTTTTTTGGAGGATAAGGAGGAGAGAGACAGGGGGGGGGGTGTGTGTTCCGGCATTTGGGGTGTGTTCCGGCATTTGGGGGGGGGGTGTGTGTGTGTATGTTCCGGCATTTTGGGGGGGGGGGGGGGGGGGGGGGGGTGTGTGTGTATGTTCCGGCATTTGGGGGGGGGGTGTGTGTTCCGGCATTTGGGGGGGGGGGGGGGGGTGTGTGTTCCGGCATTTGGGGGGGGGGGTGTGTTCCGGCATTTGGGGGGCGACGGATGCCCGGGGCCAACGCACCGTCGCCCCCCCCCCTCTGTACGCCGCTGCCCCCTACCCCAACCCCCCCTCACCACCCCTACCTCAACCCCCCCTACCTCAACCCCCCCTCACCACCCCTACCTCAACCCCCCCTCACCACCCCTACCTCAACCCCCCCTCACCACCCCTACCTCAACCCCCCCTCACCACCCCTACCTCAACCCCCCTCACCACCCCTACCTCAACCCCCCCTCACCACCCCTACCTCAACCCCCCCTCACCACCCCTACCTCAACCCCCCTCACCACCCCTACCTCAACCCCTCCTCACCACCCTACCTCCCTCCTCACCACCCCTACCTCCCTCCTCACCACCCCTACCTCCCTCCTCACCACCCCTACCTCCCTCCCCGCCACCCCAAACTCCCTCCCCGCCACCCCTACCCCCCTCCCCGCCACCCCTACCCCCCTCCCCGCCACCCCTACCCCCCTCCCCACCACCCCTACCCCCCTCCCCACCACCCCTACCCCCCTCCCCACCACCCCTACCCCCCTCCCCACCACCCCTACCCCCCTCCAACGCCGGGTCTCCCCCCCCCCCCTCACCGCCGGGTCCCCCCCCCCCTCAACGCCGCCCCCCCCCCTCAACGCCGCCCCCCCCCCTCAACGCCGGGTCCCCCCCCCCTCAACGCCGCCCCCCCCCCTCAACGCCGCCCCCCCCCCTCAACGCCGGGTCCCCCCCCCCCTCAACGCCGGGTCCCCCCCCTCCCCCCCCAATGCCGGTACCCACACCCCGTCCCCCTCCCTCTGAAGGCCGGTACCCACACCCCCCCCTCTCTCCTCCTCCCCCCCTCTCTCCTCCTCCCCCCCTCTCTCCTCCTCCCCCCCCCTCTCTCCTCCTCCCCCCCTCTCTCCTCCTCCCCCCCCTCTCGCCTCCTCCCCCCCCTCTCTCCTCCTCCCCCCCCTCTCTCCTCCTCCCCCCCCCCTCTCTCCTCCTCCCCCCCCTCTCTCCTCCCCCCCCCCCTCTCTCCTCCTCCCCCCCCTCTCCTCCTCCCCCCCCTCTCTCCTCCTCCCCCCCCCCTCCCCTCCTCCCCCCCCCCTCTCTCCTCCTCCCCCCCTCTCTCCTCCTCCCCCCCCTCTCTCCTCCTCCCCCCCTCTCTCCTCCTCCCCCCCCTCTCTCCTCCTCCCCCCCCTCTCTCCTCCTCCCCCCCTCTCTCCTCCTCCCCCCCTCTCTCCTCCTTCCTCTGTTAGTGGGGGGGGGGGGGGTGCGGCGTTAGTGGGGGTGTGGGGGTGCGGCGTTGGAGGGGGGTAGGGGTGGTGAAGGGGGTAGGGGTGGTGAAGGGAGGGGGTTGGGGTAGGGGCAGCTGCGTGCAGAGGGGGGGCGACGGTGCATTGGCCCCGGGCATCCGTCGCCCCCCTCCTCTGCACGCCGCTGCCCCTACCCCAACCCCCTCCCCTCACCACCCCTACCCCCTTCACCACCCCTACCCCCTTCACCACCCCTACCCCACTCCAACGCCGCACCCACCCCCCCCCCCACTAACGGAGGAAGGAAGGGGGGAAGGAGGAAGGAAGGGGGGGAGGAGGGGGGAGGAGGAAGGAAGGGGGGGAGGAGGGAGGGGGGGGGGGTGTGGGTACCGGCCTTCAGAGGGAGGGGGACGGGGTGTGGGTTGCGGCGTTGAGGGTGGGGGGTTGCGGCGTTGAGGAGGGGGGGGGTGGAACCCGGCGTTGAGGAGGGGGGGGGGGAACCCGGCGTTGAGGAGGGGGGGGGGGAACCCGGCGTTGAGGAGGGGGGGTGGAACCCGGCGTTGAGGAGGGGGGGGGGGAACCCGGCGTTGAGGAGGGGGGGGGGGAACCCGGCGTTGAGGAGGGGGGGGGGAACCCGGCGTTGAGGAGGGGGGTGGGAACCCGGCGTTGAGGAGGGGGGGGGGAACCCGGCGTTGAGGGGGGGGGGAACCCGGCGTTGAGGGGGGGGGAGAACCCGGCGTTGAGGGGGGGGGGAACCCGGCGTTGAGGGGGGGGGACCCGGCGTTGAGGGGGGGGGAACCCGGCGTTGAGGGGGGGGGGCGGTTGCGGCGTTGCGAGAGATGGGGGGCGGTGTTGGAGGGGGGTAGGGGTGGTGGGGAGGGGGGTAGGGGCGTTGGAGGGAGGTAGGGGTGGTGAGGATTTGCACAACGCCGGTTTTTTTCCGGCGGGAGAATTACGAAACCTGCGGGAGCGGAAATGACGCCGCTTCCCGCCAATTCTCCGACCCTGCGTGGGGTCGGAGAATCCCGCCCCTGGTGTGACAACCTTATAAAATGGTATTCCCTTTCATACATCGTAGAAGCATTGTTAGTCATAGCGATACTCTGCAGTGTCACTCAGACACTGAGACTTCGGAAATGGCGAAGGAAACCCTCCCGCACTCCGCTATATGCACTCAGACCCCCTATTTTCGTACTCCAGCAAACCCCGCCCCCCCCCCATCCCTAAGTAAATAAAATGCATAGACTAATTTTTTTGTTTGTTCTAATGAAGAAAGATCTGAAATTCTGTACTTGACCGGCAAGATACAGAGAAATGTATGCTGCAATTATATAGTTTACACTGTTTGTAAATTATTTTGATTGACTAACGATAGTTTAGAGAAGGCTAGTTAGAGGTTCCCGTGTTTTGTAATGCATGCTTAAATGTAATAGCGCCCCTTAGAATTTTATAATGATGTGATGTACATAAAGCAATTTAGGCAAAGTTTCCAATCCATAGGACAGAGTAGGGTAGAACCTTTCCTTGATTGCGGGTGTTCGACTTAGGCAGAGAACAAAGAAGATTCAGTAATATGATCCTTCACGCTTCGCGTTGAGGATCACAAGGAGGGAGTGCAGCCATCTGGGATCGCCACTTTCAGTATATAAAATGGACACTCACAGAGCCTATCGGGAACTATGGACAATACTAAGCAACAAGCAAGCACAGAGCCTGAATGTATATTTGGAAGGCAGTCTGCAGACGGAACCAAAACTCTGGGCGATTTACATCTCCGGGAAACAAAGAACGAGTGCTCAGGTAGCCGATACTGTCCCAGACAGTCCGGCGCCACTACCCCAACCAGAAGACACAAACAAAGCAAGGCCAACGGCCACCTCGGACACGCCCAGCCATCAAGGCACCCGCCCCTTTATTGGCTTAGATCAATGGCAGTGATCAAGAAGCTGCCCAATTAATTGGGACAAAGTTGAAGGCCCGCCTAAAAGCGCACAAAGCCCCTCCAAATATAAGAAGGAATCCCTGCAAAAGGTTCACTCTCTTGGATTCGGCTCTCAAGCGGAGAGACCCTTCCACTAGCACCACCAAAAGCAGTAAGTTCAAGTTCAACGCTCGCTACCAGACGGACGGCGTTAGCTGTACTCCTGTTCCCTCTTTGAACCCAACAGCCTCAGTAGCAGGGGGCCTCACGGTAGCATGGTGGTTAGCATCAATGCTTCACAGCTCCAGGGTCCCAGGTTCGATTCCCGGCTGGGTCACTGTCTGTGTGGAGTCTGCACGTCCTCCCCGTGTGTGCGTGGGTTTCCTCCGGGTGCTCCGGTTTCCTCCCACAGTCCAAAGATGTGCGGGTTAGGTGGATTGGCCACGCTAAATTGCCCGTAGTGTAAGGTTAATGGGGGGATTGTCGGGTATACGGGTTACGTGGGTTTAAGTAGGGTGATCATTGCTCGGCACAACATCGAGGGCCGAAGGACCTGTTCTGTGCTGTACTGTTCTATCTTCTATCCGAACAACGGCCATTGTTTCTCTGACCTAAGTGGGCACCCGAAGTTAAGTATCGGTGTTAGTGATAGATATAGTTTAGCCTGTAGTGTTATTGTGCATGAGTAAATCATACTGTGTGTAAATAAAGTAGTATTGACTTTGAACTAACTAACTGGTGTATTGGCTCTTTGATTGGTATTCAGGTTGAACCTTGTGGCGGTATCGAGAGATACCCGGCGACTCTGAAAGTATACTCATAATTAGGATTAAGAAAGGCGACCTTATTAACCGCCACATTTATAGCAAGTAAACAGAGCAACAGTACTAACAGGTCGGGCAGCAGAATTTAACACCACCTTGGACTCCGCTGTCATTTTAATTGTGTCTTTCTGTTGAGCGACGAAGGTTCCCTCCTGAATCAGGCAGGAAATAAATCAACCCAAAAGCAAAACACTGCAGATGGTGGAAATCCAAAATGAAAACAGATACATGCTACAAATACCCAGCAGATCAGACAACATCTATGGAGACAAAAAGAGTTGAAGTTTCATGGGGCAATCTTTCATCAAAACAGGGAGAAATTTGAAATGTCACGGCATTTAGATAGGAAATAAGGGAAAGGGCCACAATAATCCGTGTAAATCAGTGTCCCATCTCATTCGTTGGATCTTAATCCTTGTCACTCAATGACATTGCCATTGCTACTATTAACATCCTGGGAGTTACCATTTGACCAGAAAATGAACAGGAGCAGCCATATAAATACTGTGGCTACAAGAGCAGGTCAGAGGCTAGGAATCCTGCAGAGAGTAATTCACCTGACTCCCCAGAGCTACAAGGCACAATTCAGGAATGTGATGGAAAACCCTCCATTTGCCTGGATGAGTGCAGGTCCAACAACAATCAAGAAGCTCAACACCATCCAGGACGAAACAGTCTGTTTGGCTGTCACCCCTTCCACAAGCATTCACTCCATCCATCAATGGCGCACAATGGCAGCCGTGTGTACTAACTGTAAAATGTACTACAGGAACTCATCAAGGTTCCTAAGGCAGCATCTTCTAAACCCACGGTCGCTATAATCTAGAACAGGGTTTTTCAAACTCAGGATCGCGACCCGTGGGTGGGCCACGGGCGAGTGTTAAGAGAGTTGCGGAGCGACCAGTTGTGGCATTTTTGATCATGGGTAGAAGTCCCCAACGGCCCCGACCGGCTTTTAAGAATGCCGGCCATGGGCAGTCCTCGATTCATTATGGCATTTGAGGGGGCGGGTGTGCGGCTGGGCTGTGTGCTGGTCACCGGCAGGCCAGGTTTGTTGGCGTGGAATACCGAATAAACAAGGCCAGTCAATACGGCTGACGCATGTCTACACTGGGAGAACCTACACACTCATCACTTAGTGTCACCACTCTCTGGAAAGCAGGAAATTGGTGAGAACGGAGCAGGAGATTCCTTTGATGTTTGGATAGTGCAACGCAGTGGAACGAGTAAGAAACACTGTGACATATATGTGTTTGACAAGTTGCTTCATCTCGTCTGAAGTCATAGCTTGTAAAGTCAAAACAAGGTTGTACTTTTTTCTATACTAGTTTAAATTTCTAAAGACATGGGAATATATTGAAAGCAAATTTTGTGTGTAAATGTAAGGATACACACGTTCAACTGAAATTGTTTTAATTTTCAGCAGTAAACTTGGAAAAATCAGGCATTGGAAATAAAAGTTTCAAAGTAAAAGAAGAATGCCGGTCGCCACCAGCCATTAAATATGAACAATTGAGTATTTCCGCCAGAGGCAGCGGCAGAGAGCAGGTCACGCACCCGGCATGTACACTGATGCCACGTACCCTGTACATCCATGACACTGCCAGGGTACAAAGTGCCCTGTTAATAAAACACAGCCCTCCAAATGGAATGAGCCTCCCGCCAAAGCGATCGGATTGTTGGCCCACCCCTCATTCTTGTCTCTATTCCAGTCTTTTGAAGTCATGACCTGGAGGGTTTAGGGTCAACCTGTTGTACAGATTGAAAAGAAAGACTTGCATTTGTGTAGCGCCTTTCATGACCACAGGATTTCCCAAAGTGCTTTGCAGCCAATAAAGTACTTTTGAAGCGTAATTACTGTTGTAATGTGATGGCAGACAGTTTGTGCACAGCAAGCTCCAACAACAGGCAGCACGATAATGATCAGATAATTTATTTTTATTGATTGAGGAATAATTGTTGGCCAAGCCAGAGGTCATAATTCCCCTGATTTTGTTTGAAATTATGTCGTGGGACTTTTGCATCCACCTGAGAGGGCAGATGGAGCCTTAGTTTATCACCTCGTCTCAAACATGGGCAGCTGCCAAAGTGCAACACTGCTCATTACTGCACCAAAACCTATTGTTCTGAACTCTTCAGGTTCAAGTTCAAGAACAAAACGTAGTGCAGAAAATGACAGAGGAACGATACATGAACATGATGGGCATGATCTCACCATCTCGCCGTGCTGGAATGGGACGCAATGAGGCCGGTAAATCTCGCGACATCGGACGGCACCTAGCACTGGCATCCACATACATGGACAAGGTGTACCAGTACTTGGAGGAGTCTCCTAGGCAGTCAGGGGTCAAAGGATGGTCGGGCTCTGGGAAGCATGCCCTGGCAACCCAATGCTACCCGGGCACCATGGCAGTGCCACCCTGCAATAAGGTGCAGTTAGTGTGCCTCACCCTATGTGATAATGGTGATATTCTGCCGGAGAGTAATAACAAATGGAAAATACATACAGTTCTACTTGTAAAGGTGAATTATATGTCATGTGTGCTCCACCCAAAGACAGGTCCTTGGCTCATTCCTAGCTGCTGCTTTATTCTGAGCTGTCTTCATTACAATTTTTCCCAGCGGTGGATTGCCATTGCCTTCCACTCTCAGGAGGTAGATCCCAAATTCACCGAGAGCCGGAATAAGAATTGAACCCCCACCAATGGTATTATTCCAAGCAACATGCGAACCATATAATCGACTGGGCTAAACAGCCCCCAGAGCTCTCTATGTAAACGAAGACAACATTGAGGCTGCAGTGCAGAGTTAAGAATAAATAGTTTAGTGATAGATAATTGCATCTCCAAAACATTTGTCTTCTTTGAGCGAATAATTAATATCAAAGCAGCTCCTTTGAAATCTAGTTTTCTTCTCCCAGTTGTTTTACTGCCTTTACCTCTGAAGCAAGACTCGATGTCTATAGCTTTGCAACAATCTCATTGAAATTGGATATCTTAATATACTGGATTCTTTCACAGTGAGCTAGTGAGAGGTGAGAGGCACCGGGAATCTTTCCCTTCAACTTCTGCTATTGGATGCCAACAAGTTATTAGCATTGGGGAAATGTCACAATTTCTGTGAAACCATTTACAAGCATGAAATGTGACTATTTTTCGGTGTGATAACACATCAAAATAGGTTTCAAAATCTATTTTAAACCAAAAATGAGAGATGGCCACATTTAATAAGAGGTATTTGGCAGGTCTGATAACATTTTCCGTCTCCTTTTCAGTCCTGCTTGTGTCAGAGCCAACAGGCCCAAATTGGGCAATCCATGAATAGTTTCATTCAGTTTATTGTTTTCCATAGGCCACAAATTATAGTTGTCTTATCATGTGAATATGATTGTACTCAGAATTTCTACCGCAGGCACGAATAAAAGGCCAGAGATTTATTTTTGCCAGAGGTTCCTTTATCTGTTATCACGATTGAGATAAACAACTGCGCCACATGCCTATTGCAGAAGTCTTTGTAGCTCATATTTCAGATACACAAACAGCCAGACTCTGTTGCTTTTCTGCTGATTTTAATGTCTTAAACCCTAGACAGAGTTGTTGTATCAGTCCTGACACCACATACCAAATGCACAAACCTATTTCCCCTTCTGGGTCTGGCATTTGCATGTGAATTCCAGATAAGCAGCTAAATTCCTGCCTTGCAGAATCACTGTAACATGTGCACATTTTACTTAAATTCTGCACAATGTCTTAGAGCAAATAATAAATAAATGTACTCATTAGCAAGCATAAATCTCATGGATTCCAGGGGTCTGTTTGCTGGCCATGGTGAGTGGATGCCCAGCAGCAGAGTAGATGCTGTTTCTGAGTGTGATACTATATTTACTTTCCCTGACTAATGGAAGCTTCTTCAAATACTCCAGTTAGAAAATAGGGCCAAAAGCTTTGTGACAATGGACAAAAGGGAATTTGTGCAGGGCTATCTCATGACCCAGCAAAGTGGAAAAAAGGGAGTCACTTCTATACCCAGATACTTACATTGACATTGAGCAGCCAACCATCTCATTTACTCTGCCCCACTGGGAAACATGAAGAAGCATCACTGAATTAGCTCTCCGAGACATAGAACATACAGTGCAGAAGGAGGCCATTCGATCCATCGAGTCTGCACTTACCCACTTAAACCCCAAACCCAATAACCCCTCCAAACCTTTTTGGACACTAAGGGCATTTTAACATGGCCAATCCACCTAACCTGCACGTCTTTGGACTGTGAGAGGAAACCGGAGCACCTGGAGGAAACCCACACAACACGGGGAGAACGTGCAGACTCCACACAGACAGTAACCCAGCAGGGAATTGAACCTGGGACCCTGGAGCTGTGAAGCCACGGTAATAACCACTATGCTGCCCCGTGTACTTTTACAATGAGGACAGAAAAGGGTAAATCAAACCACACCATTACATTGAAGACTCCCCCAGTTAAATACCCTCCAATAACAAGTGGTGAATGTAGAAAGTAGTTGTCAGGAAATTGTATCCTTGCAGTATTTCTGTCAAGTAGCTTCACTTTAATTGCAATGCCTCTGGAGAGTCTGCAAGGTGATGGCGCAAAATAATGTGGCAGAAAATCAAATGATGGACATTCATAATTGATGAGGTAGAACAGAGGACAATAGGGTACAAATTTGTCTTGGCTCATAAAGTAAGGTATCTCGTAGCCAGGAGACAGCCTGTTTTCCACTCAGTTTGAATTTCTTTACCAGTGACTTTAAGATAGATTTAGACAAATGTAGGTTAATTTTGTTACTTAGGGTATGGTGAATGTGAAACTCGACTCTCAAAATATTTAAATAGATCATGCCAATGTTCTGATCTGACTTGTACTTTGGTTTGTTTGTGGTAGACTTCCTTGCATTCAAGGTTGTCCAATATGTAGCATGCAGTGCTGATCTTAAATGCTTTGGTGCAAAAGCATTGCAAGTTGATCTGTTCACCTGAAGCCACGCGTAATTATATAAAAAGTTATTCCTCTGGCAGCTGCGTGTGGCTCACACTACCTGTGATCCGTCTTTGGCTGTGGTTCATGCAAGGATGTGATTATCCATTGGTGATCTTTGTCTTCTAAGGAGCTATCCATCAGGCCGGCTTGTCCTGTAAATAAACCAAATGTAGAGGACTGCCTTAAACTGAAGGCAAATCCTACTTTCTGCCTCGGTAGTTGGTATTGACCGGTATAATGTGCATTGCTGTCACTTGACATTAGCAGAATGTCTTTTCATAGTTTAAAAAAGCAAAATCTTGGACACTGTGGACAATGCTGGAATGTCACATATCTCTAGATTATCTGAGCAGGTGTGATTGAACTGTTGGAATGCATATTTCCAGCTAAAAAATTCCAGGATTTTGATCTGGTAACAATAGAAGAGATATATGTCAAAATTAGGATGGTCATGACTTCAGAATTGTGGTGTTCCCTTGATATTTTAGCTTTTGTCCTTCTTGATACAGGTAGTGGGTTGGGGAGTGCTATTGAAGTCATCATGATGAGCTGCAGTAGTGCATCTTGTCGATCATGTACGCTATCTAAACTTTTAGGTCTGGTAATATGTAATGACACATGATTGATTAATGATCGCAATATAAAAGTTCCTCTCCGTAAGATCTGCTCTCAACAGAGCTACCCAAGTGAAGGGATTTAAACCCCAAGCCCCGGAGACCCTGGGTGAGCACCATTTAGCACTGATCCCCACCAACGTGGACCAGGCATACCGGCACTTGGTGGGGAGCCGCCTCCAGTAATTGGGACCTTGGGTGGGAGGGCTCTAGGCAGGCTGGTTCCCTGGCGTGCCCGATGCCACCCAGGCACCATGACACTTCCAGCTTGGCAGCCTTGCAATATCACCTGGACACCCTGGTAGTGTCACCTGGGTGCCACCAGGGTGCTCAACTGGCAGTGTCAAGGTACCCAGGTGGCATTTTGCCTGCGTCGGGGATCAGGCCTCGGGGTACGCTGCCCCTCTGAGGTGAGGTGCAGGGGGGTTCGGGCACCCTCTCAGTGGTAACTTGGGAGTTGGATCTGGAGGCCATGGTTGGGGCTTCAGATATCAGGGCACCAGATCTCTTCCTGCACTGGGACTAAGAATGGCCTTGTTCCTCGCCGAGGCCTGTAAATGAAACAGAGTTCTATTTAATAGCGGGGTCATTCTCAGTATTGCTAGCGACGGGAAAAACCCAGCTAAACGCGACCAACAGGGGACTCTGTTTCATTTCCATTAAATCGCGCCCTTTGTATCTGATTGGATCCACTAGAATCTGGAAAGGCCATACCAGATTGGAAAACCTCAAATGTAACAATTCTATTCAAGAAAGTACAGACATAGAAAGCAAGAAACTCTAGGTCAGTTAGCCTCACATCTCTCATTGAGAAAATACTGCAATCCAGTATTATGGAAGAAGCAACAAAACATTTATGGTTTTATGAAAGGGTATTTGACAACTTTTTTCTTTGAAGATTCCTTCAGGATGTAGCAAGTAGGGTGGAAATATATGCAGTTAGATTTTGAAAAGACCTTCATTGAGCTGCTACATGATAGGTTATTGGACAAGATAGGAGCTCACTGTGTTGTGGTGATTTATTAGCATAGATAGAGGATTGGCTAACTAATGGGAAACAGACAATCAGGACAAATAGCAATTTTCAAATTGGCAATTTGTAACTAGTGGAGTGCCACAGAGATTAGTGCTGAGGCCTGAACTATTTATAAATTATATTAATGATTTGAATAAAAGGACCGAGTATTTTGCAGCCAAATGTGCTGATGATACAAAGGAAAACAAATTATGAGGATTAAACAAAGAGTCTGTCATGAAATACAGATAGATTAGGTTTGTGGGCAAAAATTCGGCAGATGGTGTATAATGAAGGAAAATGTGTGTTTATCCACCTTGGCAGGGAAGGCCAAATATTATTTGAATAGAGAGAGACTGCAGAATTGTGTAGTGCAGAGGGTGATGTGTTATGTACTCTGGCATAACACAGGTTGCAACTGGATGCAACTTTAACCAAAAGATATTCCGGACCTTGAAGTTAGTTCAATCTGATTTATTGAACCAGTAGCACAGTTAGCTCAGTTCTCTATGAGTTCGACTCTCTGCTAACCTAAGTGTGGTTACTCTGTCTGACTGAACCAGACTAGTTCTTAGCCACGTGCTGGAGGTGTGATACTGTACATATACCCTGACTCACTCTGTAGATGTTCATCAGGGGACAGAGGCGGAGTGTGAGAGCCTCGTGCCTTTTCTCGTGAGATACCACCCCTGAGTGTCCTGCCTGCTCATTGGTCATGTTCTGTTCTCTGTGTTCAATCGCTGCCTATCTGTGCCTGTCTATATATTATTATCTGCATGTCTGCATATCATGACAGCGGGATCTGAGTATCCTTGTACATCAATCACAAAAGGTTAATATACAGGAACAGCAAATAATTAGGAAGGCAAATGGAGCATTGGCCTTTCTTACAAGGAGGCTGGAGTATAAAAGTGGAGAGGTCTTGCGACACTTTACATTGGTGAGACCACACCTGACATACTGCATACATTTTCAGCCTCTTTATTTAAAGATGGATATATTTGCATTGGAGGCAATTAGACATGGAATAGACAAAGAATCCCTAACGTGAAGAAGGCCATTCAGCCCATCGTGTCTGCACTGACCCCCTGAAAGAGCACCTTACCTAGGTTCACACACCTGCCCTATTCCCGTAACCCCAGCTAACCTGCACATCTTTGAACTGTGGGAGGAAACCGGAGCACCCGGTATCATGGTAGCACAGTGGTTGGCACGGTTGCTTCACAGCGCCAATGTCCCAGGTTCGCTTCCCGGCTTGGGTCACTGTGCGATCTCTGCCATTCTCCCCTTGTCTGCGTGGATTTCCTTTGTGTGCTCCAGTTTTCTTCCACAAGTCCTGAAAGACGTTCCGTTAGGAGAATTGGATATTCTGAAATTTCACTTATTGTACCCAAACAGGCGGCAGAGTGTGGTGACTAGCGGATTTTCACAGTAACTTCATTGCAGTGTTAATGTAAGCCTACTTGTGACAACAATAAAGATTATTATTATTATATTAAAAAACATGCAGACTTTGTGTAATAGTCCACACAGTCACCGAAGGTTAGAACTGAATCCGGGTCTCTGGTGCTGTGAAGCAGCAGTGTTAACCACTGTGCCATCGTATCACCGAGGGACTTTTTCCTAGCTTTATTCCTGGAATAAAGGGGTTTACCTTATGTGGAAAGCTTGAGCTAGTTGGGCTTCTACTCATTGAAATTTGGAAGAATGAGAGGTGACCTTATTGAAACAAGTACGATTCCGAGGGCCTTAACAGTATCAATGCTGAGAGGAGGCTTCCCCTCATGGGGGATCTATAACTAAGGGGTAAGTAAGTTTCATTTAAGATACAAATGAGGAGGAATTTGTTCTATGAGAGACTTTTTAATGTTTGTAATTTCCTTGGTGGGCGGGAGCGGGGTGGTGTAGAGTTAAGCTGGAAATCTTGATTAATAAGAAGTCCAGGGGTTATGGGAGAAGGCAGGAGAATGGGGATGATAAAAATATCAGCCATGATTGAATGGCGGAGCAGACTCGATGGGCTGAGTGGCCAAATTCTGCTCATATATCTAATGGTCTTATGGTCTTATAAAATGGGATATTCAGAACAGCCATGGTGTTATTGAAATGGAAGAACAAGCTAGAGAGGTGAAATTACCTAACCCTGCTTCTATTTCTCATGTTCTTATGCTGCCCCTGGTCCCTGAGGTAGCTGTAGTGAGGTTTCAGCACCAGCGGCCGGACTTGACCACTATGTTCGCAATTCAGCCCTGGATTGTGATTAACTGTGAAACCACCTTCTCAGTCAGCAGCATCATCTAGTTCATATAAGACTATTTGTTAAAGCATAGATGTGATGTTCGCACCTATGGAATTGTACACCATCAACTCCATCACCATGAGGTGAGGAGATGACCAACTGGAAGAAGCTTGAAATCCATCTCGGAAACTTTTTAATTTTTGTAACATTTTGGCACAGAACCTCTTATCCTGGAAGTGCATGTTGAGAATTTCGCTCATCCACAATTCATGGGGCCCATAATTTCCCTTGCTTTCATCAGACAAGAAATGTAGAGCACAAGAATTGGGCAGGTGCCAGAATTCCTCACCTCAGCAAGAGATTCTGTGCCAGGAATAATTTTAACTTCCATCTATACACCGAGTCCTTAATTCAGTGAATCGAAGTGTGAGGGAACTTCATATATTTAATAAACTGAGAAGTGGAGATCTTAAATTTGAAATATAATGCAACAAGAATTTAATCAAACTGATGATTTGTGGATTTGAGGAGCCTTAATTGGTTCCCCTGAAGGCACAGGGCAAATATGGACAAGATGTGTGAGGATGTCTTCTTGGAACTGTACAGGGCCTTGGTGAGATAACACCTGGAGAATTGTGTGCAGTTTTGCTCTCCTTACCTAATAAAGGATATACTCACCACAGAGGGAATTCAGCGAAGGTTTATCAGACTGATCTCTGGGATGACGGGATTATCGTATGAGGAGAGTTTGGGTCGACAGGCCTGCATTCATTGGAGTTTAGAAGAATGAAACAGGGTCTCATTGAAAAACAGGTGGTGCAATTTAACCAAAAAAAAAGACGAGTCCGTTCTGGGCGAGATTAACAGAGGCATCCCCAGCGCTGACCCTGCTATCTAATGGCACTCTGTTGTGTTTTCAGGTCCCATTGAGGAACGTCTCTGGAAGTCTCACTTAACGTAATTTCCTGCACGGAGCAGATCTGATTCTGTAATGGCGTCCCAATCTCTCGACCTCCCCCAATGTGACCCCCCCAATGCCCCAAAGTACCTATAAGGGAGTTCACAAGCCCAGCCTCCTCCCACCTCAAATGGGCAAGGCACCCCAAGCCCAATCCCTGGCATGGGCAAACTGCCACCTGGCACCATGGCATTGCCATCCTGGCACCTTGACTGTGCCCCTGCAGCCTTGCAGTGACTATGGAGGCCAAGTTACTGAATATGTTTAAGAAGAATTTAGACATATTTCCAGACACTTATTGCATCAAAAGGGTTTGGGAAGAGAATGGGAGTATGGCATTAAGATAGACAATCAGCCATGATCACACAGATGGCTTAACAAATGGCGTACTCCTCCTTTTTTCTGTGTTTTATGTTAACTGATTATTACAGAAGTCATACTTCATCCCTCGCAATATAGATTATAGATGCTTAGATCCCAAAGGAGAGTAGAACAGCAATTCTTTATTTCAACAATTAACTTTCTTAGCATTAACTGTTGCCTTCACTTCGAGATAGCTTCTGCTGTTTTGTTTTGTTTTTTCCATAGTTTACACGGTTGTCTTGTGCAGGCCTGTAAGATGCACATTTTGTCAATGTAGTCCCAAGATACAACTTTTCATTAAGTAGATCTTGTGTTTGTTGCTGACAGAATGATACACCTGTGTGTAACATGCACTATTGAATCTATCTACTTGTAAAACAGTTTGGATTACCATGAATCCACCACCTGGTAACATGTTTTCCATTTGGCACTGTTTAATCATGATTTTGAAAAGAAAATGACAGAAAACTTTCTGTTACTTTACGTGAATTTAAAAAAAAATCAAGATGTACTTCCTGTGTGTGTGCTGCGAAACAAGGGAACATAGAATTGATAATAAAATGCTTGCAGCTTCTATTAGGTCCTGAAAAATATTGAAGAGGACAGCCCACAATGTGTCTGATGCAACTCAGTCCCCTTCCCCAGTATTAGTTTAGAATGGGTGTGATGGAGAGACAAGAACAAACCCTGGTTGTAAAATCTCAGGAATGTATGCAGCTTCTCCAGTTTGTCTCTGACATGGCACATCATGCTGAGAAATGTGCACATGTGGGAATCTGCAGTAAGTATCAGAAGCAATTTGGCTGCCTATCATAAAGTCATACAACCCTATCGGCTGATGTGACGCGCATTTTCCAAATTTGGACCATACAGGTCCAGTCAACCATTTACCACAGCATTCACAAAACAGCGAGTGTTCAGCTCTCAGAAAGCCCTGGCACCGACGCTATTTAAAGGGCCAGAGACCCAAATTGGAGGTAAGGAAATTGTGAATATGTCTGCTATTTCAAATCTCTGGAAGAACTCTGGTGTTTCTGGAAACGGCGTAGTCTCACAGCGAGGCAGAGAATTTGATGACCTGTTCAACCACAGGCAGCAACAACCAGTGACATGACAGTCACATGCCTCTAGGAATACAACACAAGGAGATGGGAGAGACTGTTGAGAAGGGAAGCTTTTTGCAAAGCTCTGCAAATCTGGAGCAGGACCTCTCCATGCTCCTTGACTATCTTTGAGGCTATCTAACAGGCCAGAAAATGCACACAGCATCTCTGTGTAGCTTCATTCTCTTATGTAACCAAGGAACTGATCATCGAATTCAGGAAGCGTAGCACGACACACACTCCCGTCTGCATCAATAGCACCGAGTGGAGATGGTCGATAGCATTTAGTTCCTGGGGGTCACCATTACCAACAGTCTGTCCTGGTCCACTGACGTTGATGCAACAGTGAAGAAAGCCCAACAACATCTCTACTTCTTAAGGAAGCTAAAGAAATTTGGCATGTCTGCATCGACTCTCACAAACTTTTACAGATGTGCGATAGAGCATCCTATCCGGCTGCATCACAGCGTGGTATGGCAACTGCTCGGTTCAAGGTCGCAATAAACTGCAGAGTGTGGTGAACTCAGCCCAACGTATCACACAAGCTTACCACCCTCACATTGATTCTGTATACATCTCCCGCTACCTCAGGAAGGCAGACAGCATTATCAGAGACCCCTCCCACCCAGGCATTTCCTTCTTCCAGACCCTTCCATCTGGCAGAAGGTACTGAAGACTCGCACATCCAGACATAGGAGCAGCTTCTTCCCCACAGCCAAAAGACTCCTCAACGACTCTCCCTCGGACTGATCTGTACCCTGAAAGAACACTATTCACGATGCCCTATGCTGCTCTTGCTCATGTGTTTGCTTTGTTTGGCCCCTTTTTCCGCACTGTAACCAAACATTGTTTGTCGATGTATGATTTGTCAACGTTCTCTGTTGATTATTCTTTGTCTACCATTTACGTACTGTGCACGTTCCCTCGGCAGCAGAAAAATACTTTTCACTGTACTTCGGTACATGTGACAATAAATCAAATCAAATCAAATCAAATCACACCATCAAAACCCTCATCTGAGTGTCCTGGAGCAGAACTAATTTGTCACCTCACCCACTGGGAAACTGGAAAACACAACTCCAAGAAACACACCATGCCAGAATCTGAGCTGACGGCTGTAAGTGAAGGGCTGTACTGTTTCTCCCTCTCTTTGTCCTAGGGCTGCAGTGGCTGGAAAGGTGGCAGTTCTTGGGTGTTTAAAAGCAGAAAGTCAAAAGGGAAAAGCTGGGGTGGTGAAAGGTAGTTGTCGTGAAAGGGCGCGATTCTCCGCTCCCCACGCCGGGTGGGAGAATCGCGGGAGGGCCCCACGAAAAATTTCACACCCCCCGGCGCTCCCCGTGATACTCCCCCCCCCCCCCCCCCCTCCCGGCTCGGAAGAATCACCGCTCGCCGTGTGGTTGCCGCGGCTGTTTCACGACAGCGGTAACCACACCTGGTCGCTGCCGTCGTGAAACGGGTGAGATATGCCCGTTTGGGGCTTGTGGGGGGAGTACACGGGAAACAGCACCACGACTGTGCTCGGGAGGGGGACAGGCCCGCAATCGGTGCCCACCGATCGTCGGGCCGGCGTCCAAATCGGACGCACTATTTCCCCTCCGCCGCCCCGCAAGATCAAGCTGCCACGTCTTGCGGGTCGGCTGAGGGGAAAGACGGCCACCGTGCATGCGCGGGTTCGTGCCGTCAGCGTCATGACGTCAGCCGCGCATGCATGGGTTGGAGCCGGCCAACCTGCGCATGCACGGCTGACGTCATTAGGCGCGCCGGCCGCGTCATTCTTGGCGCACCGCCCCCGCGGCCGAGAGTTACGGAGCGCCGCTCATAGCCCCGCCGGGAGGGGAGAATAGTGTGCGAGGGGCGGCCTCCGAGGCCTTCGTGAAACTCGGCCGAGTTCACGACGGCCCTCCCGATTTTTCCCGGGAGCGGAGAATTCCGCCCAAGAGCTCCACTGTCACACCATCTGCCGCTTGCTCATCATTCCAGATAGCAGGACGAGGAAGAGCTTGGAGTTGAGAAGGGGCAGGAACATGCCAGCATTCACAAAATTCTCAGCAATGCCAGATTCAACAGGCTCTGTCAGAACCGGCCATATAAGGTGAAGAATCATCATCTCCACATGGGTCAGTTCTGCTCCTTTCTATTGACTGGTACCTGTCCTTCAAGGCCACGCGCAGAGTGCCTGTGGTTGTGTGGCATTGTGTTTGAATTACATGCTGGCATAGTTGAATAGCTGGAGATATGAGGAGGCAGAGGAATGGGTGCGAGTCTTGAAGGATTGGTAGGTATTCGAGAGTGAGATGAATTACTTTGATGTTAGGTTTGAGTCACAACTGTCATGGACTGGTGCTTTTTAAATGGCAGGGATGTGGTGCGTTGAAAGATTTGAGAATCATGTTGAACAATGAGTAGAAGATGTTGTGCAAAGATGCATTCACTGACATTGACCACTTACATGAGCTCCTTATACTTCTTGTTCTACTGCTGTCAGGTCCTCGGAATCAGATGTGAGAATTGCCCCCAATATTCTCAAGAGGGTGATTTCCTTCGGGCATCTTAGCCCCTCATGGAACCATGCTGTCTTTCCTCCTGTCTATCTCCACCAGCGAGGTCTCCAGCACCATAGATGTCACCCTCAAAACATTCTCTCTCACGTTCAGTTTTCCATGTTTACAATCGCAACAATATAACTCAGTGCAGATTCTCTTAAAGGGAAATAAGCTGCCATTAAGAACAGGAGGCTGCCTACACCAGATGCCACACTACAAGCTGTCCGGCTTCCTGCTGAGTACTCGGTAATATAGGAGATGCTTGGCCGAGCACTACAATCAGACAGATGATGTGTCACACCAAATTTGCATGTTTCCTATCTCAACCAGAACTAGCAAGGTCAACAATCACAGATCTCCATGACCAATTAATGGCACAGAACAATTTTTAGCCCCAAAGGTTTATTATTTCTCTCCTTGTCTATTTCCCTCTTTGATCTCACTCCACCCTTTCCTCCCCATTATAATCACTGGATGCTGGACACACTTGCAATTGGCATGACTTGAAGAAGATGCCCGGTGTGTCAAAATATACATGAATGTTTCCAGCATTAATGGATGGGATCAGTTTAATCTTGTATCAGCATCCGAATAATAATGGCTGTGACGATATGGAATAGTACCAAAGGGGAGACGTTTGTTTGCGCTGTACTGCTTTCAGCTGTGCCACTCAGATGACGTGGATTCCCTGGGATACCTTGGTGCTGCTTTCCTCCACTCAGTTGAGGTAAGCCTGTAGGGTCCTGTTGGAAGCAGGGATAATGAAATCAATATGTTTTCCTTCAGACTGATCAGGTAAGAACATGAGAAAGACGTATTTACACTCATCCAGAACACACCATACCATAGAATCCCTACAGTGCAGAAGGAGGCCATTCGGCCCATGAGGTCTACCCCAAACCTCTGAAAGAGTACCCCACCTAGGCCCACTCCCCTGCCCTCCTCTGCTTTAATAATTGTTACACAATGATTGCCTATTTATTCTCACTGGGGTTCACTTGTCACCTCACACCAAAACAAAACAAAACTTCACACCCCACACAAACCGATGCTCCAAGTTGGTATAAAATGAAAATGAATGAAATGAAATGAAAATGAAATGAAAGGAAAAATGAAAATCGCTTATTGTCACAAGTAGGCTTCAATGAAGTTACTGTGAAAAGCCCCTAGTCACCAAATTCCGGCGCCTGTCCAGGGAGGCTGGTACGGGAATCGAACCGTGCTGCTGCCCTCGCAGATAACATTAGTTTGCTTCATGACATAAGCAATACAGACAAGGTGGTAGGCCTAACTTTGGGAGAAGTTGTAAAATGAGTCCCATTTCTTCTTCTATTGACTTCATGCATGGGGTGCAGTGGGCAGCTAATTGGATACTCTGCAAGCAATGCTATCCCAGGAATTAAAACTACAACACCACAAAAGGAATATTTACATGTCAGTAACCCCACCTAACTTTCACATGTTTGGACACCGAGGGGAAATTCTTCAGCATGGCCAATCCACCCAACCTGCACATCTTTGGATTGTGGGGGGAAACCAGAGGAAACACACATAGCCACGGAGAGAATTTGCAAACTCCGCTCAGACGGTCACCCAAGGCCGGAATTGAACCTGGGTCCCTGGCGCCGTGAAGCAACAGTGCTAACCATTGTGCCACAGCACCGCCCATGCAAACTTTATTGAATGCCATATCATCTCAACAGAACAAGACCCGTTCCACAGGACATTTCATCATTTACCAATACAGTAATCTGCATAAGGTTAAATTATTTTTTATAACTTAATCTCCATCCAAGTCTTTTATTAAATTATAACTGGTTTCTCTCATTAATTTCAAACAAGTTTCTCTTCTCTCCTCTCATCACTAGAGGCCACTGGTGTACAGCACCACCACCACCATCCATTTGGGATTCAATGGTTGTTTATTCACAAAAAATTACTCGGCATGAATTATGTTAGAATGTGCCCTTTTTGTCGCAAAAGCGAGAGCAAAGTTAACTAAGCTTCCAAGAAAATCCAAAGCAAGTTTTGGATATAAGGAGAAAAAAGGTAATTGTAACACAAGTTGGAAATTGCCTCTCAGATTTTTAAACATTGAGGAATTCATTGACCACATTGGCCAGAGAGAAATGAAGCACTTTGGTATTAGACAAATAAATGTTTACTTTCGAGTCACATTCTCGGCCTTCTGGAACATTTGAACATTCACGTTTTCATTTTTTTATAGCACTGCTGTTCTTCAACTGAGATGCACTGATTCAAGCTTGCATGGGAATCAGACATGTAAATATTCCTTTTGTGCTGTTGTAGTTGTAATTCCTGGGATAGCATTGCTTGCAGAGTATCCAATTAGCTGCCCATTACACCCCATGCATGAAGTCAATAGAAGAGGAAATGGGACTAATTTTACAACTTCTCCCAAAGTTAGGCCTACCACCTTGTCTGTATTGCTTATGTCATGAAGCAAACTGATGTTATCTGCGAGGGTATACCAACTTGGAGCATCGGTTTGTGTGGGGTGTATAGTTTTGTTTTGTTTTGGTGTGAGGTGACAAGTGAACCCCAGTGAGAATAAATAGACCAGTCATTGTGTAACAATTATTGAAGCAGAGCAAAGACAAAATACACAAACAGAGAAACTTCTTTTTCCTGATATTTTAAAACTGCTGTTACGAAGGTTTTCTGCACTGGTTTGGCCCTTGCTGTGAACTCGGCCTTCAGGCTTGGTGGCTGGAAACTGGCCTGTCTTCTTTCTGAGACTGCTAGGTGGTAACTACCAGCCATCCTTCTCTGGGACTGGTGAATTATACGTTTGCTTTTCTGTGATCATGCCTTCTGTGCATTCGGCTGTCTGCCCTCATCAACATCCTTGGCTATACATTAACAGATAAATAGATATATATATCAGGGACCTTCATTATCATCTATGATCTGTTTCTCCTCCACAAGCTATTCACACTTGATTATTATTTAAACTTTCATTTTAAACTCATTTCTGGAAGAGGCACATATCAATTGTGGCCCTTTGAATCCTGTCTATGCTGTCTCCAGGCAGATTCTTGACACTTAGCTATTCACTGTTTGAACTCAATGAGCTATAGAAGGAGTTACTCTGCTCTTATGAATGTATTAATCACCATATCTTAAATTTCACTCAGCAAGCTTTCCATACGTACAAGTAAACTTCATATTTAATCAGAAAAAAAAAATCCAGGTATCTGAAATTGTGTTATGAAAGTCCACAATAAAAATGAGAGTAGGATTTTCCAAGAAACAAAAAAGGAAACGTAGAAATTTTGGTGAACAGATGTTAGAAACATATGAAACAAGATCAGGAATAGAACATACACCTACTGGATCCTGCTCCCCCCACAACTCCTTCAGTTAGAGAACAGTTGATATTGTACTGTAGTATTTTTCCATCCTTTCCTCATATCCCTTGATTTCCCTTGTGCCCAAACACCAAAATACAGAAATGTTTTTCACTCTACATTTTTCATTAGTGCATTTATATACAAGCTGCATGGGGCTAATGCTCTATTAATTAAGCTAATTTGATTTCTGTTGGTTTACTTCCCTAATATTAAAGTTTGTTTTGATGTCATTAATTCACAAGCTGAAAATATTTCTCAAGAAGAAGAACATGGGCGGGATTCTCCGCGAACTGGCGGGATGGGCAACTCCGGTGCGAAGGAGTGGTGTGAACCACTCCGGCGTCAGGCCGTCCTGAAGGTGCGGAATCCTCCACACCTTCAGGGGCGAGGCCGGCACCGGATGGTTTGCGCCCTGCCGGCTAGCGCGGAAGGGGCTTGGCACCACGCCAACCAGCGCCGAAGGGCCTCCGCTGGTCAGCGCAAGTTGGCGCATGCGCAGGAGTGCCAGCATGTGCTGACGTCATCCCAGCGCATAGGGAACATCTCCGCGTCGGCCATCACGGAGGACAACAGCAGCCGACGCGGAGGAATAGAGTGCCCCCACGGCACAGACCCGCCCGCGGATCGGTGGGCCCCGATCTCAGGGGCCAGATCCCCCTGCCACCCCCCCCCTCCCCCCAGGACCCAGGAGGCCACCTGCACAGCCAGGTCCCGCCGGTAAGTAACTACTCTAATTTACACTGGCGGGACCGGCCGAAAACTGGCAGCCACTCGTCCCATCGCGGCCGGAGAATCGCCGGGGGGGGGGGCGCTACGGCGCGGCGCGATTCCCACGGGAGAATCGTGGGAGGGCCTCCCGACATTTTTTACGCCCCCCTGGTGCCCCCAGCGAACCCCCCCCCCCCCCCGCTCGAAAAAATCGGCGCTCGCCGTTTTTCACGGCGAACGACGATTCTCCGAGCCTGATGGGCCGAGTGGCCGGCCTTCACGCCCGTTTCACCACGGCAGCAACCACACCTGATCGCTGCATTCGTGAAACGGGTGCCAGATGCCCGTTTGGGCCATCTAGGGGCCCGATTTGGACGGGAGCACCGCGACTGTGCTCGGGAGGGGACAGGCCCGCGATCGGTGCCCACCGATCGTCGGGCCAGCGTCCAAAACGGACGCACTCTTTCCCCTCCGCCGCCCGGCAAGATCAAGCTGCCACGTCTTGCCGGGCGGCGGTGGAGAAAGACAGCACCGCGCATGCGCGGGTTCGTGCCGTCTGCGCGCTGATGTCATCCGCGCCCCCCGGTGGGGGTGAATTAGGTGCGGGGAGCAGGCCCCGAGGCCGTCGTGAACCTCGGCCGATTTCACGACGGCCATCCCGATTTTTATCGGGAGCGGAGAATACCACCCTGTGTCTTTTTACTCCAATCCTCTAGATATAAAGGCTAGCATTCAATTAGGTTTCTTGATTACTTTCTGCACTTATCTGTGACGTTTTACCAATTTATGCACCTGAACTCCCAAATCTCTTTGGACATCCAGTGTACCTAATTCCTTTCCATTTAGAAAGTACTCTGCTCTATCCTTTTTTGGTCCAAAATGGATAATCTCACACTTGCTTACATTGAATTGCATCTGCCACAATTTTGCCAATTCACCTATTCTGACAATATCTCCTTGCAATTTTATGCTATCATCTGGGCTGATTACAATGCCACCTAACTTTGTATCATCAGCAAATTTGGATATATGGCTTTCTGTGCCATTATCCAAGTCATCAATGAATAATGCAAATAATTGAGGCCCCGACCCCTAGAATCATAGAATTAAACTCATAGATACCTGTGGTAGACTACTAGCCATAGAATCATAGAATTTACATTTCAGAAGGGTGCCATTTGGCCCATCGAGTCAGCACTGGCCGCTGGAAAGAGCACCCTACCCAAGCCCATGCCTCCACCCCATCCCCAGTAACCCCACGCAAGCTTTTGAACAGTAAGGGGCAATTTAGCATGGCCAATCCACCTAACCTGTACATTTTTGGACTGTGGGAGCACCCAGAGGAAACTCATGCAGACACAGGGAGATACTGCAAACTCCGCACAGACAGTCACCTGAGGCGGGAATTGATCCCGGGTCTCTGGAGCTGCAAGGCAGCAGTGCTAACCACTATTCCACTGTGCCGCCCGCCATCTGTCACATCCTGCCAATTTGAGTAATTACATATTATCACCACTCTGTGTCACCTGGCACTCAACCAATTTCCTAACCATGTCAACAATTTGCCCTCAACCCCATGCTCTTTCACCTTAGTTAACAGTCTCTTATGTGGGCCTTTATCAAATGCCTTCAGGAAGCCCTTGTAAATAACATCCATAGACATTCCCCTGTTCACTACCTTAGTCACCTCTTCGAAAAATTCAGTAAGATTAGTCAGGCATTACCTTCCCTTCATGAATCCATGCTGGTTCTCCCTGACAGACCAAACCTTTTTGAGCTGATTATAGACGCCAGCAATTGCCACACCACAGATGTTGGACTAACCTGTCTGGAATTTCCTGGTTTCTCCCTTTAACCCTTCTCAAAAAATGGAATGACGTGTGCAATTTTCCAATCCTGTATCCAGGGCACTCTGGAAGATTATAGTTCGGGCATCTGCAATATGCTCACCTACTTCTTTTGACACCCTTGGATGAAAACAGTCAGGTCCTGGGGATTTGTCACTCTTTAGTTGCATTAATTTCCTATTTAGTGATGCTGCACTTACGTTAATTGTGATAAGACCCTGTATTCTATCGCCGATTAAATTTTTAGGCACTTCCGGCAAGTTATCCTCTTTTTCAACTGTAAATACTGAGGCAAAGTAATTGCTCAACATGTCTGCCATTTCCCAGTTATCACTGACAATATCTCCATTTTCAGCTGTTAGTGGGCTTACATTGCACTCTGCCACCCTCTTTCCCTTTATACAACTATAAAATTCCTTCTTATTAATTTTGCTGTGCTTTGCAAGCTTCCTTTCATAATACCTTTTGAGTAGCTCTTATAAGCTGCTTTTTGACCCTTTGCACTTCTTGTATCTATCCCATTTGTCTGGATCTGTGCTATGTTTTGCATTTTTGTAAACCTTTTCTTTTAGTTTTATGCTGTCCCTAACGTCATCCTACAATGATAGTGCTTCAAAAGAACTTCATTATTTGTAAAGTGGCCAGGGATGTGCTGCGGTTATGAAAGGTGCTAAATTATTGTAAGCTTATTTTTTACACTTTCTTTATGACTTTGGAGTCAGGTCCAGAGCTGACTCTGCTTGTTGAGAACCCTTGGGAAGCAGTCTCTCGCAACTTTGGCTTGATCTTGCATTGAATAAAACTCGCATCATAGAATCAAACTCGATGTTAAAAAGTACTCAAGACGCACTTTATGAATCTGGCTTGAATCCACGGTGGAGATTTATAGAGCACCTTTCACAACCTCTAGATGCCCCAAAACAAACTTTATGGCCAATGACATAGTTTTCAAGTGTTATTCAGGCAAATTTGTACCCAGTAATGTGACATAAAAAACAATGAAACAAACAACAACTTTTTTGTTTTAGTCGCGTCGGATGATGGATAAATGTTGACCAGGACATGACGGGAATTCTCCAGTACTTTCACGTATCACATTTTATGTTGTGTAAATGAGCGTTGAGTCTCGGTTTAAATTCTCGCCCAAAAGACACTCCCCACCCATCCCTCCACAATAAGACACTCATCTAGTTAGATACAAAGGTATCCTTGAGCAGGTTCGAACCCAGAGATTTCTCAGAGAAAATATTGCTACCACGTTTTATCGAGTTGGCACTGAAAGAACCTTCTTGAGGCTTTCTGGTTACTTTCTAATTATCATTGAGGACACAGAGCCCAGTAGCAGGACACAGAGCCCAGTGCTTTACAATTAACTGCTTACGTATAGGCACGTACCTCTGGGGCTGTTAGAATCCAGTATCCAAGATTGCAGATACTGATTTCAAGCACTGTGCGACATATTTTTATTTTCTGCACTGCTGCATCCTGCATTAAAAATATGTGGCCCACATTCATCCACTGCCATTGGACGAAGGCAACAGCTGTCAGTTCAGATCTGTAAAATGGCCCCTTCAAGCTACAGCACTGGTGTCTAAGATATGAATTTTAATAATCATTCTTTATACATTCAAATACATGGAAGGAACATATCAAAAAAAACTTTGGGAGTACATGGTGAGGGTGACAGTACATGCTGGTTCACAAGTAAATTGAACTTGCTGCCGTTCACCATACAATCTAAGCTTCTTGTGCAAGGGTTGTGGGGAATTGGGAGTATATTTACTAGTTAAAGGTCTGCCGTTCATCTTAAAGAGAAAGATCGGGGGCTGGATTCTCCAAAAATGGGGCTATGTCCCCACGCCAGCGTAAAAACGCAGGAGTTTTACTCTGGAGATTACTTAAAAACATTAGCAGCTATTCACCTACCTGCAGAGGGCTGGCAGGGCCCCTGAGTGCTTCTCACAGCTTCAGTTGTAGATACAGGCCCCCGCACTTCCGGTTCCAAGTCCGCGCATGTGCATGGCAGCGGCCTCAAGTGGCTTCGCCGAACGCGGTGGCGGACTCAGCCGGCAGACCTGGACGAGGAAAGAAGGTCCCAACAATCGGTCCCATACCGCTACATCTCACACGCCCGATCGCCACCCAGGCCGCCCATAAGGACACCCCTGTACTTGATCCCTCTGCCCACCCCCACCACCCCCCCCCCCCACCCACCCCGCCCCCACCCGCACCAGGGCGGCCACAGACTGAGTCCGCCGCCGCCGCACGAGAGTCCAACCAGCCAGATGTGGTTCGAACCACGCCGTCGGGAATTTGGCCAGTCGGGACCAGAGTATTACTGGGAGGGCCTCTGTCAATCAGCCACGCCGCGTAAATCGCGCCTGAGTGATTCTCCGGCGACCGATAACTCGAGAGGGGACCGGAGAATCGCAGAAGCGGTGCCAGGCCCGATCGTATCGTAAAAGTGGATTCTCTGCCCCGCACCAAATGGATTTTGCGCGGGGCTGCCGGGAATCCAGCGCCAGATTTCCTCAGAGGACTGAATTTCATTGACCCCATGGAGATGGTCTTGGAGGTGGGAATGCTGGGCAAATAGCAGGGAGCTGCAATGGGATGGCTCTGCGACACATTACCATGTCCAAGGAACTTTCTTGGGATGGACTGTGAATGGGACTGTGTGCCCACTCCATGGAGGCGGGCAGCCAACGGGTCCAATTGAAACCTTACTTCACCGATGTTGGAGTGGCTCCCCACCGTGTCCTGAAGCTGCCAGTTCAAGCGTATTAGGCCAGATAGCCAATGGACCTGGAGGATCCATGCACCACTTACACAGCTGCTGGAATGAAAGGCTGCTTGTTGAGGTGCTCTTGCCTTCAAGCTGAGGCACTCTTGTGCTCTCCAATCTGCATATAATAATAATAATAATATATAATAATCTTTTTTATTGCCCCAAGTAGGCTTACATTAACCCTGCAATAAAGTTACTATGAAAAGCCCCTTGCCGCCACATTCCGGCGCCTGTCTGGGTACACGGAGGGAGAATTCAGGATGGCCAAATTACCTAACACAAGCACATCTTTCAGGACTTGTGGGAGGAAATTGGAGTACCTGGAGGAAACCCACGCAGACACAGGGAGAACATGCAGCCTCCACACAAACAGTGACTCAATCTGGGAATCGAACCTGGGACCCTGGTGCAGCGAAGCAACAGTGCTAACCACTGTGCTACCTTGCCACCCAGCCGGGCTCCTCTCTCCCAGGGGGGGTTGCCTAGGCTTTGGTGCTGCCAGTACTCCTGATTGGGCATGCAACATTACGAGCCCGCCCACTATCCTTAATGAGACAGTGAATGAGGTAATGTCTAATTAGGAGGCTGTCTGCCAGACCACTGCGGTGCTGGTCTTACTGCTTACAAGTGCAGGCTCATGGGCCCCAGTTAATCTTGATGCCAGGGTCATAATGACGGCGAGAAAATCCAGCCCATAAAGATCAAAATTCTATATAAAACCAAAGAGCAAATGCTGGAAAATCTCAGCAGGTCTGGCAGCACCTGTAGGGAGAGAAAAGAGCTAACGTTTCGAGTCCAGATGACCCTTTCTAAAGATTGAAAAATTATTATAGTTCGCTTGTGTTGTTTGCAAATTCTGTAAGTAGTGGGTGGAAGTGAGCCATAAGATTGGAGATTGTGTGAAGGTGTGAAAAAGTGTGAGTAGATGAATATCCATTTCTCAGTTTGAAGATTATTCAGGGGATTTTGAGGAGTCGGACCTATCGGAGGCACAACCTTGGAAAATGATCAATACCATGCCAAAGGGTTGCGATAATGCAATATTTATATCTCAATCAAACCACAGAAACTTTGCATTGTTGTTAGCCAGTAAGTAGTCACAAAATAATTTTTGTACAGGATTCTACAGTGCCGAGATTATTTTGAAGAGAAATAAAGTTATTTATTGTTGGGACAACAGGGATGGGATTCCCCGCCGGCGAGATGCTGCGTTTTGCCGGCAGCCCGGGGGTTTCCTGACGGCATGGGACTGTCCCACAATGGGAAACCCTATTGACTGGCCGGCGTAACGGAGCATCCTGCCGGCGGGGTTTGGCAGAAATGTGGCGTTGGGGGGGGGGGGGGGGGGGGGGTGCATCCCGCTACAGGACTATCTTCTGTATTGATAGCTGTTTATCACACTGAGAAATCCCCTAACAGCAGTGAATCATGTTAGCGAATACTCCCCTAGGGTTGTATTACTACCAAGCAGAAAATAGGTTTAAGGGGCAGAATTCTCCCCCCCCCACCCCCCACGCCGGGTGGGAGAAGCGCCGGGGCGCCGCGCGAGTCCCGCCACGCTGCCCCGGCACTCGCACGAGATTCTCCCACCCCCTCCCAACCGGCGCGGCGAGATTCACGGCTGGCCATTGGGAGGATTGCTGCTCGCTGTTTGCAACGGGCGAGCGGCGATTCTCTGGCCCGGATAGGCCGAGCGGCTTGCCCAACGCGACGGGTTCCCGCCGGTGCCGTCCACACCTGGTCGCTGCCGGTGGGAACAGCGCGTAAACACCGGGGGGGGGGGGGGGGCTGTCTGTGGGGGGTGGGGAGGGGAGATCCTGCAACGGGGGAGCGCGGGGGCCTCAAAAGGGGTTTGGCCTGTGATCGGTTCCCACCGATCAGCGGGCCGGCCTCCCTGAAGGAGGACGTCCTTTCCACCGCTGCCCCACAAGATCCATCCGACATCTTCTTGCAGGGCGGCCTCGGAGAGGACGGCAACTGCGCATGCGTGGGTTGACCTGCGCATGCGCAGGTGACATTATTTATGCGGCACCGGCCGCATCATTTACGCCAAGGCCCGGCACGCGTAAATGACATGGCGCCGCTTCTAGATTTTTCACGGCGACAGGCGATTCTCCAGCCCGGATGGGCCGAGCGTCCTGACGTTCCCGATCGGTTCACGACTGCGGCAACCACACCTGGTCGCTGCCGTCGTGAACATGGCACCAAAGTTTTGTTTGTGGCTTGTAGGGGGTGGAGAGGGGAGTGAGGACCACGGCCGTGCTCGGAAGGGAATTGACCCGCGATCGGTGCCCACCGATCGCCGGGCCGGCGTCTCCAAGAGATGCACTCTTTCCCCTCCGTTGCCCCGCAAGATCAAGCCACCACGTCTTGCGGGGCAGCGGAGGGGAAGACGGCAACCGCGCATGCGCGGGTTGGAGCCGGCAGCCGTCATGACGTCAGCCGCGCATGCATGAGTTGGAGCCGGCCAACCCGCGCATGCGCGGCTGACGTCACTCAGGCGCCGCCATCGCGTCACTCTCGGCGCGCCGCCTTGACGCAAGCGTCTAGGCCCGGCGGCCGAGATTTACGGAGCGCCACTCCTAGCCCCCTGGGGGGGGGGGGGGGTGAATAGGGTGCGAGGAGCGGCCTCCGAGGCCGTCGTGAAACTCGCCCGAGTTCACGGCGGCCTGCCCGATGCCGCGCGGGAGCGGAGAATTCCGCCCTTATTCTCCTGATGGGAGAATTGCGCCCAAGGTGCAAATAGGTTTAAGGTGCAAGGGGCATAGTTTAACGGAGATGTGTAACACAAGTTTTTTTTTTACACAGAGGGTGGGGAGTGCCTGGAATTCACTGCCAGGGAGGTGGTCGAAGCTCATACAAGAGCAATATTTAGGAGGCATCTTGACAAATAAATGACTAGGATTGGAATAGCGGGATATGGACCCCTGAAGTGCAGAAGGTTTTGATGAAGAAGGCATCATGATTGGTGGATTGGTGCAGGCTTGGATGGCCGAGGGGCTTGTTCCTGTACTGTAGTGTTGTTTGTTTTTTGTTCAAAGTGACACATGTAGCTTGGGCACAAAAAAAAGTAGTGTAAAGGACAAACAGTGTGTAATTTAATACACTTCAAATGGTACCTCACAGTAGCTATGGCAGTTATTGGGTACGATTCTCCCAGCCCCGTGCCGGGCCACGCCACACGCGCCGGCGCACTATTCTCCAAGGTGCGGGGAATCAACGACATTTGCGCCGGCATGTTTGGCTCGGCGCCAGTCGCAAACTGCTGTACGAGGCCGGGACACCGTTTTCTGGCCCGGATGGGCTGAGCTGCCGCGTGGGGAAAGCAGAGTCTCGCCGCCGCCGTCCACACCTGGTCACTGCCGGCAGGAACTCTGCGTGAAGGGTCAGTGAGCGGCCTGAGCGAGGGGAGGAAGGGGGGGCTCCATCCCCTGGGGGAGGGTGGGGGCGGCCTCTGATGGGGTCTGGCCCGCGATCGGGGCCTGCCGATCGGCAGGCCAGCCTCTCCACCCCCGGGCCTACTTTGTTGCTCATCCGGCCCCAGAACCCGCACACCATGTTGCGTCGGGGCTGGCGCATTCCGTAAAGCCACCACGCATGTGTGGGTTGGCGCATCGCCAGTGCACATGCACGGGTTGGCGCCGCCCCTAGTGCACGCCAGGAGGTGAGGCTGGAGTAGCGTGAACCACTCCAGCGCCGTGCTGGCCCCCTGTAGGGGCCAGAATCGCTAGTGCCCGTGCCCATCTCACGCTGTCATGAAACGTGACGGCGTTCACGACGGCGCAGGCACTCTGTCCCGCGATCAGAGAATCGCGCCCATTATGATCGAGTAACCTTCATCGGTACAACCGAAAACCGAACACATCCAAACCACACCAACTTTTTCCACGGGAAGTTTGTGACCCATTCCAACACGAACGTCACTGCCCAGACAAGAAATTTAGGCTATTGCCATGTAAGGAGGCCTAGAGCCTCCCATAGATAGGTCGGCATGTAACATCCAAAAACCAAACAAAATCTGAACACCAAAATGCAAGCAGCCCCAAGGCTTTCAGATAAAGGATACTCACTCGTCTTTTATGTATAATTGTTGATAGACTGTAGAAAAATGTAAACGTGAGCTGTACAATTCTCGTCATCCTGCTCTTGATGGCAACAATCAAGCTAGTAATTTACAGCCATAAATGAGGAGCATGAATGATTGCTTTGATGGATTTGGTGATCTCCATTCATTAAATCACGCACGTGTTTTTACTTCAGGGTGGCCTTTAGTCGGAAGTTGAGTCACCGTCCTTTTGATGTCCATTCTGCAGCAAGAACCTAAATCTCCACCGTCAGTTGGAGAAATATTTGTTATGTCTCTGCTATGCCATTGCCAATGATAATAGTTCCTGCTGCTGGCAGGGTATTTCAACAGTGCAAGTAGCAACTATCAGTATGCGTTGTCACACATTGCTAGCCAATATTTTAAGATAGATTCTTGATGAAGCAGGGCTTCACCATGCTGCTCAAAACTACCCATAATTAGTACACTTCCCTTCCCTTTAGAGCTGCTCCTCTTATTTTCCTCAAATGCTGCAGGTCAAGCAGTCTAGAGAAAGATTTAATGTAGCAAGTTCAAAATCAGGAAGGGACTCCCAGCACATGCTAGTTTCTGATTAAAGGTAAGCCTTCAGCACAGAGCAGCTTGGCCCCATTTTTGCATTATTAGAAAATAAGACTCCAGCATCACACCTATTATCTCACTCATCTTATTTTCTTTCATCATGCACATTTCATCAAGTACAACTTCAACTCCAAAAACAATCTTGCGGTGAAGAACTGACACTTTTTAAACACCCAAATTATAATTCGAAACTTATATTTTGTTGAACCAAAAAAATTCACTGCAACCGTTTACCTGAACCCGTTTCCTCCATCCACTCAACCATCACCTTTAACATGTAAGGAGGCCGAGAGCCTACCATAGATAGGTAAACAAACAAAATCTGAATACCAAAATACAATCAGCCCCAAGGCTTTCTGATAAAGGATGTTGACTCGACTTTTCTGTATATTTGTTGATAGACTGTAGAAAAATGTAAACATGAGCTGTACATTTTAGAACAAAGTTCTAAAAATATAGGGCGCAATTCTCCGCACTCACGACGGTGCGGAGAATAGCGGGGTTCGTAAATTTTTACGGCCACGCTAGTCTGACGCCCTCCCGCTATTCTCCACCCCCCCCCCCCCCCCCCACGCCCGACTCCCGATAGGAATCGCTGCCGCCGTTTTTTTATGGCCAGCAGCGATTCTCAGCTGGCCGATGGGCCGAAGTCCAAGCCCTTTACGGCTGTTTTTACGAACGGCAAACACACCTGGTCTGGCCGTTCGTAAAAACGGCCGTAAAGTCCCGATTTTGAAAACCATGGCACCGATTGGCACAGCAGTACCACGGAAGTGCCAAGGGTGCCATGGGCCCGCGATCGGTGCCCACCGATCGCGGGCAGCGGGTCCGATTCCCGCGCACTCTTTGTCCTTCCGCCGCCCCGCTGTATCACTTCGCGGGTTTTGCGCAAATGCGCAATGACGTCATCCGCGCATGCGTGGCTGATGTCATGTGACGCGTCAGCTGGCGCAAACTCTGGCAAGCGGGCTTAACGTATTTCGTTAAGCCCGCGATGCCGGAGTTCACGGCCGCGGCATACTAGCCCCGACCGGGGACCAGAATCGGTTCCCGGTCGGGGAGGGGGAGGCTGGCGTCAAACCCGCCCGGATTTGACGCCAGCCTTACGATTTCTCCCTGTCTGGGAGAATTGCGCCCATAGACTCTGGGCAGAAATGTTCCAGCCACGTCGAAAGCAACCACTTGCCATGGGCTAGCACCGGTGGCAGGAAGGGCAAACCACGCAAAAATCTGCATACATTAGCAGGACTGGAAAGCCGCAAGTTCTCTCTGCCATTGAAAATTACAGGATGGCGGGCTGGATAATCCTGCCCATTGGTTTTAGCTTCTTCTGATTTCCCTGAAATCAAATTTCTCCAGGTCCATCCCAATTCTTGTCTTCAACTCCTGTTTCTCTCCAGTTACATTCCCTTCTCCCCATACCCTCTTTGAGCACACTGGGTCCAGGAGATTTATCTTCTCCTCCCTTGAAACCCTGTCAGGTCACTTAGATCTGGTTGCGAATCACAGCTGTCTAATTATTCACCGGCGTGGCCACGTGATCTAGACTGAGGGTGCGATTTTGACAGGCTGCCTTTTTAATGAGCATTCATAATATTCAAACCAATGTTAATGCACTTCCCCAACTTGGCGCAGTGGGCTACCCAAACCACGAAAGTCCAGAGGAGACAACTGCAAACATTTCTTCATGCGAGCGGGAAGCTGGGCAAAATTCTCTGCCTTGCGCAGCCGATAGAGGAGTTCCAGGTGAGACGAAGAATCCTGTGGTAGTGAAGAATGTGGCGCTGATCTATTTCCGATGCCCCAGCCCCCTACTGGCGATGCGATCGAGGTTCACGTCCCATGTTTAGCGGGAGGACCCATTTTTATCCAGTTAGCAGGCCGGGCACCATATTCTTCAGGCCCGTGTGATTCTCCTGTCTTCTGGGCCGGGAATCGCTTGAGCAAGAATCACTACATGTCTTGACAAGCATGGCCCTGATGCAGTGGACCTCGCCATGGGCCAAGGGAGTAACTCTTTAAGGGAGTTGTCCCCAAAGTTCATCAGAGAGCCATCCTTTCCCTCCAACAATGCAAGACCTGTCCATCCCATCTTCACCAGACTCCCCACTGCCTCTTCTCAGAGACCCCCTAAATGAAGGGACCCACTGAGACTCCCCAAATAAAGACACCTCCCCAGAGACCGCTAAATAAAGGGACCCCCCCAGAGACTCCTTAAACAAAGAGATCCCACAAAGACCCTCTAAATAAGGAGACCCCCCATAAACTCACCAGAAAGGTTATCCCTGACAGGAAGCCCCCAAGATCAGGTACCCATGAAGGAAGCCCCCCAGAAAAGAAACCCTTTCAAGAGGGTTGATGAGAGTCACTTTCAAGAAGCCCCCACTCCCTCCCCAGAAGCCAGAGAGCAGTCCAGACATAGGCAGTGGAAATATTTACTGCTTTAATTCTCAACTGGGCAATACACCTGCTGGCTCAGACACAGGAAGCAGCACCTGACAGTTCCTGGAAAGAGCAAACCAGTCAGCTGTGTTTAACCCCATCAGATCTTTGAGTTGCAAGTTGTTCATACGTTTCTCTTTCATATTGACTTTCCTACGGTGTGATTGACATATTCCATACACACACAGTTGAAGTGCTCTAACTGTAATGTTTATCGATAATCATAGAATTTACAATGCAGAAGGAGGTCATTCGGCCCATCGAGTCTGCATCGGCTCTTGGAAAGAGCAACAAACCCAAGGTCCACACCTCCACCCTGTCCCCATAACCCAGTAACCCCACCCAACACTAAGAGCAATTTTGGACACTAAGGGCAATTTAGCATGGCCAATCCACCTACCCTGCACATCTTTGGAGTGTGGGAGGAAACCGGAGCACCCAGAGGAAACCCGTGCACACACGGGGAGAATGTGCAGACTCCGCACGGACAGTGACCCAAGCCGTGAATCGAACCTGGGACCCTGGAGCTGTAAAGTAATTGTGCTAACCACAATGCTACCATGCTGCCCAATTTAAAAATATCAAGCTTTAATTTACAGATCCTGGATCACTTGAAACAGAGTTAAGTGCTGTCAATTTCCAGCTGACCACTTCAAAATCAGTCAAGCATGAAGGGAGGTGATTGGAAAGCACCTTTTCTGGGGTGGGGGTGGGGCTTCCTGACAGGAGTCTCTCTTCTGGGGAGCTTCCTGATGGGTCACTTTACTCGTGGTCTCTGTGGGGGTCTCCTTATTTGGGGGTCTTTTCAGGGGGTCTCTTTATTTAGGGGTCTCTTTAGGTGTCCCTTTATATAGGCGGTCTCTGGAGAGTCCCCATATTTAGGGGGTCTCTGTGGGGCATTTCTCTTTATTTAGGAGGTCTTTAGAGAGTCCCTTTATTTAGGTGGTTGCTATGGGCAGGCAGGTCGGGTCTCAACCATACTGGGAAGGGAGGGGGGTTAGGGGGAGGAATCCAGAAAGTTCTAGGTTGGAAGACTGAATTGCGATGTGGTGGGGTGGTGCTGAATGGCGATGCGGAAGGGGGGCAGGTGTTCAGTCGCGAGACCTCGCTGTCGGGCCAACCCTGCTCAAAATGGCAGCCCAATTGCTCGCAATCCTCGCCGTGCATAAATTTACATGTCAAGGACTAGGAATCGCTTCCTCATTTGCGCTCCCAAAGGGAAAGTTTCACCCACTGACTTTTGGCCATTCCCCACATTTTCTCATCCCACCCCACCACACCTGTCTTTGACGGGATTGGGACATACCACCCTGTGTGTTGTTTCTGATGTATTGAACATGATGTAAAGGGGCTTGTACATGATTATCGGGTGGGTAGGGGACAGTTCTGAGATCAATAAAGATTAATAAGGCGGTGGCGAGGATGGGGGAAGAGGGGAGGGGAGTGCTGTGGGGAGAAATTTGAGGGAGCCGAGAAGTAAGAGGTGGTGCAGAGAACTCCTGTCAAATAGTAGGTGGGTGAGAAATTTGGGACTTTGGCCTCTTGCTCCTTGTTTGTGAAGACAACTCTTTTGTCACCTGCCCACAGCTGCTGACCTGTCACTTGATGGTGGGATTCTCCAATGCGAGCCCACCCCCACCACATAATTGCGTGTTTCACATTCCCATTCCCGGTCCTTTGAATTTTTATTGTGTGGGCTCCAACACAAAAGAAGGGGTGCCCGCTTTTAACTCTGCTGCCGAGAACAGTGTACCGTGGATTAAATTCCCTTTAGATCTCTCTGAGGAGCCCCTCGGAATATTTTACCTTTTTATTGGCACGATATGAAAGCAGTGCACAGCATCCTCCTGGCTTGGGAGTGCAGTGTCAGGACAATTCCTAGTTCAGCCAACCGGATTCAGGAGAAGGTGCGGATTTTGGACATATGGAGGGTATGAGTGAAAATGAGTGTCATGGCGGGCAATCTCGAATCATGTGCGAAGGCCGCCAGGTGTGGAGCTGGCCGGGCCAGAGGGCCAACTTCAGCGCTCCGGCTCTGTGGCGAAGCGCTTTTAAAAAAATAAATAAAACATTTGTCCAGCCTTCACCCTCAACACTGCTTCACCTGCACACACTCCCCATGCCCTAATTGAAAAGACATTTCATAACTCTCAGCAAAAAATTATCTTGGTGTAAAAGACAGGCTCGTTGAGAAGGATGCATTTTCCGTGACTGAATAAAGAAGTTAAGGATTGCAGCAAATTAAAAGAAACACTGTACAATTTCTTAAAGATTAGGAAAAACTAGCTCATCATATAAAGAAAGATAGTGAAAGTTTCCACATATATTTAAATAGGAACAAAATGTAACGAAGAATCTAATTTTGAACTTCTAGAGAGTGGTAACTTGTGTCTGTGTTTACTGTACAAGACATGGGAAGCATTACAAAGACATTTGAAAATCAAAAGGTGAATGAGAGGGAGAGTATTCAAATGATTACCATCATTCTGGAAAAGGTGCTGGGAAAATTACTAGACCTAAAGGCTGACAAGTCCCCAGGATCAGATGGCTTGCATGCTAGCATCCTAAAAGAAGTGGCTGCAGAGATAGTTGAGGAATTGGTTCTAACATTCCAAAATTCCTTTGATTCTGGAAGAGTCCCAGTGCATTGGAAAATAGGTAATATAACATAGAATCATAGAATCCTGGCAGTGCAGAAGGAGGCCATTCAGCCCATCGTGCTGCACCAACACTCCGAGACTACTGAGACCCAATCCCAGTCACCCCACCTAGGGGCAATTGAGCATAGCCAATCCACCTAACCTGCACATCTTTGGGCTGTGGGAAGAAACCGGAACACCCAGAGGAAACCCACACAGACACAGGGAGAAAGCGCAAACTTCACACAGTCACACAAGGCCATAATCGAACCTGGGACCTGGCGCTGTGAGGCAGCAGTGCTAACTACTGTGCCACCGGGCTGCATCTTTAATCAAGAAACTAAGAAGAAAGAAAGCAAAAAAACTATAGGGAAAGCAGGAAACTACAGGCCAATTTGCCTAATATCTATCAGAGGAAAATTGTGAGAATTCATGAATGCTTTTTCGAAAATCATCATGTGACCAGAGTAAACATGGCTTTGAGAAAGGGAAATTGTATTTAATTAATTTTAGTGTTTTTTTTTAGGAAGTAACAAGCATGGTGGAAAATAGATGTGATATACTTGAGGCGGAATTTTCCGCTCCCGGGAAAAATCGGGAGGACCGTTGTGAACTCGGCCGAGTTTCAGGACGGCCTTGGAGGCCGCTCTTTGCCCCCTATTCTCCCCTCCCGGCGGGGCTAGGAGCTGTGCTCCGTAAATCTCGGCCGCGGGGGCGGCGCGCCGAGAAGACGCGAAGGCGGCGCCTATGTGACGTCAGCCGCGCATGCGCAGGTTGGCCGGCTCCAACCCGCGCATGCGCGGCTGACGTCACGGCGGCTCACAGCTCGAACCCGCGCATGCGTGGTGGCCGTCTTTCCCCTCAGCCACCCCGCAAGACGTGGCAGCTTGATCTTGCGGGGCGGTGGAGGGGAAATAGTGCGTCCGATTGAGACGCCGGCCCGATGACCGGTGGACACCGATCGCGGGCCTGTCCCCTCCCGAGCACAGTCGTGGTGCTCTTTCCCCACCAGGCCCCCTACAAGCCCCAAAACGGGCATCTCACGGAGGTTTCACGACGGCAGCGACCAGGTGTGGTTGCCGCCGTCATGAAACGGTCGCGAACGGCAGGCCGCTCGGCCCATCCGGGTCGGAGAATCACCGGTCGCGTGAAAAACAGCGAGCGCCGATTCTTCCGAGCGGGTGGTGGGAGAATCGCGGGGGGCGTTAGGGGGTCGTGAAATTAGTCGGGGGGCCCTGCCGCGATTCTCCCACCCGGCGTGGGGAGCGGAGAATCGCACCCTTGGATTTTGAAAAGGCAGTTGATAAGGTAGTTTTGGCAGCACAATGGCACACTAGCTAGCTCTGCTGCCTCACAACACCAGGGACCCGTGTTCGATTCGGTCTGTGTGGAGTTTTCCCCTTGCCTGCATGGGCTTCCTCAGGGTGCTCCAGTTTCCTCCCATTGTCCAAAAGATGTGAAGGTTAGGATGATTGGCCATGCTGAATTGCCCCTTCGTGTCCAAAGATGTGCAGGTTAGGTTGAGGGGTTACTGCAATACTGCGGAGGAGTGGCCTTTGGATGGAGTGTTCTTTCAAAAGGTTGGTGCAGACTCGATGGACCGAATGGCCTCCTTTTGCACTGTAGAGATTGTGTGAAGGTGTCTCATTGAGGTTACTACGTAGGTAAGAGCACATGGTGCAGGAGTAACAAATCGTCATGAATAAAGCATTGTTTAGTGAACAGGAAACAGAGGTCAGGGGCAAACGGGTGTTTTTCGTGTTGGCAAGCTGATGTACCACAGGGATCAGTGCTGGGACCTCGACTAGTTACAATCTCTATCAATGAATTGAATGAAGGGTAAATATTTGTGCCGATAACACCAAGACAGGTAGGAAAGTAAGTTGTCAGGAGGAGTTAGAGAGTCTGCACAGGGATATAGACAGGTAAAGTAAGGATTTGGCAGATGGAGCATAATATTGGAAAATGTGAACTTGTCCACTTTGGCAAGAAGAATGGAAAAGCAGGATATGATTTAAATGGAGAGAGAAGGATTTGGGTGTCCCAATGCATAAATAACAAAAAAAGTGGTCTGCAGGTACAGGAATTGATTATGAAGGCAAATGGCATGTTGCCGTTTATCTCAAGGGGAACGGGATATCAAAGTAGGGAGGTTTTACTGCAGCAGTGCAGTATATTGGTGAGGCCACATCTGGAATACTGGGTACTATTTTGGTCTCCTTATTGGAAAACATATATAATTCCATTAGAAGCAATACAGAGAAGGTCCACTGTTCAGTCCTGGAATGAGAAGAAATGTGGAACAGGCTGGCTCCACACACATTGGAGTTTAGAAGAACGTGGGGTGATCTTATGGAATCATAAGAGTTCCTAAGGGACCTTGACAAGGTACATGTTGGGAGGACATTTCCACTCATCAGGGAGAGTAAAACTAGGAGACACAGATTACGAATAAGAGGTCTCCATTTTAAGACTGAGAGCAGGGTAATTTGTTTCTCTCAGTGGGTCAGTAGTCTGTGGAATTCTGCTCCTCGGGGAGCAGCGGAGGCTGGGTCATTGAATGTATTCAAGTTTGAGTTACAGTTTGTCTATAGACAAGGGAATCACAGATCATGGGGATCAGACAGGAAAGAGGAGTTGAGACCACAATGAGACCAGTCAATATCGTATTGAATGGTGGAGTAGGCTTGAAGAGGCGAATGGTCTGCTCCCACTCCTAATTTCAATGTTCCTATCCATGCCAACCCGCGCCAACATATGTCCTTTTACCCACCTCCAATGCAGATCATACCCCCGTGCAAACATATGCCCCTCTTCCCTTTGCTTCGATCAGGTCTAATCTACACATGTTATGATTTCCACTCCAAGCGAATGAAAATCAGACAAACTGGAGACCGCTGTTGTTTTATACAGATCGTTGTCTCTGCGAAAGGTGCACGCACAATTCTGGTCCCACCCCCCTTCCTATGACAAGAGTAGGTGCTGTGTATGAGCATGGGTCAGACATCTGGATTTTTGTCTCCTCTGTCATTTTCACATGGCACTGGCTGTCCGTCAAAAGTGAAAATAGAACATAGAACATAGAACATAGAACAGTACAGCACAGAACAGGCCCTTCGGCCCTCAATGTTGTGCCGAGCCATGATCACCCTACTCAAACCCACGTATCCACCCTATACCCGTAATCCACCAACCCCCCCTTAACCTTACTTTTTGTAGGACACTACGGGCAATTTAGCATGGCCAATCCACCTAACCCGCACATCTTTGGACTGTGGGAGGAAACCGGAGCACCCGGAGGAAACCCACGCACACAGGGGGAGGACGTGCAGACTCCACACAGACAGTGACCCAGCCGGGAATCGAACCTGGGACCCTGGAGCTGTGAAGCATTTATGCTAACCACCATGCTACCCTGCTGCCCCAGATCAAGACTTATATATTCTCCAATATTATGTAAAGTTTCAATCCACTTTTCAGTTCCCTTGACATTGAAAAGCATCAACTTTAACATCAAAAGATCTGGGTGGAAGGGTTGGGGGAGATTTTCTGGTTGTTCACGCCAACGGGATATTCGGGTCACACCAACAGCCAACTCCCTGACAAGAATTTCCCAGCAATGGGGGCAGATTCAATGGAAAATCCCACTGACAGTGGCAGGAACAGAAGATCCCACTGCTTGCCAAAGTGGGGTCACCTCCTGCCATCGAGAAACACGCCATATGGGGCAGGGGGTGGGGATGAGCAGTGGACACAATGGAAAATCCCCCTTGTCTTGAATTTTACTCTTCCCTGCCCACAGTATTGTAAGTTGGGGTGAGCATGAAATATCATGGTTGGGGCATCCCACTGTGTTCCTGTCCATCTCCACCTTTCAACACTGAGGCAGCCACACCTCAGAAGGGGTGCCCGCCATTGCCGCTACCGAGGGCCTTAATTGGCCAATAATTGTCCATTTAAGGGATACTTGCCTCAATGTTTTGGTACTGGGGGAAGACTGAAAATGATCAGGTTTACGTCTTGCCCAGGAACAAGGTTTCCTCCATCAGAAGCTCCATTTTAACTTTGGGTTAATCGGATTGGCCAGCACCTCTGTGAAGCGGGACTTCCTCCCGAGTGAGGGGTGGAAGCCCCACATCCAGGCATGTGACACATATTTAAATTTGAAATGGCTGCAGGGCAGACCGTGTCATTGGGGATGTATTACAGCTCCACAGGGGCTGGTTTAGCACAGTGGGCTAAACAGCTGGCTTATAATGCCGAACAATGCCAGCAGCGCGAATTCAATTCCCGGACCTGCCTCCCCCAACAGGCGCCGGAATGTGGCGACTAGGGGCTTTTCACAGTAACTTCATTGAAGCCTACTTGTGACAATAAGCAATTATTATTATTGTCCCCAGAATTCCTGGATAGTGGGATGGGAAACCACTGTTACCCTAAATGTCCTGCCCCTTTTTCCTGAACAATCGTGATTCAACACCTTTTGAAAAAAAAAATGAAAGTCGCTTATTGTCACAAGTAGGCTTCAAATGAAGTTACTGTGAAAAGCCCCTAGTCGCCACATTCTGGTGCCTGTTTGGGGAGGCTGGTATGGGAATTGAACTGTGCTGCTGCCCTGCCTTGGTCTGCTTTTAAAACCAGCGATTTAGCCCTGAGATAAACCAGCCCCTTTTATCACATGCATGCAAGATTTTGACTCTCAACTTTTTTTTAATATAGATCCAGATCGAGGATCAACAGGGATCAAGACTTCCCAGTAGTTTTGTCAGCAGGCTGGATGGAGCATCTGAAACACCCTGAACCCATTTGCCAGCCCCGTTACCTTGCAGAATGTCAGGCAGCATGCTGTTAAAGGGTCACATAATGTCCTGAGTCACGCACAGGAAAGAAGAAAGAAGGTTTACATCCATGTAATTTAGAATAGATTAAGAGAATTAATTCATTTTGTGCACCACATTAGTTTTGGCGTGACCCTGTTGGAAACTAAGCCGGTTAACAACTGTTGTGTGATCCAGGCCAGAATGTATCGTGACCACGTGGACCAAATTTGACAATTAAACAGGAAAACACTGGAAGAAACCCGCACAATTTGCAGCTGTGATTAAACGTAAAGCTTTGGGAAATCTGCCCAAATAGTTTCATATCATTGAGATAGAAATATTACTTTTGCACTGCATTTGTTGAATTAAACAAAAGGAGAGGATGAGCAGATTCCTGGCTCACCAGTTTTGCAAATTATATGCTAAATACCAAGTCATGGATACAGAACTGCCCGCAGGGAAACTCTTGATGGCACTGAAATGATCAACGATTATTTTGTCAATTTTTACAGTAAGTTATAAAAATCTGTGGGCTTCCAATCCCACCGGCATGACATTTATTTCTGAGGAAATGTAATTTTCACTCTTTATACAGGTCTAAGACTTCCAGGGAGACTGCTGAAATGGTTAGATAAATTCCTGAGCTTAAAGCCCCGGGATCCGAATGCTTGCCATCTAATTTTTAAAAGTGAGGCGAAAGAAAGCCGACAAAATCCATTTCTCTTAATTGCAGAGAACAAGATAGGGGCAAAATATATTCTCTGGCATGCAGATAGTACTTCGCCATTGTTTCAAGATGAACATTATTCAGTCTCAGACAGCTGAGGAATATTTTTTGAAATCGGCAGGTTGGACGAATTAGCTCAAATGGGAGAATGCTGGCTTAGCTTGAGAGGTGGAGCAGGATTGTTGCCCACCATCTCCACTTTGGCTTCGGGCAGCACAGTGATACAGTGGTTAGCACAGCTGCCTCACAGCGCCAGGACAGAAGTGCTATTGGTCTTCAACATTGCTAACTTTGTTTGGAATCACAGTTAAATAAACCAGGCATCCTTGATTTTGGGGAAGTATGCAGAAGGGAGAAGAGAAGAGAATTCCAAGCGCCCAAGGGCGGCACGGTGACACAGTGGTTAGCACTGCTGCCTCACAGCACCAAGGCCTGGGTCCGATTCTGGCCTTGGGTGACTGCCTGTGTGGAGTTTGCACTTTCTCCCCATGTCTGCATGGGTTTCCTCCGGGTGCTCTGGCTTCCTCCCACAGTCTAAAGACGTGCAGGTTAGGTGAGGTTATGGGGATAGGATGGGGGTGTGGGCCTGGTTGTGTGCTCTTTTAGGGGATAGGTGCAAACTTGATAGGCCAAATGGCCTCCTTCTGCACTGTAGGGTTTCTATGATTCTATGAATGGTGATCAATTTCAAATTGTGCAAAACTGCATAATGTGCAACAATAGGTGAGCCACCTCTTATTTACCTCGTCTTACTTTCTGCAACCAAATTGAAAATTGTTTTGGTGTATGATAGACGTTCATTCACCATTTGTTCTTACCTCCAAACTCAAATTTCACACCCTTTGTTTCCAGCTGATGCTGCTACATTTCTAATCTGTCATTTTTGCTCTTTCTTGGGAGATCTTCTTTATTATTTGAGTGGCAGGTATTCCATCCTCCCAATTGAACGCCGATCTTCTTGTTGTTACAGGTGGCCCATGGCTAAAACAGTCCTTAAGCTATCCAAAATATGTAAAGGATAGACAATCAAAACAGAGTAGAAGACTGAGGTGTTGATCTGGATTCCCTTGCTGACCCGGAGCCAGGATTCTAGCTTTCTTATGTTCCCATGAAAGTTGTCACAGCAATTGCCAGGAGGTCCATCATTTGACAGAATGTTCCCTATGCCCAGCGTGAAGCTCTGACAGAAGTCAGAAAGGTGATTGCTCCAAGCACTAAGCCATTGTACACAAGCTCGCTGATAGGCTACTTAGTGTGTCAACCTTCCCTACATGTCTGCCCATCACCTTCCTTGATAGCCTGGTCCATCAAAGACTGCAGACTGAATTTGCACTTTGGCTATTGGAATCAGGAGCTTGGATTGTTTTCAGACACTTGAACCCAAGAGGTGACAGTCACTGACTTGGAATTTTGACTGGGGCACCCCCTGAGCTGGCGTGGATACAGGTCCCCTGTCCAATTAAACATAAATGGGTGGCCTTGCAAAGCTGGAGGGCCCATCAGAGGCTTCATAGGAGCTTCCAATTGCTGTAGAAAGTAAGTAACTGAGAGGGTTCTCCAACGAGATGCTGCCTTCTGAGCCACCTGTTAATATATATATATATATATATATATATTTAAAAATACACTGTTGGGGGTTGTGGAGTGGGGGGGGGGGGGGAGGTGCTTTCACTGTTGACCTTTGGTTGTAGGCCCAGCAGGCATGCAAAGAAGGTTAAAGGTATAATTGGAGTAACAGCACCCCAGCCTATCACATGGTGCCCATCTCAAGGAAGTTAAACTGCACCCCCCCCCCTTTCACATTAAGCCTCATTTACAAGCCTCTTAATTAGCCTGATTGCCTGTCTACTTTGTGGCAGTGGGTGACTTTTGCAAGTCCTAACCCCCACTGGTCAAAATGACTGAAAAAGGAATTGGAAGACCAACATTGTGGCTGGCCTTCTAATTATTCAAACCCATTCTCCTCCATCCCTGACCTCTGTGGGGTCCAAATGTTCAGTCCTACATCGGTGCCCTCTGAAGTGATGCTTTTATGTGATGCCGTCCTCCAGTGGAGTTTGCACTTTCTCCCCATGCCTGCTTGGGTCCTTCCCCACAAAATAAAAACATCTGCAGGGTAGGTGAATTGGCAACGGTAAATTGTCCCTTATTGGAAAAAAGAATTGAGTACTCTAAATTTATATTTAAAAAATGAACCTTAGTACTGACAGGCAGCAGACTTTCTGGTGAGACGCCCTGTTCCCATCAAACTGGGCCTTCGTCTCGAGGTTCACATTCAGGCCTCGATACTTCTGTAGAGAGGTGGTCAGTTCTGCATTTGCCTTTCAGTAGAGAGAGAGTTGTTTTTTTCCGCGGAGTTCATCCAGGCTCTCTGCCAGTTCGGTAATGCAGACCTTTCCGAGAAAAATGAGGAGGAGAGGATAGCAGGTTCTTTCCTGGGGCTTCCAAGATCAAAACTGAAACCCAAGTCAATCCTTTGATCTCTGAAAAACATTCCAATAGGATCACATCCAATCGCCACCTGTTACCGGACAGATCACAGTCTTTTGGACCAATTCATTGGCCACCAACCAATCAATCAAACCCTCATTGATGCCGGTTTGTCTGCAACTACCAATTCAAACTAGCACAGCCTTGCAGATTCTTCTGTCTGAATCAAAAGCACATGCTTCCTGCAGGCTGCTTGTCTTAAAGTGAAATACTCGTTAATCACCCATAGATCAAAAGTGCAACAGCAAAATATAAGAAAGGGTAAATAAGGGGATAAACAGGAAGGATATTCACACAGAAGAGGAAATAGGTGGCAGGAGGAACTGGAGTCGGAGAGTAGCGATGATGATTTGTAAAATATTTACAGATCAAGATCCTGGCATTGACAGGTTGACAAGATATTTGAGCTTTGACAAAGAGTATCTGGACTCGAAACGTTAGCTCTTTTCTCTCCCCTCAGATTCTGCCAGACCTGCAGACTTCCCTGCATTTACGCTTTGGTTTCAGATTCCAGCATCCGCAGTAATTTGCTTTCATTTTTTGACAAGATATTTGTTCAGTGCTAGTAGGCAGTTTCTGACAGATTTCTGTAATTTAAAAAAAAAGTGTGGATCTGGAATCGTGCTCATTAATATACACCTGTAAGCTGTGAGCATAAGTGCAGTTATCAATTTCTTCATCACAGTTCCTTCCAGGCAGCAGGGACTGATTACACTGTCATCATGCTGCCTATTTCTAACTCTATCCAGGAGGACACAGATAAGTTGTAACGGAGAGCTCCAAACTATGCTTCCTTTTTTCCAATTCTGAGGACTGGTAGAACTCTGCACAGAATAGTTTTTTGTGCCAATACTGGAAGGACGGTCGATATACATATATATATTTTTTTTAATTTTCCAATTGAGGGGCACTTTAGTACGGCCAATCTACCTACCCTGAACATCTTTGGGTTGCGGGGGTGAGATCCCCGCAGACACGGGGTGAATGTGCAAACTCCACAAGGACAGTGACCCAGGGCCAGGATCGAACCTGGGTCCGCAGCGCCGGGAAGCAGCAGTGCTAACCACTGAGCCACCGTGTCGCCCGGGATAGTCTATACATTGATATACCTTCAAGACAGAACACAAATTCTAATCTTGGTTCATGACTACAATTGTAGACAAAGGTTTTGGTCATGCATAGCATTTTAACGTCTTATTATAATCTTGCACTCAAAGCCACAAATCATTGGGAGACCAGACTCAGCAACCATTTATCCTCAACTAATCTGCTACCAGGCCAGCAACATGGGAGATGTTTGCATAAGATGTCCTGCCTTCAACGCCAACCCTTACTGGGCTTGTAACTTTGCAACGGTTCCACTACTTTTAATCAAATGGAATGTGGTCACCCATTGCATTAGTGCTGCGGCTAAATTTCCAACCATTTGGTACATTCCAGTTGGAGTTACAGTAGAAGGAAAGCCCTGGGGTTTTTCTCCCTGATATCTAAGACGAGCAGACTCAATGGGCCGAATAGCCGCCTTCTGCACTGTAAATTCAATGATTCTTTAAATCAAAAGTTAACCTACAGAATTCTGCATGAAATGCTTTTAATATTTATTTGCTACACCATGGATTACATAATATCTCAAACACTGCTGTTAAAAATCGGCTTGGAGCTGTTCTTTCTGCCAAAGGAATTATGGTTCTGAACACAATGTCTAAGCTGGGGGTAGTTTTAACTGTGGCTGATAGTGTAAAATGACTGATTTCAGTTATTCCCAGCTCTCACGGCCCCTTTAGTTATACACATTTGATTATAGGAATAATATTCACAGATAACACATACCACAATGCCAAGATTGCTGCAGTCTGCACATGGCATTTGGCAAGTTCAAGCTGCCAGTGGGTCAACAGACTTTCAGTTTTTCTAAAAAAGGAGACATGCTATCAAAGCTTGCCACCTTTCACTCATCAGATCAGCTCATAATAAATTACCAATGGTAAAAGGGGAAGCAGCAATTTATACTGCATGAAATGAGAGTGCAGATTGTTTGACAAGTGGGATTGATTGGTGGAGACCTTGCCATGGAAAATAAATCAATGGAAAATGAATTTCCCAGCCACGTGCAATTTCAAACTGGGCATGTCAGCTCTGATGGATTGGGCAATGCCCTGAGGAATGATTCTTTCCTGATGACTGCAAGACAAAAAACTTTGATAGCATGTATCAGTAGTACTCAAGCTCTGGATTACCAAACAACAGTATGTTACATTTTCTTTTCTTTACCTTTCAGCCTGAAAATTTTTTGCATGGGGATTGCAAGTTAATTTTTGGTCAGGAAAGGTCAGTGAAAGATCTATGCTGTTGGTGAACAAGGGATTGACAATCCATCCCTTTAACTAATGAGATATAAGGGACGAGAAAGAGAGGAAAAATGGGGAAATAAATAAGGTGGATTGGAGTCAAATTAGGAACAGAGGAGATCAAAAATAAGGTAATAAAGGTTGGGTCAAAAAAAAGTTTAAAAAAGCAATTGGCTACTCTAAATTTACTTAAAAAGAAACAGAAAGGAATTTTTTTTTAAAAAATGAAGTTTGTAAATAACCTCTCGGAACAATTTGCCAAGAGCAGGACTGAGACACCACAGTTTCACTTATTCCCTTTGTGGGCTGGACAGCTTATATTTCAGGAATGTAAATCTCAGCATTAAAAGGGTCCTTACCTTGTTAAGTACAGTTCTAACACAGCAGAACAAGTTTAATTTGTTTTATTACTGCTAATACAGTTATTTCCTGAAAACTTAGGGAGGCTGAATATGAGCTTCCATTTTTGTGAGCTTAATAGTGGAATGACAAGTTGTTCAACAGTTTGTGGCTATTCACAACTCATGGTGCATCTGGGGGTGGATTCTCCACTCTGCTGACGAAGTGCTCCTACTGGAGTAGAAGCAACACTGATCTCCATTGGTACTAGGAGCATTGAGGAGAGCTTTCCGGATTCTGTTTGAATCTCAGCATTGGGCAGTCATTTTGAGCTGGTGGCCCAACACCAAGTTCTGGCGGCTAGCCTCCCCTTCCCCCCACAATGCAAATCCTACAGCCTCTTTCACTGACAAGTACGGCATTCTCTCCCCAACAGTCACAGGAGTAATAGGTCAGCCCCATAGGAACTCGCATGAAGGTAATATGACCCCCTCCCCCATCAGGCCCCCAACAGAGATCCCTATCAGACTCTGAAAACAGCTAAGTGCTTCCTTATGTGAAAAAGAGGAAGTCAAAGCAAATAGCTGCTTTTGATGTAGTGAGGGATTTTCAATCATAGCAATAATGTGTATAAACATTACAGTTAGCATTAAAGCAGGGTAATGGAGATGCAGTCAAGTGTGAAGGGAAAGATCAATAAACAATCCACCAAGAAGCTGTCTCTGGAGCAATAAAACTGTCAATCACCGGCTGATGCAATGTATTGCTGTGGAAATGAATGATTTGCATTTCAAAGGTTGTCAAGGGATTTCAACCCCTTTGAAGTGCACTGGGCTTTTGAAGAAGCCTCTGACACTTGCAACAGCTGTTGCTTCAAACGCTTTTTTCTCAAGCAGCAAACGAAAGTGAAAATGCAGTGATTTTTCAACCTCCTGCTTGGACTGCTCTTCAGGTTTCAGACAGGGGTCTCTGATGGGGACATGATGGCTCTCTGATGGGGGTGTGCCTGATGGGGCAATCAGGCAAGCAGGATTTGCATTGTGGGGTGGGGAGAGGGGGACCTTCCAATGCATTTTGGGGTGCACCTCCGTTACGCACTGATCCCTTGACCCAGCAGAGGGTCCATCCCCTGATCTTCACTACAAATGCCTTGGTTATTACAGACTTATAACAACAGGCACACTAAACTGGCCATTTTTAATCGCAGCAAGTTCTGGGCTGTTTTTTTCTACCTCTGAGACTGAGGGGGGTTCTCCGGGGCCATTCTTCAGAGACAGGAATGGTGATGGTCCGCTGAATTGGGCAAAAATGGGATTATCGCTGGGTATTCAATCCCTTGTGTGTCTTCCAGCCTGTTCTACCAGCCCCGATCAGGTTCCCACCAGTACCAATAGGTTCTCACCTAGGATGGGCGGGAACATGAAAACACTTATTCAAAGCTCATTTCCCTATTATTATCGGGCAGGAAATCTGATTCATCAGCCTCCTGGCAATGCTCCAGCTCCAAACTGGGAGTCACGCTGGCATGAATTGCTTCAAATCCTGATATGTGATGAGTTCAAATCTTGTTCTCTGATTGAGGGGGTGGAGTAATGGAAGTGGTGAGTATCCGCCCTACACTGGCCCCCAGTGTGCCAAAAGGGGTCCTTCATGCTTAGGGAGTTCCAGCTCATGGCTGGACTGGAGAAGTTCAGGTCAGGGGTCTTTCCTGGGATGGGAGTCATTTGGCTGGTCTTCCCATCGGTAACCTCGAAAATCATCAAACTGCCTTTCAGCATGTCAATTTTAAGTGATCTGTAAGAATAAAGTAAGAGTCTTCCTCTTAATGTGGTGGAAACCTTTGAAGTGCTTTAATCAATCAATTGCATTGCCTTTTAACTTTTACAAGTCTCTCTACATGCTTAGAAGCCAAAAAGCTTTGAACCATATTGTTTACATTCAATTTCATGGTCCATTTCCTTTCACAAGCCTCTTGATTGATAGATCCAAGCAGGTGATATTTCTAATGACATTTTTTTTTTTTAAACAGGCTGCATCTTTGTTCTGAAGGGCTTCCTACAAAAACAAAAATATGGCTGCTGCACTCAGGCAGAAAACCTTATCTTGGAGTCTAGTACATCTCATCTTTCTTGGCTCTCCAACCTCAGTCATACCAAGTCGGGGAAGCAGAAACTCCCACATGCTCTATTTCCTGAGAGCATCTGCTGATGTCATTGGCTTCATGAGGATGGGAAGTATTTATGTTCCTCGCAAGGATGGCAGGGGAAAGACTAGAATCAATAGCGGACCCAGTGAAATTGGCTCCTGTCAATTTCCAGTAGGTTAGACCTACTCCATTGGAATTATGGAAATAAAGGAAGTTAGGGACTAAAATTAGATTCAATGCTGTCTTGAGATTATACCCCAGTGACCAATTAATTTTCACTTTCTCAGATCATTTTATTTTGCATTTAAAGCAATGTACCTGCTTAAACATGTGCAATCAATCTCTCGACTGCTCTAACTTTAGCTTTTCCATGAAGCCACTGTAATTTTTTTGCATAAACCCCTCATGTTACAGGTGAAACAATAAGTGCCATTCTTTTCATAATATTAGAATGAATGCAGCACTGTTGACAATGAATAACAGTCCTGTAAAATAAACGTAACAATGCTTGTTTTTACAACTGCTAGCGTTCCCTCAGCAACCCTACTCAATAAAGTTAATCTTACTTTGGCTGGGCTTTTTCCCTGGCAGAGTTGGCTCGCCATTGGCTGCGTGCAAGATTCTCCAATCCAGACAAAGTCTGAGTTATTATGCATGGCTCAGGCTCACTCGCCCTGCCGCAGAGGAACCTACCCCCACCTTGGGAGGAGTTGGAGGGGGGCTACTGGAAGATCCCATTGGCGGGAAGTGCTGGAAAATCCAGGGTTTTGTGTCTTTTTTAAATTGCGTATGTTTGCGAGGATTACTGTATTTATAGATTGAGTACATGTCTTAATGGCATGTGGTAATCTGACTATGACAATGGATATGGCCTTAAGTAATAAGGTAGAACTTAAATATAAATGTATTCGCATAGAGAATGCAATTTCACAACCAGATTCTAATTAGGTGGCTGTGATAGTCAGATATTGATTTCTACAGCTTCTCTTTAACATTTACTTTACAGTAAATACATCCTGCAGCCAAGAAAGATCAGTTGCTGGGGAATTAAGGCTTTGTCTCTTGATGATTATGAAACTCTGTGGAGTTAAATTTAAAAAAGGATGCTCTTTTCAAATTCAACCGAGGCCATACCATTGTAATGCACACACTACTCATTATTTATTTGCTTGTGTTACAGAATACAATTAATGCTCTTGAAGAAATCACTTGAGAACAAGTAAGGAAATGCCCTTGTATTTTCTTTCTCATCCACTTGCAACGTGCATATATCTAGTTTGGATGATAAAAGTTCGCAGGGCATTGGTTACGATAAACTAGACCAATAGGTTGCAGTGGCAACTTGGAATATTATTGCTGCACAGGTTGTTTGATTAAAATACATGCACTGGTGATGAAAGAGATCACAAGGGTAAAATTGGATATTTTAGGAGTGAGCTTTAAGTGTCGATTTCAGGAGGTGCAGGTAGACTTGTCAGCACGATACGATTGTTGAGATGTGACCCTTTGCAATCATGTTAAATTCATTGGCCGCAATAATAAAAGATCATAAATCATTTTTAGTAGCTGTCAGGGGGGGCTCTCGAATTTAATAGTAAATGCGTCGTTTACTCAGGCACTTTTATGGCAGGTAGGATTAACTCTGTATCGGATGCATGATTAAAATATAATATGCACGGGGAACAAATTGGATAACTGGCACTTTAAATACAGGCCACCGTCAACGTGCAACGTTTGAATTCCAATCGGATTCTTTTTTTCCGTTCTGTTTGGCAAGTCGCTAAGTGCTCCCTGCAAGCATGGCAATTCACCAACATTGCCCGCAGGGTGAATACATTTGTCACGTCGCAGAACGACATTGCCTTATACATAAAACGATGTTTGAATGCTGCTTTACAAAACCAACACTCCTTTGAGCTGCTGGGAGCATAGGAAGGGACTTCCAGATTGTAAGCCAACTCAACTGCAACATGCCGTTAGGAATCGACAGGCGTTCCGACCAGGAAAGGCAGCATTTCACAAAATCTGCAAATGCACAGCAAATACGTACACAAAGCTGAAGTAGCAGGACCTTTGACCTTTGTGGCACGGCGCTAAATCTGGAGGAAAAAAAAATCAAACTGCAACTGAAGTTAGCCTGCTATTTTGAACCAAAGCCCGACTTTTTTTCCTCGTTCATTTAAATGCTTCTCATTTAATAGTTGCTAGGCTACGAGCAAGTTTGAACATGACGCACAAGGTCAGGTTCTGCTGCATCTGTACAGGCCTTGAAATAACAGAAGCTGACTGCCTCAAAGCACATTTGAAATATGACATGCCAATAGTAATTTAGAGCCTATGGAGCACAACAGATGTCCCACTTACTCATTTTATTTAACTAATGCACTTAAACAGCAGAAGATGTTGCGTTTCTGATGGATTTAGAATACTGCTGGTTTTCACTCCTTCTGCTCCTTAAATTGAATATGCAGTGCCCTCAAATAACCTAGTGTATCAATACTGACCATATCGATGACAGAAGATTTCTTCTAAGTTATTATTCATCGATATCTATACAGATATTCCAGTCATTAACTGCTGGTGGTTTCCAGACAAACTTACAAAAAAATAATAACTTTCAGTCTTGAGGGGATGCTCTGAGGGAATGCTGCGATGTCAAAAGTGCCATTTTGAGGATTGTGACATTATCATAATTGTAAGAACTGCAAGGGTTAATGTAATGTCTGATGAGCCATCAATTGCACGAGAGACGAGTTGCTATACAAAAGTTAGGCTTTAATAAGCTAGAACTTAGCCCTGCGGCCGACTGCAATAAAATGGACAACCGCCGGGGGTTCCGACTATTTATACCTCGGTATGGAGGCGTGGTTAACTCAGCCTCTCGACCAACCGGAGAGCCGTCACATGACTGGTCTCAACCAATTGGTCGAGAGGCACATGACCGACCAGGGCCAATGGAAAGGCGGTGTTCTGCACCAATGGCAGACAGCTATGCAAATCATACCACCACATTCACCCCTTGAGGAGAAAGAAGCCGGGAAGGAGGGGCGGGGCTATCAACGAGAGCCGGGGGCGGGGGGGTGGGGGGGGGAGGAGGGAAGAGAACTGGTGGTAAGAGTAGCAGCCGGGAGAACAAAAACTTTCTTTCCTTTTCTTTTATTACATTGTTGGCTTCCCACTGGCCCAGACAATTAGCAATATTACACAAAGTCCCAACAAAGTCTTTTCGTGGCCCGTGACGTTCTTGCAGACCGCCGCAGTGGAGTAGGTGACGTCGGTTCAGCCGATGGTGGTGGTTCCGCTGACGTCCTGGTCCTTGAATAGTCTCCGTCACCCGAGCTGGCTGTGGAGACGCCATGGATGGGGAAGGGGTGACCTGGGTCGGGCGGTGGGGGGAAAAAAACAGGGGGGGGTCTGTGGTGAAGGGGGGGGAAGGCCGCACGCCGGCGAGTGCCAGGTCCCAGAGGGAGACCATGCCCTGCCGACCGTTGGGGTACTCCACATATGCATACTGCGGGTTAGCGTAGAGTAACTGGACTTGTTCCACCAATGGGTTGGACTTGTGCACCCGCACATGCTTCCGGAGCAAGATGGGTCCGGGGGTGACCAGCCACGTCGGGAGAGGGGATCCGGAGGACGACCTCCGTGTCAGGGTGAACAAAGCTTTCCCTGCTCCCGGAGTCCAGCAAGCAGCCGGTCTCGTGGCCGTTGAGGTAGATCAGCGTTGTCGTTTTGGCGAGCGTGCGTGGACGTGACTGGTCGAGCTGAATGGCCGCGAGCCGTGGAGAAAATCCGTATTCGTCGTCGTCGTCCGAGTAGATGCTGGAAGAACCTTGCGTGCCAGTCCCGGAAGGTGGTGCCCAGGATCCGCACGTGGAGTCGGGATCCCAAGATGGCGGCGCCCAGGACCCGCACGTTGAGTCGGGGCCCCAAGATGGCGTCGCCCAGGACCCACACGTGGAGTCAGGGCCCCAAGATGGCGGCGCCCAGGACCTGCACGTGGGGTCGGCGCCCGAAGATGGCGGCGCCCAGGGCCCGCACGTGGAGTCGGCGCCCCACGATGGCGGCGCCCGTGGGCCCTTGTGGTTGCTGGGAGTGGGGTTAGTGGTGCCGGTGGGCCGATCGGAGCGGCTGGGAGCGGGGGCAGAGAAGCGCGCAGGCCAGGCGGGTGGAGAGTAGCGCGGTGCGCTGGAGGGGCCCGGAAGGGCCTGGAGGAGAGAGAGAGGCGCGCAGGCCAGGCGCAGGGGCCCGGGGGTGGGGGGAGTGTTGCGTGGCGTCCAGGAGGGGCCAGCAAGGGCCCAGAGGTGGGGATCCCTGGTCGCTGCACGGAACCGCAGCGACCGTTTTGGCCTGGCAGACAGTGGAGAAGCGGCCCTTCTTCTTGCAGCTCTTACAGAGGGCAGAGCGGGCTGGGCAGCGCGGGCGAGGGTGTTTCGCGAATCCTTAAAAGTAGCAGCGGGGCCCCGTGGACTTGTCGGGGCGTCCCGCGGCGCTGGCCTGAGGGAGGGAGGGAGCGGCGGATGGCGGTGTGGAAGCGTGCCAGGAGGCCCAGGATGGTGCAGCGCGGCTGGGGACATACGCGCGGGCGTTTAGATAGGCGACCTCCAGGGAGGTGGAGAGAGTCCATGCCTCAGTTAAGCTGAGGTCGTCTTTCTCCAGCATCCGCTGGCGGATAGCGGGGGACTGCATCCCAGCCACGTAAGCGTCTCTGATCAGCAGTTCCATGTGCTCCGTAGCTGAAACTGCGAGGCAGGAGCAATTCCTCCCCAGGATAGCGAGGGCCTGGTAAAACTGGTCTAATGACTCACTGGGGAGCTGTTGTCTGGTGGCCAGCAGATGTCGTGCGAATACTCTGTTGACTGGTTTAAGGAATTGTCCATTCAGCTTTAGCATGGTGGCATTGTAATCTTTCTTCTCCTTGATTATCGCGTAGGCTCCTATACCCACGCTGGAGTGGAGGATGTGAAGCTTCTGTGCCATGGTGGGGGGGCTGGTTGCAGACTCCAGGTATCCTTCGAGACATGCCAGCCAATGTTGAAAAAGTTCTGCAGAGTTCGGAGTTTGCGGGCTGATGCGGAGGCATTCAGGCTTGATCCGGAACTCCATCTTCAAAAATCTAGCTTATTAAATTGATGAGCCATCAATTGCACGAGAGACGAGTTGCTATACAAAAGTTAGGCTTTAATAAGCTAGAACGTAGCCCTGCGGTCGACTACAATAAAATGGACGACCACCGGGCGTTCCGACTATTTATACCTCGGTATGGAGGCGATGTTAACTCAGCCTCTCGACCAATCGGAGAGCCGTCACATGACTGGTCTCAACCTATCAGTCGAGAGGCACATGACCGACCAGGGCCAATGGTAAGCCGGTGTTCTGCACCAATGGCAGACAGCAATGCAAATCATACCACCACATTGTCTAAATCGACCGCTAGAGGAAGCTAGGTGTACAACTATAAAATACATTGATGCTAAGCCGTGTGGGTGAGAGGTTGAGGAGAAAGCGAGAGAACAGATCGAAGGAAAGATAGTGTGAGTGAAAGCAGATCATAGTTAATGTAATAGTGTAGAGATTAGTAGTAGATGAGTGGTGATTATATGTTTATTATCAACTGTAAATTATATAGGAGTAAGTGTTGAATCCAAATAAGTAGTGTTAATAAATTTATAGTTTTTTTCAATTTAAAGCTGTTTGTGGTCTTTGTGAACACTATGCCAACCATCTTAAAATTAGCAACGCAAAGAACACCACAACAATGAGACCTGAATCCATAGGAAGACAGGAATTAGGAGCAGAAGTAAGCAATTCAGCCCTTCGAGCCTGCTCCGCCATTCAATCAGATCATGGATGATCTCTTCCTGGTCTCAAATCCATCTCCCCAACCTGTTCCCCATACCCTTTTAACCCTGTATGTCTTCTCAGGCTGACATCAAAGATCTACAGGTCTATTTATCCTTCAATCACCATCAGTAATGACAAATTATCTCGTCATACTTTATGATTATCACTTCACTGTTTGTTGGATTTTGCTGTGTGCCAATTAGCTGCCATATTTTCTGCATTACATCCTTGGCTTCATTTCAAAAGTACTTTGTTAGCTGTGAATGCCTTTTAGGACACAACAAGGTCATGATTTGGACAATGCGCATTGTTTTTTTTCCTGTTGATCAGTGGACAGAATTTTGTTGCAGTAACGGATATCCCGACGGCAGGGCCAGAAGTGTGTGGGACTTCCACCAAAGGTGGTGTAGCTGGCCATACGCAATAGCACAGCAGCCACATGTAATTAGCTGTTCCAGTGAGGGACATGGACAATGCTGTGGCAGAGGCAGGAGCAAAGTGGTCAACCCCTGCCATTATGTCACTATGGTCAAAGGTCTGATCACCACTGGCACCTGGACAGATAGTCACTTCCTCCCAGCCAGCCGCTTAATTCCATTTGCGAGGAGGAGTTCAAATTCAAAATACTGCCACCCCCTCCCAACCTGCCACACATGGATCCCAGGAGCTGCAGATCACCCTGCACTCTCCCTCAGTTACTTTTAGCCTTCCCTCCATCACCCTCAAACCTCCATCCATCAACTGAGTGCTGATATCTGTGACCCTCAAGCCACCCAGCATCTCCCTTGATCAACTATCTGTCAATGTAGAGCTACCCCCTCGCCATTGAGCTGCCAGCCAGCAACCGAGATCTGCCCCTCCCCCCAAACTTGGCCTGTCAACTGTCATATTTGATCCTCCATCTAGCCCTGCCATTGGTGACCTTCCACACTTTGAGCTGTTCTCAATTACCCTCAAAATCTTCTATATCATGCTTGTGCTGCCGTTGACAGAGATTGGCCTTCTACTGTTCAATTACCTCCCCCTGACCTCCATGACCCTCCTTAGGACCACCATGACCCGACCGCTCTCTGACAGACATTCCCTGATATCCCTGGACAGCTGCCACCTGAGTGCAATGCAACAGCTAAGCTTCCTCTCCTTCGGCCCAACATGTTTACCATTCAAGAAAATCAGACCCGACTCCTTCCAAATCCACCAGGAAGCCTGCTTCTCACCACATTTAACCAGTTGTGAATTTGAAGGCACGTGTTTCTCATTTGCTATCAACTTAATCACAAAAGTACAATTTAATCTGCCAGCCATGCGTTTAAGGGTATGCATGACATGTCAATATCTGAAGATTGGGTTCCTGCCACTTGCCGTCAGAAATCCCAACTTTCCTTTAGTCTGCCCACCAACTTACTTCCCAGCTTTAATTCCACCATTGGGAAGCTGGTAATTTACCTTGCACACACTCCCAGGAATCTCATAGGATTCTACCCATTGTGTGCACTGGGTACCAGCTGTGGCACCAACAGGTGCAATCTAGGCAGCAGTGGACTCAAACCAAATAAAACTACATCAAAAATATCACATTGGATTTTATTAAAAGATAATGACCAAATAAAGATTTCAAGGATGTTATCTAATCAGAGGATTCAGATAATGGATGCGATGCATTCAAGTTTTGCTCTCTTAGTTTATAATGTCACCTCAACTTTTAAATAGATTACTGCCCATGAATTTTCCCAAATTTCCATTTTTTTCCACCTGCTTTTTAGGATTTTTCCATTCTGATAGAACAATATAACGTGAGAGGAAACAAATTTATATAGTTCTAATTTTATACTTCCATTGCTCACCCTACCTCATATTTGCAAGAATAAATAAGAAAGGTACAAATATTTCTATGCAATCTATTCCATACTAGCTGATAAAGATCTGTAGATTAGAATGCCCAAAACATAGTCAACCAACGACACTAAATACAGTAATATAAAACAACACTGAATACAGCAATATCTCTTGAATTGGAAAACGCATTCAGTGTGCATAAAAACATACAATGGTTGTGGGATCTGGAGCGATCAATCCGTTGCAAGAATTTGTTACGTCATCAGCTGTTTATGATCACATCCTGTAATTGTGAGTTTTCAGACTTTTCTTCAAAGCATAATGGAAATCAATTGAACATAAAGCATTGACCAAAATGAAAATATTTGATTGCTGTTCCCATGCTATTTCAAAATTATTGCGCAACAAGGCATTCATAATATAAATTATAATAATCAATATACTGCAGGTGCTGGAAATCTGAAAGAAAACTGTAAAATAATGAAAAGACTCAGCAAGACGAGGCAACATCCTTTCCTTTAACAGATTAAAACCTGCCTCGACACTTCATAGAGGTGCTAGAAAACAGACAATGACACTGAACTATCTCTCCAAATCTCCCCATGGCCTGGGAACTTACTGTCTTGGTCGTCTCCTCCAGCCTCACAACCCTGTGTAATATTGGTCCTGCTCTATTTCCAACTTCTTAACTTAATCGTTCCTCCATTGATGGCTGCGTCTTCAGCTGTGTATGTTCTAAGAATTCGTAGTGTCCTAAAAAGTAAGGTTAGGGGGGGGGGTTTGTTGGGTTACGGGTATAGGGTGGATACGTGGGTTTGAGTAGGGTGATCATTGCTCGGCACAACATCGAGGGCCGAAGGGCCTGTTCTGTGCTGTACTGTTCTATGTAACCGGAATTCCCTTTCTAAACCACTCCAACTCACTTTTCTCCTTTATTACACGCTGTAATGAACTCCAATTGGCTTTATTGGTTGGCCAATTGGAGTATGAGCTCCCTCAATGATAGCTCATTGAGGGGGCCCATATAATCACCTGTGTAGGCTTTGTGAGCAGTCTTAAGTTGACTGGACTGCTAGCAGCACTGTTTGTAGCTGCTCCTGTAATATCGTTATTGTAAATAAATATTGGTGTGGTGACGGAACTCCTGCCTCCTGTGGATCACTACAGTGGCGACGAAGATGGGATAGCCCAGACGGAAAGGATACCCACACCCCAGCCCCAAGCAATTTCTCCAGACCCCGTCATCCAGTCATCAGAGTCGGAGATGGACACACTCGACGAGGCCGCCGCGTCACCTCTCCCCGAGGAGGAGGAAGAACAACTTCCAAGGAGGTTGTCAAGGAAAAGACGGGCACCTATAAGGTACACCCCGCGCACTTCGGAGAACGACCCGGCGGACGACACAGAGGTGACAGACCCAGACATGAGGAGCAGGAAGAAGCTCAGAGGAATGCCAGCTGGCAGGAATTCCTCAGACCTTGGGGGGGGAGGGGTGTAATGAACTCCAATTGGCTTTATTGGTTGGCCAATTGGAGTATGAGCTCCCTCAATGATAGCTCATTGAAGAGGCCCATATAATCACCTGTGTAGGCTTTGTGAGCAGTCTTAAGTTGACTGGACTGCTAGCAGCACTGTTTGTAGCTGCTCCTGTAATATCGTTATTGTAAATAAATATTGGTGTGGTGACGGAACTCCTGCCTCCCGTGGGTTACTACACACGCCTTAAAATCTACCTCAATGACCGAGCACACATGTTACAGTCCACTGAACGGCGCATTCACTGTGTGCGACTCGGCGCCTGCATTGCTGAGAATGACCCTGCTTTTCAACAGCACTTTGCTGTTTTATTTAGCCTCTGGAAGATTCTCCGCCAAGGCTGCGCTTAGAGTCAGTTCCTGCTGGCGAGCTTAAAAGGCTCCTTGCAGACTGGGGGTCCATTTTGTCTGGCTGCCCCAATTTTCTCTCCCCCCCCCTCCTTTTCAGGCCCCCCCACATTTCTGTGACCCCCCAACCTTTGGGAAGCTCCCAGGAACCCCCCTCAACTCCTCTACAGGCACCCACCCTGGCCCGACCACTGGCACTGCCAAGTTGCGAGGCTGGTAGTGCGAAGGTGCCCAGGTATCAAGCGGAGTGCTAGGGTGCTACCCTGAATTTTCCCTGACTACCCAGGGGTCTCCATTGCTGTTACGCCTGGTCCATGTATATGTGGACCAGCACTAAACAGCGTCCTGGCGAGGTCTCCCAGATGTAGCCGTTGACGGACGCTGGTTGAATCTGGCCTCCGGATATTTAAATGAGCTGCACGGCTCATTTAAATATGCTGATCGCACCGGGTGGAGTGAGTCGGTCGACACGCGATCGGCCCGATGCAGAGCCCGATTTTGGGCTCGCGCACGACTCACCCATTGCACCAGGCACAACAGGGCGGTGAACTGTGCCCCAAGATTTTGGGCACATGCCCTAATATCTCCTCAAAATAAATATTTTATTTTATCATGCTTCAATTAAGTGCCACGGAATATTTTATGTCAAAGTTGCAACATAATTACAAGTTATTGCTGCAGTAAGGGAGGAATATAGTTAATGATTCTAATGAATGATCATTGACCTGAAACATTACCCTCTCCACAGATGCTACATAAATTAATACATATTCTACAATATGCTGCAATTGACTGTCGGTAACAGAACAATGAAAATAGCTGAACTGCAGTCTCGATGGTAGACCCAACACACCTTCGAATCATTTGGGTTATTCGCATATTGTGAGAATGTAATCAGTAGTTCACTAACAATTCTCTTCACATTTCACTGAAAAACGTTGCTCAAATCTTTTAGCTGTTACGTAAATAAGTAGTGGGAGCTTCTTGTTTAATGTGACATTTAGAAAACTTGACCAGACATAACACACGAGGTAATTATACTAATTACAAAAAAAAATGACATGACAAGACTTTATATGTAATTGGTTCAGTAAGCCTTAAACAGCCAGAGCTACAGCTGACTACATAATCAGTTGCTGCAAACATGTAGCTATCTCACAATTAACTACTTCAATTAAGCTTCAATTAAGCTTCAAGATGACATAGTTTCCCCGAAAGTCCCCACCTGACTCAGGCCTTGCTGCAATCCTGGTGAGGTTCTGAACTGGCTCCTTGCACTTGCAAACAAAGCATTGTCCATCAGTCACAGACAGGTTGAAGTCAACATCTAGCAGGTCAGTGACTGATCATTAGTTTAAAAAAAAACAAATTTTTGTTCTCCTGAGATGACTGTTTTTACAAAAGTTAACATGACAGCTTTGAGCTTTTGAGAGACAAGTGTGCCCTCAGTACATGGTATGTCTTAAAATATCTCAAGTAAAGCACAGCTGCTGGAAAGGGATGTACGTTGGGGCACTTTACCTGTGCTGCTGTGGAAGGTGACATATTGCTTGGAGAGCGTTCCTGTCAGAATACTTAGATGTTTCTGAGCAGGCAAGGATGTCATGTGTCAAGTTCGTTATCTGTAGAAAAGGACAGAGAGAACTGTCGACGTAATGCCATGTTAGCTTTTAGAGAGAAGCATCCGATGAATCTCTTTTTCTTTCAGTTGACATCTCATCCTGAGGCTTGTTGCTAAACCACCAAAACAAGCTGAGTCTTGTGCATTCTAAGTTAAGTGGTAATCTGGTCGGCACCACAGGCCAACCTGTCTCTGACTCCATGAGGTAAGTGGCTTCATGTTGGCTATCAGCAATTGGTTTAAAGGCAACAATACCAGCATGAGATCATTATTTTCCAGAATTTTATATTATCACTGCAGGTGACAACAACCTGTTCAGCAAAGGATGACAGCTGCACTGTGTAGCTGATATCAAGCTTCACTTACTCACAAATGGGATTAGATTATGGTGAGTTCATCTTTCAAATAGGTCCCTGAACTGGACGCAAAACAGGAAACAAGTAAACAGTCACTTGATTGTACAGAACTTGAATATTGCTGAAAAGTGAGACACGCTGCCAAAGCTTTTCACCTTGCACTCATCAGGGCAAATGCAAGAATGCCAAACTTCAAATGATCACAACAATTTATACTACAGGAGAAAGGAGTGCTGATTAGTTAACAAGTCAATTGACAAAAAGTTTCAGAAACATGTCTCTCTTTTCAGAAATATCCAAGAAAGCAAATTCTTGTAACTTTCCTATCATCAGCCTGATGATGCTGACTCTGATATGTAAAAAATGGGAGGACATAATAACTGGGTTGAAAATGTGCAAAACCCTTCCTGATTATCAATTTGCCAATGATAAATTAGGTTGGGTATCAGATACTATGAACAGAGTGTAAGATGACCATAAATATGTGAGCTGACCAGAGTTCTGTTCAGAATGAACTTGGAGGGAAAAAAAAAAGCATTGGAGCATTGTTTGTTTAATTATTTCTAATCCGTACACAGAAGTTCTTGTGTACAGATTGGGGGCTGATTTCTCCCGCCACCTTCCCAAGCATAATTTGGGCAGCTAGGCAGCAGAATGCCGCAGCTGATTGCCTGGGTATTGCTGGTGAGATTCAAAATAAATCTGACGGGCCAGGTCTCATTAGGATCATGTTGTTGGGTTGCTGCTGGAGATTGAACACCATTGAACACTGTTTGTTCTTGGTCACCATGTTCTGGGTCACCACAGCCCATGGTGGTGTATTAGGCTTCTGAGCTAGGAGAATGAGGTCTGGATGGGTGAAACAGATAATACAGGGACCCAGAGTAATGTTGTACAGCCTGCACCAGCATGACAACTCCCCATAACAATAAAAGAGGCACTCATCATGAAGATCATCTTAGCTGGGCTATCACGTGGTACTGGTCTAAGCATTCACAGCAAATGTTCAGTGCAGAAATTGTTATTTGGTCCTAGGACCACAATTGGCGTATTAATTGGGCCTCGACACGATACAAGGAGCTATGAGATGAAAATCGCTTATTGTCACGAGTAGGCTTCAATTAAGTTACTGTGAAAAGCCCCTAGTTGCCACATTCCAGCGCCTGTCCGGGGAGGCTGGTACAGGAATCGAACCATGCTACTGGCCTGCTTGGTCTAAATAAAGATTATTATTATTAAGTGAATCACCAAGCTCGAAATTTTCACTTCAATTTCGGAGTGCAGAGTCGGCGCAGTTTCTCAGGTCTGTCAGTTAGAGATAGCACAGTTTTATATAATAACCTTCTACTTTAGAAATGTGAACGAATTTTATTTAGTAGTGCAAATAAATTTATAGTTTGTTTGTTTGTTAACAAAGCTTTGTGTTCTTTATTCAACACTACGCATCTGAGTCATCCAGGTAAAGCAGAATAGAGAATACAACACCCTGTTGCCCTTCAGAAAGTTGTGGTGGGTCTTCATCTTCAACTGCTCTTGTCTATGTGGTGAAGGTATTCCTACAATACTGTTAGGTAGGGAGATCCAAGATTTTGACTCAAAGACAATGAAGAAACAGTGAGGTGCTGTTGAAAGAGTGTCGAAAAATATGTTTTTAAAAAAAAAATTAATTGTGGAATGTGGGTGTCATTGCCTGGGCCAGCTTTTATTGCCCATCCTGGGGTGCCCTTCAGAAGGAGGTGGTGAAACACTACAGACCCTGGGGTGTAGGTAGACCCACAGTGTGGTTTGGGAGGGAATTCCAGGATTTTGACCCAGTGACAGTGAAGGAAGGATATTATATCCCCAGGATCCACAGCTGCCGTTGTGGTGGCTGGCTGACTTCCATACCCTGTTTCCTGAGATGAACTTGGCGGGCATCCACTTGGGGGGCCTGGACAGTGCTGCCCTCCTTGGAGTGCGGTGCTGTAGTTGTGTTGTTCATGGGGAGAGGGGCGTCAGACGGACTGGGTTCCTGTTCTCCTGACTGTCCTCTTTCCTTTGGGTGTCAGGGGCTCATCCATGGGTTAGGGGGGCAACTGGAATGAGATGAAAAGCCCTGCCATGCTCTGGCACTGACACTGGTGGATTCCCACTCATGCCTGCACATACAGGTGAAGTACTGCATCATGGAGTACCTGCCCTCAGCCATGAAAGTCATGAGCTGAACCATGGAGTAACATCCCCACCATTGAGTGCACATCCTGTGCCAAGGTCTCCAGTGTGGATTCCATCCTTGCGGTGTTAGTCTCATTTTATAGGAGTGACAGCACCATCTCCTCTCCTCGACCAGAAGCCATTGGGACTCCTCCAGTTGGCCTTGCAGTCGGGGGAGGGATCCCTTCCTGATGCTCACGACTCTGCCTTTACAGCGACAGCAGCTCTGGGATGACTGGACCTGGGGCACGTCATTGGCCTGGGACTCGGCAGAGCCCTTGGGCGTGATTCAATGGCCTCATCATCATGCCTGACTTGGTGTCGATTGACGAGGCCTTATTCGCGATGCTCAAAGCGTCTTCCGAGATTTAACAGAGTCTCACAAAATATTGCAATCTGGCTCTCACTGTCGCTGGGCGAGATCCAGATGTACATATTTAAATGAGCTTTTAGGCCCATTTAAATATACGTTTGCAGATTCCCCGGCGCCCGGGACTAACCGGCTGCGTTTCGGACACCTCGCCAAGGCGCCGTTTAGTACTGCACAGATGCGAACCAGTCGCAACGCCACTTGGAAGGTCTCCCAGGCCATTGGAGGGCCTTGGGTGGTCAGGTATTGGGCCGGGAGGTACTCTGGCACTCCCGCTGTCACCTGGGTACCTTGCCACTGCCGCACAGTCATCCTGGCACTGCCAGGGTGCCTGGGTTGTGGAGAGCAATGGGGTGAAGGTGTCAGCAGGTGTCGTGTGAAGATTTATTTGGCAGAAACTGCTCATGTACCAGGCATGACATGTTTCAATTTTGAACATTTGACATCTACTCTACTGTGTCCCTACTCACAGTGCCTACTCAGTGCTCCTCTCTATTGTTGTTCTTTCGTGGTCTACTTTATTCGTATTGTTGGCTGGCGAAAAATACTTTTCACCGTACTTCGGCACCTGTTAATTAAATATCAATATCCATCTACGTATGTCCTCAGGATGCACATCAGAGGTGGAGGCAGCCTGCTGCTTTTCATGCCCTTTGGTCTTTGATACCCTTGGTGGACGTCCTCTGAAGGGCTTGCAACCAGGGGCCAGTTGTGCTGATGCATGCCCGTGGGTCTGAGGACCAAGTACAAAGATCAGATATCGGGGGAGTGTGAGGTGTCTGCCAGTAATTTGTGGGGGGGTGGAGTTTGGGATTTTGAGGAGTGGCAGGTGGAACTGATGCCAGGAAGAGGTGGTAATTTACCCTTGCAGCTCAATAGAAGTCTGCTTCGGACATTATACGGCGGTCTTCGTAGTCATGCCGCCAGCACTGACAGCCACTGCCATGCCTCCCAGACTGTTTTGGTGACCCTGCTGCTGTTCCTCTGACCTCCCCTCAGGGGAACCGGATGTCCCATCTCTGATCAACCAGGTCGAGAAGCCTGGTCAGGTGAGCATCCCCGAAGCGAGGAACAGGTTGGGGTGCCGCCATGTTTGTGTGTTGACTGGGAACGTGTGGTGAGGGGACATTTAAAAGCAGCTCCCCCTTGTTAGCAGCAAGTCACTGAGGCGCGAGTCTGGCAAATCAGACAGCGAGACAGCCAGTAATGGCAAGTAGCTCGTGGGGACTCATTTCTGGCACTAAGTGCCGTTAAATACACGGCGCGATCTCGCTAATGTGGCCGTCGAGCAACACAATGCCAGCCGTGCCCAAAATGGCCCTGAGAGGTTTTCCGTTAAATTGTGCCCTTTATTCCTGATCCCCAGAATCCATTTGCTTTCGGATTTAAAAACACATTTTCTTGAAATGAATGATGAACCAGAGCGCAAAGTTAAGGCAAAGATGTATTTCATCAAATGTCACTTCGTTCAAATTTAAACTTAGTTCAAATGCAGAAAATCGACATTCTAAAATAAACATTTTTAAAGCATTTTTAGACAAATGGAAGGAACGGAAGACATTTTACTTTTAATTTCTAAGATTGGAATTAATTGCCTCATCGTTTGAAGTGTTTTTTACGATAAGAAGAGTCCTTGAAAATTGGCAGTGTCTGGCCAACGAACAGTATATCTACCTTGCTGGCTGGGCATGCTTTCACTGGGATTCTCTGTTCCCTTTTTGCTCGTTTATGCTTCAATTGATTATAATCACAGTCATTTTCAGAAGAATTTATCTGGCATTCTCACAGTGGAGAAAACATCCAGTTAATAATTCCTCAATCAGAATATTGGCTTTTTATTCATTCCTGTCACTGCAAAAGAGTGAAATATGATGAATGAACAATTCCTACTTCTGTTTTTTCTATAAAATAGACTTACTTCCTCCGAGGGTTTGTGCTCAGTGTTTGTTCCGGAATAAATCTGTGATGAACTGTGTGAATAACATTAGCACATGCTCCAAGAATGCCTCCTGGAAGTAAAATTGAATAAGCACAATAATATTCAGCCTGTGTATCATTGCTGATTCTCCATGTCACAAGCTTATTAAGTAGCAGTTAAAGAAAGCGTGTAAAATTCCTGTAGGGTTCAGATGGTCAGCAGAACAACATTTGGGTTATTAGCAACCAGAGACTTTAAACATGAATTGGCTTCATTTTTTTCTCTTGACAGGTTAGATACAGAAGAATAGAAACAGCAAGTATTAAGACATCGACAACATGCTTTGAAGGTGTGGATTTACTCAAAAGACTGAGAATGTCACCAAGTGTAATCTCAGGGAAGAATAAAGTTTGAGGAGATGGTGCCGAAGCAAAGATGCATACGGCTCAACACTTTCCTCGGGTCCTGGAATAATGTCCGGTGCCATTGCTGGATATCATGATATGCAAACATGCAATCAATGAACACTCAGAATAGGACACAACCAATGGGCAGTCAGGACACTCAGAGGTGGCATCACCACAAGGGGGCATGACATAAACACTATAAAAGGGATGAGGCGCTCACACCCTGCCTCTTTCCACAGACAGACATCCAGAGAGTTAGACAGGGTTGATCAGCAGCATCACACCCCAGCGCGTGGCTTTGAGCAAGCTGATACAGTTAGACTGAGTTACTACAGTTAGATTAGCAGAGAGCGGGACACATTTGAGAACTGTGTTAATAGTTCAATAAACACGTTGAACTCATTTCAGAGTCTGGAGCATCCTTTAGTTAAGATTGCATCAAGTAGCAGCCTGTGCTATTTGAAGCAGCACAACACAACACTGGAGAGATGGCAAAAAATCCAGTTCTGCCAGGAATCTACCCTGTGGTTCGGAAGACCAGGAGCTGGATTCTCCACAGCCCGATGCTGTAATTGCGGCCGGCGTGGGGCGGCAAATCCAGTTTAACGGGCCCGGCGCTGCTCCGGCGATTCTCCGGGCACCAAAAATTGGCGTCAATGTGGAATACACAGCACCGCTGGGTGCCAATTGCCAGAGGCCCGCTCATCAATCCTCTGCTCCTGACCAGCCGAGTTCCAGTTAGTAGCATTGTGGGGCCAATTTTCTTTGGCCCCATGATCTCTATCTTCTGCCTGGTCCTGCAATATGTAAGGATCCTTCCATTCATTTGTTTATTCCATTATTTTCCCTTTCTTTTATTTTTGCCATTACATTTTTGATCCATGGATGATTATTGGACATGTCTTTTAAGGCAAGAAGCCTGTATATTTAATTCAAGCAGGAAGAATCTGGAAGGCTGTCCTAGTTTAACCTGGAGATTGCAGTCATCCGGCATCAGTGACAGAGAAATGGGTTGGGAACAACAAAGAGCAACGGAAAGTATAGCACAGGAACAGGCCCTTTGTCCCTCAGCCTATGCCGGCCATGCTGCCCGTCTAACCTAAAATCTTCCACACTTCCAGGTTCCGTATCCCTCTCTATTCCCATCCTATTCATGCATTCCCATCCTATTCATGTATTTGTCAAGTCACCCCTTAAACCCCACTATCGTACCTGCTTCCACCACTTCCAGCGGTAGCGAATTCCAGGCACCCACTACCTTCTGTGTAAAAAAAACTTCCTCTGTACATTTCCTCTAAACATTGTCCCTCACATCTTTAACCTATGTCCCCTAGTAATTGACTCTTCCACCCTGAGAAAAAGCTTCCGAACTTGCCCATGCCCCTCCATAATTTTGTAGACTTCTAACAGATTGACCCTCAACCTTCATCATTCCAGTGAGAATAATCCAAGTTTATCCAATGCCCTCCATGCCAGGCAACATCCTGGTAAACCTCTTCTGTACCCTCTCCAATGCCTCCACATAAAAATAATAATCGCTTATTGTCACTGGTAGGCTTCAAAGAAGTTACTGTGAAAAGCCCCCAGTCTCCACATTCTGGCGCCTGTTCGGGGAGGCCATTATGGGAATTGAACCTGCGCTGCTGGCATTGTTCAGCATTATAAGCCAGCTGTTTAGCCCACTATGCTAAACCACCCCCTATTCATTCTGGTAGTGTAGTGATCAGAATTGAACACTATATTCCATGCTGTTGAGGTGCTCAGCCATGGCCGTCACTGACTGAGCCACGCCTTGGACACCTCCACTCATGCTGCTGATGCTCTGTACCAGGCTCCCAACTGTGGTTGCCACCCTAGCAGTGTTAGGCTTGGTGCAACGCATTGCCGGCACCATCTCCAGCACTCAAAGCCTCCGGGACTCCTCCAATTGGCTATGGACCTGCTGGAGTGCTGCTGACATCCCCTTCTGACTATCACGGCCACACCCTATCATCTGGATCAGATTCAGGTAAACCTGGTCCAGAGGCTCATAATCTGACTGGGACCCAGCTGGGTCCTGGGATCCAGCAGACCTCAGACTGCTGTCTCCCTGGGTGTCCCTGCCTCCACTTGATATGCATCTGCAACTGTGTGTGCTCACTAGATGGTATCCCAGCAGCCTGGCCAGTACATTCTCCCACCGGGATGTGTGTCTCTGCGCTGGTGGAAGTTGGGGGTGACAGCTGTGACACAAATTGGGTGGTGTCCTCGGAGCTCGCCTCCGAAGTGTACTCTTGTGATGTGGGAGGGGGTTGCTACCGTGGATGGCCCAGCACCACCTACTGCATGTCGTGTGGGAGAATAGACATGTGGTCAGTGGGAGGGATGGGTCAGTCTATATGGCATCATTAGCCATATGCGTGGTTATCCACTGGGGGTGGGGGGGAGAGTTGGGAGGGAAGGGGAGTCTTGGGTGTTATGGGATGTAGCTGGGGAGATGGGTCATATGTGGGGGGAGGGACCAGGAGTATGATGGGGGGTATGGGGGACAAGGGTATGCGGGAAGGGCAGGGGCTCGGGGATTGGGTGCTTGGTGCAAACTAGCCAAGCGGCCCGGTGGGGGTCATTGACACTCTTACGGCACTGGGTGCCAGTCCTTCTGGTCATGCAACCCATGCTGACGGCCGCTGCCACTTCCTCCCTGGCAGCAGTGACTGTCCAGTGGTCTTCCCTTCTGGACCCTCAGGGGAACAGGATATCCCTCCTGGCCTCTGCCGTATCCAAAAATCTGCCCTGATTGTCTTTTCTGAATCGGTGCCATGATTGCGAGCGGAGTGAGGTTGGTTATGGAGAGTGGGGTCGCTTAAACCTGGCAGGGGGCTGGCGAGTGTGATCCCAGGCAAATCAGCTGGTGAACCATGATTTACAGCATGAATCTCTTTGGGTCTTGTGAAATGGGCCACTTAATGTTCGATCGCCCTGAGGGCCTCGCCGGGCTGAGCATCGGGAGCTCATGGCATTTCCTGCTCCCTAACGCACTTCGAAACCTTTTGGTTAAATTGCGCCCATAGTCTTAGTTGCACTACAGAATACAATAAAACTTAAAATAATATAATGCTGCAGCCTGCATTGAGTATGGACCCCATTAATATTCAAAGTATGTTACCTGAATTCCCAAGTGAATCAGTTGTCAGGTAGTTGGATGCAAACGCTGTTTGCTTTACAATGTCCAGAGCCCCTCGACAATTTGAGAAATATTGATGGAGTTCTCAGTCCCCTTCTACAATGTTTCTGATTTTCTGAAATTACCTTTCTGAAGCAGATCATGTCATTCTTTACCAGCAATGAGTGTTGCCTATTTCATTAACATCTTATTATTCACTGCTATTTAAATATTAAAATGGTTTCATTATCCACACTGTGAGCCTGATATCTGGTCACATTCTTAAACATGTTCTTCATATCTTTCCGTTTTACCACCAACTGTTTCTATTTTTCATAAGGTAATATTTGAACGTTAATCGGAATAGATTTTTAATGTCTGTTTTCTAATTTGCTGAGGAGAATGTTCTCTAAATAGGTCAGGCGAGACAATGCCATTGTAAATGCTTCTAAAGTTACTTTGAATAAATAATTTGGAGCTATTTTTCTTGTATCTCCTTAGTGTAAAGAAGACTTGAAAGCCCCAGTTGTTACTTTGTACGTGGCGCAAACAAGGTCTACTTAACACATGATGAAACAATGCTGTTGGCTAGTTCTGCCCAGGCTTATGCTTTTAGGCTTCTGGGTATATATGACTCTCTGTGAATATGTATCCACTTTCGTAATTCTAAGGTATAAACGTCCTAAACACACGTGAATTCTATCTATTCATTATTGTGTTTCCTTCACAACATCCTCCACTTTTCTGCTAAGATTGGTCGATACAAGTTCTCAACCAAAAAGAGAGAATTCCTGATTCTGAAGAACATTCAATGGGTGGCAACTGTGAGCCCATGTTTGCTGTCAGTGTAAACAGCGATAAGGGCCCAAAATGAGGGGCGGGGCGGAAAATGAGGCGGCACCTTGGCACAGTGGTCAGCATTGCTGCCTCACAGCTCCAGGGACCCGGGTTCAATGCCCGCCTCGGGTGACGGTCTGTTTGCACTTTCTCCCCGTGGCTGCGTGGGTTTCCTCCGGCTTTCTCCCGCAGTCCAATGATGTGCAGGTTAGGTGCAGTGGCCAAGATAAATTGCTCCTTAGTGTGCAAAAGGTAAGGTAGAGTTACTGGGTTGCTGGGATAGGGTGGAGGCATGGGCTAAGTTGGGTGCTCTTTCTAAGGGTCGGTGCAGACTCAATGGGTTGAATGGCCTCCTTCTAGCCCACCAATGTGAGGGCTTAGCCCCTAAAGGTGCGGAGACTTCCGGGGTGGCCCGACGCCGGAGTGGTTCACGCCACTCCATCACGCCAGGACCCCCTGCCCCGCCGGCTAGGGCAGAATCCCGGCCATGGTCTCATATTAATTCTGTTTTTAGGTCCCTATACTGACATCCTTCAACCAACCTGTAAAGGTCATTAATAAAAGCAATGTCTGGTTAACTTGGTTTCTGGACACTTTTGTCAAATTTCACCCTTTCCGGACCTTATTTCTCCACAGGTTGAAATCGTTTTTAAGCCTTTCAAGACCTGTCAGAGGTCCCATTGGTGCACTGTCATGCAATAACATCATCTGCTATTGTTCCTATTGAGTCATGTAATGTGCTGACCTATTCAACCTAAGATAGTACTGTCCAATCCTGAAGCAATTCGAAGCCTCAGGAATCTTTTTCTCCAAAGTGCCCAGCTTTGAGTTTGATTTGGTCATGTGTGCAAACATTTCGGGAAGCAATGATTTAGGATCCATGGCTTTTCTAAGCTTTGAGGTGGGTTACCCACTGTTTAAAACTTCCTTCCAGTGTTTGTAACTTTCCTGGTTATTCAACATCTCACCGAGACTCACTACAGTTACTATCTCTCCCTCGGGCCCCAAGCTGTTAAAAACTGCTTTTCTCTGAGTTATCTCAATGACCTCTTCACTCCCTTCCCTGGGAGCATTGAGTATTTGCAGCCATTTTTTTTCTTTTGTGTGTACTGCCTCTGGACGTCACCTGTAATAGAACATAGAACAGTACAGCACAGAACAGGCCCCTCGGCCCTCGACGTTGTGCCGAGCAATGACCACCCTACTTAAACCCACGTAACCCGTATCCCAACAATCCCCCCATTAACCTTACACTACGGGCAATTTAGCATGGCCAATCCACCTAACCCGCACATCTTTGGACTGTGGGAGGAAACCGGAGCACCCGGAGGAAACCCACGCACACACGGGGAGGACGTGCAGACTCCACACAGACAGTGACCCAGCCGGGAATCGAACCTGGGAACCTGGAGCTGTGAAGCATTGATGCTAACCACCATGCTACCGTGAGGCCCTGACCTCTGACCCACACTGCAGGGTTTGCTGAAATCTGATAAGGGGAGGCATATTTAAAACCAAAATGAGGAGAAATTGCTTCTCTCAAAGTGTCGTAGATCTGTGGAATTCACCACCTCAGATTTCAGTAGATGTTGCTACTTTGAGTAAATTTAAGGAGGAGACGGACAGAGATTTAATTAGTAACGGATTGAAGGGTTAGGGAGAATGGGCAGGAAAGTGGAGTTGAGGCCGAGAGGAGATCAGCCATGGCTGTATTTAATGGCGGAGTGGGCTGGAAGGCTGAATTGCCTACTCCTCCTCTTAGTTCTTGGGTAGGATTCTCCGTTAGCCTATGCAGAAATCGGGGCATGCGATCGGGAGGGGAATAGCTCCCCAAGATCACGGCAGGCGGCAGTTTGACGGCGAATTGCGATGTTCCGCTTCCCCAAAAATGGCGTCAATGCAACGCACGCCGCACGTAGTTGCAAAACCGTTCGCATATCATTATCGGGCCCGCGCACCATTCTCCACCTCCGATGGGCCGAGTTCCCGACGACGCGGTCCACGTGTGGTTTAACAAATCGTGCACCTGGCGAGGTGGCTTCTGAAAGAGAGACAGCGTATGGACAGTGTCCAACACCACCATACTTCGCCGACAGCCATGCCGCTGGTCGGGGGGCTTTTGCCAGGGCTGCGGGGAGTAGTGGCGGGTGGCCAGGAGGTGGTTTGTGGATTGAGATGGACGGGTTCACAACATCATTAACGCAGCCGGCAAGGCAGCCATGTGACTGCGCATGCCATTGACAGCCTGTTATAAACCTTGTGCCTTGGGTTATATAGTTTACCCCCCTGGGCACACCCCTGGGTGCTCTCTGCCCCAGCCAACCCATCAGTTTTATGGGCATGCTCTAGCACAACCTGTCCAGTCTTTTCGGCCCCGATCCGTGTGCTGTGTGTGTGGGGCGGGGAAGTGTATTGTTTAAGCGCAGCTGCAGCTTGTCAGCCCTGTGAGTGTCCATCACGGACCCGCCGATTCCCGCATCGTTGTTGTGGGTTTGGATGGTGTTCCACGTGGCGCCAGTACTAGCCCCTCACCGGTAGCAGAATTGGTGTGGATTTGGCACCGATTTTTCTTTTTTTTAAATATAAATTTAGAGTACCCAAATAATATTTTCCAATTAAGGGCCAATTTAGCGTGGCCAATCCACCTACCCTGCACATATTTGTGTTGTGGGGGCGAAATCCATGTAAACATGGGGAGAATATGCAAACTCCACACGGGCAGTGACCCAGAGCCGGGATCGAACCTGGGACCTCGGTGTCGTGAGACAGCAATGCTAACCACTGCACCACCGTGCTTCCCCGGCACCGATTTTTCTGACTTGAAAGTCCACGGATTCTCCGTTGGCATCAACATTTGGACTCAGAAACGGAGAGCCTGGCCCCTTATTATCTTTATGCTCACTTGCTCCGGATCTGGTTTTCCCAGTGCTGCCGCCCAGGGCACTATTAAAATTGATTTTTCACCCGATTTTAAGGGTTTTTCCTCAGTTCCATGATCTTTGCTTAGTTCTCGAAGCCAATGATTGCTGGAGTGGGATATACTTCCACAAACCCCCCCCAGCCCTGTCCATGTGCTGCGCTGCAGTCCTGACTGACTTTAAAAGTTGATTTTGCGATCCTTCTTCACTGTGCCTTACAGAATCCTGCAGCTTTGACACCACTATTACATGATCTGACCTCTAATCTGCTTTTAGCGTTTTCAGTGTTTTTCAACTGCTGGCGCCATGTCGCAATGTCGATTAGTCTAGCTGTGGAATGATTGCTAAGATCTTGGTACGTTCGAACAATAACTGGTTTATAATGTGAGCAGAAAATGTGTTTCGCTACTCATGCTGAGGCCATGAGTAATATTCCTTCCATTCCTGTCTTTCCTCACCTTGCACCTCAGTATGCTACTAACACAACCCCACGCATTAACCCATCCAAGCTCAAACAGAATAGGCACATGTTTCTGTGCAATAGTAAGTGACTAAGTTCTAAAAGTAAGGAATGAGACGTTCAGAAGGAAACTTTCACCGTTCAGTTAATGCCAATGGTCAAGTGCTCATCAATAGCCTCCTCACCCACAATGCTATGAACTCATTCCTCATGGCAGCTCAAAGGGTATAGATTGGCAGGCATTCCACCAGTCCTGTTTCCTGGGCTGGATTCTCCGGGTAGGTCCCCAAGCCAGCGTTTCATACTCGACTTTCCTTAAAAAAGGCAAGAGTGATTCTGCTACCTGCAGTGGCCTGGCAAGGCCCCGGAGTGTTTCTCGCAGCTCTGGCTGCAGATACGGGGCCCCACACTTCTGGTCGGGAGTCCAAGCATGCGCACAGTGGCGGCCTGCAGCGGCAGCACCGTGCACGATGGCGGACTCGGACCACCTTCAAAAATGTAGGCCCCCTCAAGATGGCGTGTGCCCTCGGATCTGAGCCACCCATTCACTCTCCTGGCCGTCCATGAGGCCCCCCCCCCCCCCAAAACCCGGTGATCGATACCCCAGCCCCTCCATCAGGGCGATCGCGGACTGGGTCCCCAGCCGCCACCCGGGGTTCCCGACGGCCAATATGTGGTTAGAACCATGCCATTGGGAACTTGGCCAGTTTTGCCTGGAGAAACGTGGGGGGGGGTCTCTATCAATGGCCTCCTAGCCACGTAGGCGAGCGAAGAATCAATTGAGCGGCATTGGGCCCGATTCGCTCTGAAACGCCGATCTCCACTCCCGCACCAAACATGATTTCAACACTGGGCTGCAGAGAATCCAGCCCCTTCTCTTCAAATGGTGACAACCTTCTCCTTTAAAATTATGCATTTTCAGCATGTCACTGAGTTGCATCGACATAATAACTTTAACATTCAGGTTCACCCCAAGGAGCTTATAGGAGCTGAATTGGATACCAATGCACCAAAGTAGAAGGTGTCAAGATTGAAGTCTGGCTAGTAGGAGAGAACAATTTGGAGGATGGAGAATTTTAAGGAGATACATCAGGTATATGGGGCTGGTTTAGCAGTGTGTGAAATAGCTGGCTTGCAATGCGGAACAATGCCAGCAGCATGGGTTCAATTCCCATACCAGCCTCCCCGAACAGGCACCAGAATGTGGCGACTAGGGCCTTTTTACAGTAACTTCATTGAAGCCTACTTGTGTGAATAAGCGATGATGATGGTGATGATTATTATTATTATTATGGTGTATATGACTGAAAGAACAGTATGCAACACTGGGTTGAAAGAAATGCGGAATATATAAGAGGCTGGAATTGGAGGAGCACCAGGTTCTTGAAGGGTCATCAGGTTAGGACGGTAGAGAGGTCCCCAAAAAAGCCGGCAAGTCATGCAGACAAGAACAAAGAAGTTTCCTTCAGACATGCAAATAAAGGGCCTGCTTGAGGTCCCCATTGCATCATTTGGTTGCTCTGAACGTGTAGAGACAGAAGTTGGAGTTTTTCCCACACCCCAGATCCAACCCCACTCCTGATCCCTCGTCTTTTCACCCACAGCTTCCTCTCCTGATTGCATTCCGGACCATCCAGTCTGGATCTCCCTGGCAGCTCTGATCCACATGAGTACACGCATCCCCCAGTCTGAACCCGGCCCACAATTTCAGGCTCCTAGTGGTCTCAGTGACTGCAAGAATCACTCTCGTCCTGAACCCAGTCCCAACCCATGACTTGAAGCCTATGCAACCCTTGGCCTCTGCCCTAGCTCGATTCAATCCCAGCTCCTGCCCACTGAATCTACCCCAAGCACAATGTAATCTCCACAGCCTCCCCTGGCCCATCTACCCACTTGCCATGCCATTCAGGCTCAAGGGTTGTTAATGCTTTCCTTCTACCAACAACCCCACCATCCCTCCAAACTTGTGCCAAATTCCTGGCATGATTCCTTGAGATAGTGGACTGAGTAAACCCTGCTTCAAATAAATAGTGTTAAAATCAGGACTGACAATAAACGTGAATAATACACAGCCCATACAGTAGCAGTTAACCTTCCTTATTACCTGGTCAGAGTGTAAATCATAAGAAAAAGATGAGCTGGTTAAAATCATTTCTAGAATCACTCACTAGAATTATCTTTAATGAGCTTTCATATCAATCAGTTCATGATGTTTAATTCCTTAAAATTAAATTTTATGGGTAATTTAATTTATGGATAGATGTGTTTCTCAGATATATTCATGAACGCAACAAAATAAAAATAAAAACACGTATTTGGGTGAAGCTTGGCAATTGCACATCCTATAAATGTGAGCAAATGATGTTGCATTTCACTCTAACATTTGTTAGACAATCCTTGCGTCCCTTCTTTTGCTATTAGAGAAAAGTGAATGTTTGATGAGTTTTCATTGTGCTATTTTCCATTAGTTCATGTCACTGATGTTAAGCAGGCCATGTTTTCAATTATTTTAGGTGAATGTTCTCATTGGTGCTCTTATCAGTTCACAAAGTCATTACAGAGTCGTATGTATTTAATTAAACCAGCCACTTAAATATGTGGTTGGATTTCTAAATTCTTCCTGCCTTTCCTTTTTGACCTATTTCTTACAAGTAATCCTGTGTTTTAATATTAACAAAATTGTCCACTATATATAACACGTATATACATTTTCTTATTAATGGTCTGTCCACCTCTCCAGAAATTATTGGCACATTGATTTACTATAACTGTTTGGGTGCAGTTGCCCTCCTCAACCAGGAAACAATTATTGCACATAAGCTTAACAGTGAGCAGTGCAAGGCTTTTCAACTAGAACTGCTCACGGTCAAAACCATTCCGACCCAATGGATAGGCTGAGGCACTTCCAGTCGGGGTTACTGAAGAGCAATTAGAAGTGGAAACGTTTAATTTTCTTCTAACTCCCATCATGGTGGCAGAGAGGGCTAAGGGGTCACTAGGATACGATCAGTGCCCATTTAAACTCAATCGAAGCTGCAGATTGAAGCTGTAACCTTCTGATCTACAGCAACGTGGCCACTTATCGGATCAACCTACTGAAACATCAAAAGAACCTGCATATTCACAGTTTGTTTCCAAGAAGGTGTTAAAAATATACAAAGCACATATTAAGGATTGTACATTTGGAAGGCAGGGTTTATGCAATTGCCACAAACTCAAACTGTCACAATATAATTGGCATCAGTATAATTTCGCCATGGCATAAGATCTGTCCATGTGATTTATTCAGTTGTCATATCTTCGTATTTTCTGTGAGGATCAGGGGTTATGGGGAGAAGGCAGGAGAATGGGGATGAGAAATGTAACAGCCGTGACTGAATGGCAGAGCAGACTCGATGGGGTGAGTGACCTAATTCTGTTCCTATACCTTATGGTCGTATAGTGATGTACTGACGCAGTATATTACTGGAGACACTGTAACCACAATGAACCTCAAAAAGCTCCATTCTCTCTTACATATCAATTGTGAACACGTGTGTTCCATCTCACCACAAGTAAGGATATTATTTTGGAATAATAGCAACTCAGACGATTGGTTCACCATTTTTTGCCGTGACTAGCTGTGCCATTTTGAAAATTAAAAAAGGGAAGCTCACATTTATCGAGTGCCTGAAGGGGCAGATGGGACTTTAAGTTGACATTTCACACCGAAGACACCACCTCTGACAGTGCAGCACTCCTTCAGAGCTGCAACCAAGTGTCAGCCTAAATGCTGTGCTCAAATCAGAATCCACAGCCTTCTAAATCAGAAGCAACTGTGCTACCTCTGAGCCAGGTTTTGATGTAGTGATATTTTCAACCATTTTTACAGTGCTAGGTTATGCCTGAAATAGCAGTCAGATACCAACTGAGCTGCTGTGCATTACCAGCACTTATTTTTTCATTTTTATTTCAATATTGAACTATATTATATACATAACCATAGCAAATTATTTCATACTTTTTATTCCAAAATGCCTCAAAAACTGAGGTATAACATCCCACAAGGCAAATGTACAATGCGTCTCATGGGAGTGGCACTTTCATGCAGTCTCCCAACAGTGTAAGAGAAGCCTACACTCAGAAACAATGCTGCCATCAGTTATGGCATGAGGCAAACGTCACTCTCACTGATGGTTGGTTCCCCAGTGAATGATTCTTTTTATTCTTCGCTTGGTCCTCTATCTTTGATAAAAAAGAATTAATTTTAAAGAAGCAATGCGGGAAATGATTTAAAGATATCAATAACTGCTGCATACTCGGGATCTTTGAATCTGCTTCACTCATTAATTCATGTCTGTTTATCTTGACCAGAAGGATATTCCAATTATGCATTCCTGAGGCATAATGCGTTATACATTACAATACCTAATATATTAAATATTCATATCAGTCCTTTGTGCACTATGACAGTGCTACAGAAAACCTCTGCAATATTAATATTCCATAGAACTCATTTGGAACTGCTTTGATTTTTTATAAAGTAAATAATATTCTGATATGTTACATTAAATTACTACACCAGAAGGTGGCGATTATTTGTCCCAAATCATGACTTAAATCAGACAAATAATAAACAAACATACTTGGAGAAGACAATTGATCATTGGCTAGCCATCACTTCTTTGCACAGTCACTTTTTTTTGTGAAAGAAGCCTAGGTAAAGGGTTGACTCCAGTGGAATCTGAATCCAGGTGTGGAAGTCCCATGTTCATTCCCAACAGATTCTATTTTTGCTGGCAAGTGGAAGGGGTCAGGGCCTGAATCACAGAAACCTCACTAAGCAGGGGGCATTTGGCATTAGTAATAAGTTCAAATAAACCCATTTTTTGTTGTTCCAAGCGCTTTATCTTGCAGTGTGGGAATCACATATTCATGGAGTAGATGTAAATGCTTGTGAAGGAGAGATAACATGTGTTTAAGTGTCAAGTTCTGAAACTTAGTTTTAAATTATCAACCTTTAAACATGAAAGAAACAGGCTGAAGCAGTTTCAGTCAGAAAAACACTCACTGCTGGACTGCTTTAATTGACAGGCCATCTGGTGTAGGTTAGAAAAAGTTACCAACTGTTCATGTAGTTTCAATAGAATTCTTTGTGACATTTTCGAAGGGGCTATCACAGTAGAGGTCATTATGAAAGGCTGAGTTTCAGGGCAGCATGGTGGCGCTGTGGGTTAGCCCTGTTGCCTCACGGCACCGAGGTCCCAGGCTCGATCCCGGCTCTGGGTCACTGTCTGGGTGGAGTTTGCACATTCTCCTCATGTTTGCATGGGTTTCGCCCCCACAATCCAAAGATGTGCAGGCGAGGTGGATTGGCCACGCTAAATTGCCCCTTAATTGGAAAAAATTAATTGGTACTCTAAATTTATAAAAGAAAATGAAAGGCTTAGTTTCAAAAATTACAAAAGCATTTAGCTCAGCAACGATGGCTGAGTTCACATTTTGATTGGCCATTTAAAGAGGCTATTGAAGGATTTGCTGCCTTTGTTAGTTAATAGAGCTTTGTTTCAGTTGTTTTTCATCACACACACTGATATAAAAGCTTTGAATGAATTTCATGAATGGGAGCATTTTTCAGCATCAATTCTATGAATGAGAACTGAATTTGATTGCTAGAATATTTTCTTTTTCATCTCCACATGGTCCTGATGTCTGTCCATAGCGGATACTGAATGAATGGCTATGGAAGTGACTTGCAGATATGAGGTTGAATGGAGGAGGCATGAGTTGGCATAGAGATGGCATGGGGGTGGCTTGTGAGTTGAGACGTTTAGGTTTTGAGGGCTAGTGGACCAAGTAGCTTTTTATAGGCCTGCAACACAATCCCAGAGTACTAAGGCAGTCCTTCTAACGTCATTCAAATGGCACCTGCTCAACCATGTAGCTGCCTACAATCTGTTTCTGGGATGGGGCAGCACATTGGCACAATGGTTAGCACCGCTGCTTCACAGCACCAGGGACCTGTGTTAAATTCCAGTCTAGGGTGACTTTGTGTGTGGAGTTTGCACATTGTCTGTGTGAGGTTCCTCGGATCAGTCCAATTTCCTCCTACAGTCTAAAGATGTGATGGTTAGGTGGATTGGCCATGCTAAAAATTGTCCCTTTGTGTCCGAAGATGTGCAGGTTAGGTGGGGTTATGGGGATAGGGTGGGGGACTGGGCCTAGATAGGGTGCTCTTTTGGAGGGTTGGAGAATACTCGATAGGCCTAATGGCCTTCTTCTGCACTGTATCGATTCAATGGATTCCAGCCTTCCCGTCTCCCACCTCCACAGACAAAACATTGTGTGTCATGGATCTCTTTAAACTGGAGATGGTTCTGCCGAGTTGGGGAATTTCCCAATGGGATCTATCAACCTCATTAGCAATGACCCAGCCCTGAGACTCAAGATGGCAGGACATGAAATTGTGTACCTCTTGAGAAAATAACTTCAAGAGCAGGCCGAAAACAAAATCACCGAATCATGACACTTTTGTAAATGCAATCATTTAACAAGACTGGAAGATGGACTTTCAGAGAACCAAGATGGATCTACTGGAAAATTCTAAGGCTGGAAGATCGACCCTCTCCAAGACACCAAATCTGGAAGGCCTACCTACAGATGCACATCCCACCCACTGCTGGTTGGGACATCCTGGCATATTCTCTCCTCACGCCCACCATCAAACGCACCAGCAGGGACTTGGGAGAATTCTGCCCATGTGTTGTAAAATGTGTTTGATGTGAATAGTCCCACTTTCCTCACAATGAATAACGCACTTCTCCCAATAGCACAAAATTAAGAACATTAGGCCAGAAGTCCCATCCTTACTAATTTAAGTAAAAGAATAAAAGGTGGTAAATGACGATGAGTGCTCAAATCTGTACAAATGATCGAAAATAGCAGGCCTACCCTGTGAATGTATGTCTTTAATTGAAAGAGTCATCAGAGGAGAAATTGGGCTCTGCTTTGCCCATTTTCAAAGCATCAATCAGCTCTCTGAAGGTTAAAACTTGGGTACTCAATATGCACACAGGTTTTTCATGGGACGTGTGTGGATGCCATCTTGGTATAGTAGTTTATGCATGCATGGATGCACTAATGACCACTGGCACCATGCAGAGCAAGTAAATGATGACACCAATCAGTATGCAAAGCTGATTTAACACTAACATTTTTGAATGGCAAATCCCTGCCAGAACACTTTCAGATAGATGAACACATATTCAATGGGAAGAAGGTTCACCGCCAGCTCTAGTCAAAAGGGATCATGAACTACTTACAGGTGAGGTGATAGAATGTTTTTTCTACCTGCTGGGGCAATTTTATGCATTTTTGAAGCTTTTTTCCACTTGTTTAAAGTTCCAGTATCCTACAGCGAATACTGTGACTTGTGCGAATGTACCTTTTTTTTGTTTCTAGCCATGAATGACTTGGCAGGCATTTCTCTTGGTGTTGAATACAACTTCGAAATAAAATGAGATCATGCAGAGCAGGGCAATCTGTTAGAAGAACATAGAACATAGAACAGTACAGCACAGAACAGGCCCTTCGGCCCTCGATGCTGTGCCGAGCCATGATCACCCTACTCAAACCCACATATCCACCCTATACCCGTAACCCAACAACCCCCCCCCCCTTTAACCTTACATTTTAGGACACTACGGGCAATTTAGCATGGCCAATCCACCTAACCCGCACATCTTTGGACTGTGGGAGGAAACCGGAGCACCCGGAGGAAACCCACGCACACAGGGGGAGGACGTGCAGACTCCACACAGACAGTGACCCAGCCGGGAATCGAACCTGGGACCCTGGAGCTGTGAAGCATTTATGCTAACCACCATGAGGAGAAGTAAAGGGAAAAGGGAATCATCGCTCTATTCACCCAGGGCTTTAAGAGAGCAATTTTCGGACTTGAATTTCATGCAGGATCCGTTAGACACCTTTGCTACACTAAAGAGTTTGTGACTGAAACCAGCAAGTTTGATTTATTTGAGAAACCCACTTGCTTACAAAATGGGCATGGTGCCTTTATTGTGTGTGAAAGAAGGAAGTGAAGGAGTATGGTCTTGTCAGGCAAGGGGGGGAAACCACCTGGGACTTCTGGAAGGATAAAGTGGCAACATGGGGAGACTTGCCATCAGCAGATGCGCAAATCCCATATAAAAGCTAATTCAAGATTTGGGGGTTTCTCTGGCTTGACAAATGTCAAGGTGAGTGATCTGAGCTTGGCCCCGTACCTCTGCTCTGCTAAGTCAGCCTTATTTTTTAATTACTTTTCCAATTAAGGGGCAATTTATCCACCTACCCTGCACAACTTTTGATTGCGGAGGTGAGACCCAGGCAGACATAGGGAGAATGTGCAAACTCCGCATGGACAATGACCTGGGGCCGGGATCGAACCCAGGTCCTCGGCGCCATGAGGCAGCAATGCTAACCACTGTGCTACCCTGTGTCAGTCTTATTTAATTGGCCTTATGTCGCCCTTAACTACCATGTCAGTTAATTTCATTCTGTCGGCATGTAGGCCTCCAACAATTGCCCCGCCCAACAATTGCCCCACCCTCACGTGGAGTTGTGGAACCAGCACGATTGCCCTCTTCCAACCCTGGTTCTAGCAGGTGTAGCCATCTAAGATGGACACTGGGCTACAAAATGGAGAACTGCTAAGGCTGCAGGGAAAAACAGTCTTAGCAAGGACAAGCAGTTTGCAGAAGACTAATTAGCATTCTGCACGTACAGAAACCAGTTTTTGGCCAGGTACAGAGTTTCAGCCAAAGGTGTAAATGGCAACAAGATCTACATAGTAATGAGGTGATCCAGATCCAGACCCCGCACAATAGAAACATTTAAGTATCAATGGATACTTTTGAGTAGACGCCCAGACAGAACGGCACCACAGTATCCAACACAAAGAACCATAGGGACCGCCCCACCCATCGAGGAACGACCCTCAGATTGGGGGGTTTAGAAGATATTGATTGGGAAAGGCCCAATCGATACATGGCAGGTAAAAGGCCCGCCCTACGGGGGCACGGACTTCTAAGACCTATAAAAGTAGACCCCGCACATGGTTCAGTCTGCTTTGGCTCCGGCTCTGACTGCTGCTTTGCTCCGGCTCCGCTTTGCTGATACATCGCATCCTGACTCCAGTTCCATCACCAGCCGTTGAGCCATCAGCCATCGAACTGTAAGTGCCAATACAACGATCGCTACATGATCCAGACCTTGCTAGATCCTGACAACTTTAAGTACCTGAGAGTTGCAGACCAAGAACGGGACGAAGGCCTTGTCCCCTGACCTTGCCTGTTCCTGTCTAGATAAGTATTTTAGTTGTTTAGTATTAGAAGTAAGTTAGTCTCTTTAGCGTATGCATGTGTATTTATTATATTTGTCCTAATAAATATCAATCGTTTGGACTTACTAATCGGTGTACAGATTTATTACTTTGAACCTGACCTTGATATACTTGTGAGGTGTCTAAATACGGCACCTGGCGACTCCTGAGCATAATTACATACACAGAGCCATAGTAGTGTTAAGCACACGGCCTTTAAACGGAGGCGTGTTAATACACTCCAGTAAAACGAGCAACACAGGGTCTAAAAATCAAGCACCCAGTTTCTATTAAGTCCTTCACATGAGATTTCAAATAGCATATTTGCTGTACATGTACTTTATCTGGTGAGACAAAAAGATTTTCTGATACTAATTAAACTTAATAAAGTTGATTTCAAAAGCAACAGTGAATTAATATTTATTTCTCTGAAACATGGCATGCTTTGAATGTTATTGAACTCAGTTGATGACCGGAGGGTGAGCAAGAAACCCAATATTCTTAACAAATTACAGGTTCAGATCTACACAATTAGTCCAGAAGGTTATATGTGTTATGATTAAATGCATTTCTCAGTTTTGCATTCAGGTTTCCCTTTTATCCCCTCATTACCATATTTGGTTTTGTTTTCCCCTGATGTCTTGCGGGCAATTTTAAGGTAATCAGCTGACAGAACTAACGGAATTAGATGCTCTGGTTGTTTTGTCCTGCCTATTCTTAAAAACATAATAATAATAATAATAATCTCTATTATTGTCACAAATAGGCTTACATTAACACCACAATGAAGTTACTGTGAAAATCCCCGAGTCATCTCACTACGGCACCTGTTCAGGTGCACGGAGCGAGGAATTCAGAATGTCCAATTCACCTAAAAAGCATGTCTTTCAGGACTTCCGGGAGGAAACCCGAGCACCCGGAGGAAACCCACGCAGACATGGGGAGAATGTGCAGACTCTGCACAGACAGTGACCCAAGCGAGAATCAAACCTGAGACCCTGGCGCTGTGAAGCAACAGTGCTAACCACTGGGCTACTGTGCCACCCGCATGGTAGCATAGGCAGGGTGTAAAATGGCAGCCAATTAAATCATGGCATGATTTAATTGGCTGCCATTTTACACCCTGCCTATGTTACCATGCGGGTGGCACGGTAGCCCATTGACCGGTTAAGTTTAAAAGACTTCCTTTCTATTTCTTTGGTTGCCTCAAATGATAAGAATAAACTGAATATCAATGCTGCAAAACCTATGACTGGGAGGCATATTGAGCCTATCTGTTTCTTGCTGTGGTGAAACCAAGGTCATGCCAAAATCGTAGAAGTGTGCAACTTTGAAACAGCTAAACTTCAGGTATTTTTTAAAAATCCATGGGTAATGTTGACACTACACATCGACTTATCTTGATAAAATGTTTGTCCTCTATTTAGATGTTCAAAAGTATATGAGGTTGCTACACTAATTCCACATTGATTTCAATATAAATCTAGTGTATAATTGAGGTGGGTAGCATTTTTTGCCAGCAAAGAAGGCTGGAAACCATGTACATTTTTTTGTAACCCCAAAATCCCACATTTGTTGATACCCTTTTATCCTCCCCATGATCGATTGACTGAATCTAAAGTAAGCTGATTCATTTATATTAGCGTTGTTGAAAGAACCAAAGAATTCATACAGGGCAGCACGGTAGCACAAGTGGATAGCACTGTGGTTTCACAGCGCCAGGGTCCCTAGTTCGATTCCCCACTGGGTCACTGTCTGTGCGGAGTCTGCACGTTCTCCCCGTGTCTGCGTGGGTTTCCTCCGGGTGCTCCGGTTTCCTCCCACAGTCCAAAGACGTGCAGGTTAGGTGGATTGGCTATGATAAATTGCCCTTAGTGACCAAAAAAGTTTAGGACGGGTTATTGGGTTACGGGGATAGGGTGGGAGGGCTTAAGTGGGTCGGTGCAGACTCGATGGGCCGAATGGCCTCCTTCTGCACTGTATGTTAATTTTTTTTTTAAATGTTGAGGCCCTGCAGCTCAACAAATGTGTACCGGCCCTCTGAAAGAGTACCCTACCGAGGCCCATCCCCCAGCCCATCCCTGTAACCCCATGACCCCACCTTATTTGCACATCGTTTGGACACTGAAGGCAATTTAGCATGGCAAATCCACTTAAGCTGCACAGCTTTGGACTGTGGAAGGAAACAGGAGCATCCAGGGGAAACCCATGCAGACAGGGGAGAAAGTGCAAACTCCACACAGACGGCCACCCGAGGTTGACTCGAACCCGGGGTCCCTGGCGCTGTGAAGCAGTAGTTTAGTCATTATTTAGTTGCTCACAATGAAAATGAGGTAAATGACAATGCTAAAATGAGCTTATTGCTACCATCAGCCGAACAGAAGGAAGTTCGAATCCAGGAGTGAGGAGAAACTTTCAGTCGTGATTTTTGCAGCAAGGAACCATTTTTCGAGTTGTTGCAGTGAATTTATTTTGGCTTTCTGCTTACACGAACCTGAACATGCTTTTAACTGTTTCGGAAAGTGTGTGATGACTGAGTGAACTTCGACCTCTTCCCAGCTGTATGTACCATATTCCCTCTCGGCATACTCCTTGGGGAAGGAGGAGCACAGGATGGAGGAAAGGAGAGTGATGGGGAATTTAAAGAGGATACACAAACCAGGTATGAACTGCCCCTCCCCAGCAAATGTACAGTGTTATGATCAGATAAGGAGGGGTCGAATGGCTTCCCTCTTTCCCTACTTCTCATTTGACCGCATCACTCTTTTTAAAAAAGAAGATACGCTTGCCAATTCAGTGAGTGTTTCATCAGTTTACGTGCTATAACTATAAAAGACACATACGGATAGGTTTTCTTGAACGTTTTGAAAATAAAAGAGGACTTGCTTCACCCGGTCTAAGATTTTTTAAAAAAATGCCACACACACGCACACAGGAAAGCAGTGGGATTAATCACCTTTGAATTTAGAATTTAGAACAGTACAGCACAGAACAGGCCCTTCAGCCCTCGATGTTGTGCCGAGCAATGATCACCCTACTTAAACCCACGTAACCCGTATACCCGTAACCCAACAATCCCCCCATTAACCTTACACTACGGGCAATTTAGCATGGCCAATCCACCTGACCCGCACATCTTTGGACTGTGGGAGGAAACCGGAGCACCCGGAGGAAACCCACGCACACACAGGGAGGACGTGCAGACTCCGCACAGAGTGACCCAGCCGAGAATCGAACCTGGGACCCTGGAGCTGTGAAGCATTGATGCTAACCACCATGCTACCATGAGGCCCCTTTGGTATCGGTGAAAGATAGGACCATCCAGTTATACGCAGTTTGCAGCTTTTTCAAAGTCAAATGCGCATCAGAATGCCCCCATGCTCTTTGTCAGCTACCGCAGACAGCCTTCCAACTTACTCAACAGAAGGCTTCCATTCTCTGAATATGTAGATTGTGAATGGCAGTGTGGAAAGGATCCTGAACAAAATTTAGGATATGCTTGAAGTTGACATCCTACATATTTTTGGCAGCCAACCTGACTTCACCAGAGAGGAAACACCATGCAATGAAAAGGAACGTGGGTGACATAGTCTACCTTATACTCCACTGGATAACGAACCCATTAGAAGTGGTTCAAATAGTGGCAGAGGAATACTGCTACATCAAGGCATGGGCCACCACAAAATTATAGTTGAGAGGTATTGTAAGCGATATTTTGCTGCCTAGACATGTCAGGAGAGGCTCTGCAGTTCCCATGGCTCATGTGTTATGACATTTGTAGTTTGTTGTACCTATACAACAACAAAAAAATACAGTTTTCCCTTTAAGATTGATGAAGAGATGGGCTTAGCTGCTTACATGGACCAGGGCATCATACTGTCTTGCATTCGGAAGACTTCGCAGTGACTGCTGCAAAGGCGTAACTGACCACCCTTGTCTTCTGTTTAACACAGTCCAACAGTATTTTCCCCACCTAAAGGACAAATCCTTTACTCCAGTGCCAACCTTCAGACAGAACAAAGCAGCAATCTTTTTTTTCCCTCTAATTGTCAACAACATTAATGATTAAACATGCCAGCACCACAAAAAAATTACTTTTTTTTTGCATGATTCTGTCAGGAATAACAAAGCAGAAAATAAGTACACCTTCTATTTTAACCCAACAAAGTCCTAAATGAACATAAGGCAACCAAATTTTTCCTGACATTGTTCTTGTCCCCAGTATCTAACTGTGCAGTCCTTTCAACTTTTCTGGTGCTTCTTTCACATACCATTTGCTCTCCAGTATTGTGAAAGGAAGATGATTGCTCATCTTCTATAAGAGGGTTATGTAACTACTGTGTTGTTCCTTTTGCGACATCTTGCTCCTTGTTAGGATGTCCCTCTTGGAAGCATACCTGCAACTTTCGTTTATAAAGAGACTTTAGTGCAGTAAAATTCTTCAGTTTGCTTCATCAGAGCTTTGGCAAACGCATTTTGATACTAAGTCACATAAAGAGTCATTAGGACAGCTGGCCAAAAAGGTGAGCAAAGGTGTATGTCTTAAATAAGTAATTAGAAATGGAAATATACAAGAAGGATTGGAGATGTGAAACATTTGTCGGATTGACAGGGGTTAAGGAAAGGTGAGGCCATTGTTTGAAATGAAGGATTAGAATTTTCACTTGTCTTTAGAATCCAATGATCAGTTCTATCACATTCTAAAGCATGAGGGAAAACACTGTGCACCGCAACTAACAGTTCCAGAAATCAGTACACCAGGGTTATTGCAGGGTTATTACATGGTGGTTAGCATAAATGCTTCACAGCTCCAGGGTCCCAGGTTCGATTCCCGGCTGAGTCACTGTCTGTGCGGAGTCTGCACATCCTCCCCGTGTGTGCGTGGGTTTCCTCCGGGTGCTCCGGTTTCCTACCATCTCTGCCTGCCTTTTTCCACATTTTCCTATGTTAGCTGTTTTTGCAATTGCCCCAAACACAGTTTTGAAATGTCCCCTTAAAGAGGAGACTGAGTCAAACACTTTCCTTCTTGCCTGCTTCTGGAATGTCCAGCCAGAACTTGCATTTTAAAAGCACCATGCCAAGTTCCCTGCACCAGAGCTCATTTTCACATGGATTTGGAACTACTATTCCAGTGGGCATATAAATGTTCTAGCCTTCAGAATTACAGTGAAACTATCTCTCCAGTCCAGGGACCACTTATTTCCCATTGGCCTGAAAGTGCTGCAATCCACCATGTGAAATTTTGGAACCACCATGTGGAATTCTTCAACAGCCACATGTGACTAATTTCTTTGAAATTCCTCTTCCAGTCTGGAGCTTTACCTGACAAGAGGGCACATTGGGGAATCTGGATAGCCGGCCCATGCAAAGGAGATCCTCCGTAGGCGGGATCCTCCGCTTCGCCGTCAGTGCACTCACGGACGCAGATTTCCTGACGGCGTGGGGGTGGCCACATGAGGAAACCCCATTGGGTGGCTGCCGGTACGGAGGGTCCCGCTGCCGGCGGGGGAGTGCCGCACCAGAAAACAGGCCTGGTGGGACGGAGAATCCCTTTTATGCAGGCGCGGTATGTGTCAGTATAAAAAAATTTGCCTTGTGTAAATCAGGTGTCAAGGCTGAAACTGACTTCAAAGGGAAGCAAAGTATGACTTGTTCATTCAGAGACTATCAGCTTTGGATCAGGTCTTTTGCCAAAGTCATGCTGCGCTCACTGTTCAACTGAAAAATCAGTGCAATTCTTCTGCATTCATGCCAGGGTTATAAAGTGAATGTCCCGCTTGAATGCAGTCAAATAGACGTTCTGTGATGTTCCACCACTCCTTAGAGAAGTGGCACAAGGAAGAGGCAGAGCATATTGGAGAGTGCATGTGGAGCAGGAGAAGAAAGGGCATTTCTAACCAGTTTAAAAGTGGTAAAGAAAGAAATGACTTGCATTTATGTCATGCATTTCAAAACTTCAAGATGTCCCACCGCACTTTATATCACAAATGAAGTTTTTTTTTTGATGGCTCTTTGTGCACAGTAAGATCCCACAACCAGCCACAAGATAAATTGCCAGATAATCTGTTTTTTTTTCTTGTTTTAGCCACTTGGTTTAAAGGATAGACATTGTTCAAGGTGCAATACAAACTCAGCTGTTCATCTTCATTGAGCACCTATGGATCTTTTGCATCGAAAAATCACTCTTCTGACAGTGCGAAGCTCCCGCACTCCTGCCGCGGAATATTTGTAAAGTAGAAAAGCAGGAAGGTTTGCAAAGCAGAAAGCTTGAGAATTAAAAGCGAGGGATGAATCATACATCAGATCATAGATCTTTGTCTTTGCTATTTTTGATGTAGTCAATGTGTTTCTTTTGATTCTGTCTCTTAATTTTAACTCTTGAACAGTAACCTCCTTTAACTTTCGGCAACTTTACATAATTTAATTGCTCTTATTAAAGGGAAATCAGGGAAGGCTAGTACCTAATGGTGCAAACAACTGCTATCTTAGATCAAAAAGATGCAACTGTTGCATCAAACACTTCATCAGTGTCTTTGTTCCCTTGAACTTGACAAATTCTGTATACAGATGAAACAGTGACCTATTCCTTTAGAATATGTCATTGCTGAATGGAATAATTCAACTTCATTGTCAGTTGCCTTAATGTCCTTGATTTCAGTTGATACAGTTGCATCAATCACATCAGTGACAATTGCCTTTGTGTTCTCATTAATCAACTCATTTGCTCTGACCCAATCATCAAAAATTCCTTTGAGCCAGAATGCTGTTGACTGATTCAGCTTCCACTTTACCTCAGATACCATTAGTAATGTAAAACATAGCTTTTAACTGCAAACTCTGAATACATTTATGAGGGACACTTTGTCTGAATCCATTGGGCTTGTCATTTTATTTGCACCATTTCCCTGTGATGATGCATTTTAGAAGTTAAAACAAACCATACTCGCTACTTTGATTGAATTTAACTTGTTCCATTAGAGGAGCAGCAACAGACCTTTAATTGTGCATCATGTGCAGTGCATCTCTTCAAAGGATGAACAGTAAAGTAAGCATTTTCTTTAGTTCTTGAAGACTGTATGAACAAACAATTTGTACAACCGTCTAATGTATTATGCATTCTAATATGAACTGCAAGTTCATATTACAGGGGCTGGTTTAGCACTGGGCTAAATCGCTGGCTTTGAAAGCAGACCAAGACAGGCCAGCAGCACGGTTCAGTTCCCATACCAGCCTCCCCGAACAGGTGCCGGAATGTGCCGATTTGGGGCTTTTCACAGTAACTTCATTTTTTGAAGCCTACTTGTGACAATAAGCGATTTTCTTTTCATTTTTTCCAAGTCTGGTGTCAATTCCACCCCCGCCGTATCCCGAATTCTCCGCCCCCCGAGGTTCAGTGGGGCTGGGAATCGCGCCGCACTGGTCGGTGGGCCCCCCCGTGGCAGGCACCCCCACGGCGATTCTCCGGCCCGCGATGGGCCGAAGTCTCGCCGCTGACTAGCCTCTCCCGCCGGTGTGGATTAAACCACCTCTCTTACCAGCGGGATTGGCGGCGCGGGCGGACGCCGGGGTCCTGGGAGGGGGGCGCGTGGGGCGATCTGACCCTGGGGGGTGCCCTCACGGTAGCCTGGCCCGCGATCGGGGCCCACCGATCGGCGGGCGGGCCTGTGCCGTGGGGGCACTCTTTTTCGTCCGCCTTCACCATGGTCATCACCATGGCGGAGGCGGAAGAGACCCCCTGCCCTGCGCATGCGCCGGTATGACGTCAGCAGCCGCTGACGATCCGGCTCATGCGCAGACTTACGCCAGCCGGCAAAGTCCTTTTGGCCCCGGCTGGTGTGGCGCCAAAGGCCGTCCACGCCAGCCGGTGGTGTGGGACCCACTCCGGTGCGGGCCTAACCCTTCAATGTGAGGGCTTGGCCCCTAAAGGTACGGAGACTTCCACACCTTTGGGGTGGCCCGACGCCGGAGTGGTTCATAGCACTCCAACACGCTGGGACTCCCCGCCCCGTCGGGTAGGGGAGAATCCCGGCCGTGGTCACGCAAGTATCCTTTATCCAAAACCCTTGTATTTTGGATTTCAGATAATGCTGGTTTTCAGGCACCACATACAAGCTTACATTATGAAAGCCTAAGCCTGGGGTAGCTCTCGTCTCAGGTAAATAAAATGGCTAATAATGTAAAATGTATCACTGCATTAGAAAGACAGGGAAACTGTAATAGGTGACCATGTTCACTGCAAAAATCGCAAAGTAAACAATGCAGAGAACTATACTTTCTGCACGAAAGGTCGATGAAGTTCAAAAAAAGTCCAATTTTTGGATGTGTTCAGTCTTCAGATTTACAGATAAAGGATGCCCGACCTGTATTTCCATACATAATATATGATCTTCCAAACCAGGGGCGTATTATGTTGTGAAAATAGAATCATTGCCTGTTGAGAAAAAAGCCAAATGTGAGGTGATATAAAGTTCAGTTGCTTCCACCTTGCTCAGTTATGATGTGACTTGTCCTTTCGTGGAACCTGACCCCTGTTGCTGTGGCCAATTACTCTAAATGTCTGGGAGGCGATGGTATAATTTGAAAGCTTAACACTTTCATATCAACTCTTCTCGCTTTACCAGGATAACAGCAGAAACTTGAATAATTTTAAAGTAAATAATTTAATGATTTTGCTGAAATAGTGAGAGGATAAATTTGATTCCAGTGCTTTAAGACTAAATGGCCTTGTTCTGTACTGTAGGGATTCTATGGATTCGATGTGTTCAGCAGAATTGCTTTAATTATTTTTTCAGATTCTCACCAAGTCCAAATTGCTTTGCTCTTGGCTTCACTCTTGCCTCCCCCACATAACTACGACAGCTTGTGATTATTTTTTTGTGTCATATATTTCAGTAATACATTCCCAGATGGTGGAACATCTCATGATCTGTAGTGACTTCAGCAGAGCGTTAGCGCGGGCTTTAGCTCTCCATCTTGATTTATATTAGCAACACCCCCTGAATGCATCGTGTTTGTTAGAAATCCATGTGTGTGGCACTTCCATAAATTATCTCTTTGCAGCACACTGAAAATATAACAAAAAAGGAATCTGGCGACAAGGATTGAGGCAAGCAAAATCCGGTGAGGCACTGCATTGTCGGTTTTTAAAAAAAAGCTTGGCACAACTGTGAGCAAGCTGAAAACAATAAGTTTTTAAAAAAAAAGAGTAGTTTGCTGTTAGAAGTGGGTAGATTCTAGGCGGCACGTGGTGAAATGAAAAGGGCTGTGAGAATGAGGGTTCGAAAGTCTTTCCGATTCTGTGAAAGCTATGGCTTGAATAAGTCAAACCACAGTTCGGGAAAAAGGAATTTTGTTTTTGCATTGTGGACCAAGTGATCTCTTTCGTACATCAAAAAGAAAAGGAAAGGAGGAAGGTTGGTTTAAGTATGGATTCTGGGAGCCAGTATGCTAAATGATGGGCAAAGGAGATGCCTTGGATACATTTGATGAAGATGGTGAAATTTAGAACTGGTATGAAGAGAGATTTCAACTTTATCGCATAGCAAATCAAACACCGAAGGACCGAAAGGTTGCAACATTTTTCAGTTTGGTAGGGAATTCTTGCAGGCCTTGACAAAAATGGTCCTAACGCGGTGATCCAGAAAATTCAAGGAGGGGGGAGAATGAATTGCGTTGCGGTGGAGAGGGGGTGTAGTGCTGAATTGTATTGCGGGGGGTTGGGTGCTGAATTGTGTTGGGGAGGGTCCAGCCACTGGACCTCGCTATCAGGCTGCCCGCACAAAATGGCGGCCCATTAGCGGGATTCGGGAATCCCTAGCAATTCCCGCCATGCAAAAATTTGCAAGGCTAAGGATTGGTACTCGCTTGATTCACACAACTCAAATCAGGTGCAATTCAGCTCTGGTGAGAGAACATAGTTTACAAAATGGAGGATTCTGCACATAATCTTCGATAATATCAGCACACACTTATGCTATCAAACTCCTTAATTTGAGGCAACATGCAAATGCTGATGCTTTGTGAAGATTTCTGTTAGAAATTAAGTAGATTCTGAAGAAAATGTTTTCAACATCCTATATTTCTCACACATGGATAACTTACTGTGACTTCATCTCAAGACAAGAGATATATACAAGAACTGATCCAGTGGTGAGAAAGATTATGGGCCTGGTCCTAAAAAGGAATGATGAAAGAGATACATCGTAAAAAATCCAGACCTCATACAGTCATAGGGTGGGATTCTCCGACGCCCCCCCCCCCCCCCCCGTCCGCTGGGTCAGAGAGTCCCCAGTGGGCGGCGTGATTCCCGCCCCGTCGCTCTGAATCCGGCTGCCGTATTCTCCGGCACCGGTTTTCAGGTCGGCGCAGGGTTTACGCCCCGCCGGTCGGGGGCCGTTGGCAGCAGCCTCCCCCGGTAATTCTCTGGGCCGAGAATGGGCCGAGCGGCCGTCAGTTCCTGGCCAGTCTCGCCGGCGTGAAATGACATGGTCCCACATGGCGGGACCTGGCTGATAGGCCATCTAGTGGAATCCTCGGGGGGGGGGAATCTGGCTCTGGGGCGGCCCCCCACGTTGGCCTGGCCCGCGATCGGGGCCCACCGATCTGCGGGCGGGCCTGTACCATGGGGGCACTCCTTCCTTCTGCACCGGCTTCTGTAGGGCTCCATTATGGCTGGCGGGGAGAGGAACCCCCCCCCCCCCCCCCCCCCCCGTGCATGTGCAGGGACCACGCTGGCCGGTCTGTGCATGTGCAGGGAACACGCTGGCCGGTCTGTGCATGCGCCTCCGGCGCTGGCCTAGTCCCCAGAAGTGCAGAGAATTTTGCATCCTCCGGTTGGCCCAACACCGGAGTGGTTCACGTCGTTCTTGATGCCGCCGTCGGGCCAATGCGGCAATTGCGGGAGAATCCCGCCCCCATCCGGGCCGGAGAATCGCCGTTCGACCATTTGAAACGGCGAGCGGCGATTCTCCGAGCAGCCTGTCGTAAAACACGACACGCCGTTTTGGGGTGGGGGGGGTGGGAAAATCGCGTGCGGGTGCCAGGGCGTCGTGGCGTGGCGTGAATCGCCCAGCACTCCCACGATTCTCCCACCTGGCGTGGGGGTCGGAGAATCACGCCCTATATATCACGATCATGTATCCCCTCAGTCTGCTCTGCTCCAAGGAAAACTACCTAAGTCTATCCAATCTCTCTTCATAATTAAAACCTTCCAGCCCAGGCAACATCCTGGTGAATCTCCTCTGCTCCCTTTCAGTGCGATCACATGCCTCCTGTAAGGCGGATTCCAGAACTGTACATAATACTCTTGCTGTGGTTTAACCAACGTTTTATACAGTTCCAGCTTAATCTCCCTGCTCTTAAACTTTACGCCTCGGATAATAAAGGCACGTGCACCATATGCCTTCTTAACCAAAGAATAGCTCATTTAAGGGATCGATGTACATGTACATGTCCTTTTGATACTCGGTGCTTCCCAGGGTCCTGTTGTTTATCATGCCTTGTTTGTCCTGCGCAAGTGCATCACCTCACACATAGCTAGATTGAATTCCATTAGTCACTGATCAGCCCATCTGACCAGCTCGTCTGCATCCCCCTGTAATCTAAGGCTATCCTCCCCACTATTCACCACCCCGCTAATTTTCGTATCATCTGAAAACTTACTGATCAACCCTCCTAAATTCATATCTATTTACATAAACCACAAGGGCCCCAACATTGATCCCCACACTCAGGCTTTCAATCAGAAAAGACCCCTCGACCATTCCCCTCTGTTTCCTGCCACTCAGTCAATTCCACTCAGTCAATTCTGGATCCAATTTGCCAAATTTCTTTGGATCCCATGGGCTCTTACCTTCACTATCAGCCTCCTAAGTGCGACCTTATTAAAACCCTTGCTGAAGCCCAAGTAGGCTACGTCAATTGCATTTCCCCCATCTCCACACCTGGACACCTCTTCGAAAAATTCAATCAAGTTGGTCAGACATGACCTCCCCTTAACAGAACCATGCGGACTGTTCTTGATTAATCTCTGCCTCTCCAAATGCAGATTAATTCTGTCTATCAGGATTAATAATCTCCCCACCACTGGGTTTAGACTGACTGACTTGTAGTTTCCTGACTTATCACTTCCTCCCCACTTGAATGAACCACATTGGCTATCCTCCAGTCCCCCGACACCCTGCCTGTGGCCAGAGAGAAATTGAAAATAATTGTCAGGGCCACGACTATTTTCTCCATTGCCTCACTCAGCAGCCTGGGATCCATTTAATCTGGCCCTGGAGATTCGTCTATTTTTAAATCTGCCAGACAACACAGAACCTCCTCTCCATCCATGTTAATTTCTTTAATTTTATGACAGTCCTTCTCCCTGATTTTTATAACCACACTGTCCCTCTCATGAGTGAACACCAACACAAAATATTCATTAAGGACCATATCTACGTCCTCTGGTTTCACATACAAATTACCACTGTGGTCCTTATTGGGCCCTACACTTTCCCTCGTTATACTTTTACACTAAATGTATTTGTGAAACAATTTAGGATTTTCCTTTATTTTCCCTGCCTGTATCCTTTCATGTTCTCTTTTTTGCTCTCCTTTTTAAGTTCCCTTTTGCATATTCTATATGCCTCTCGGGCCTCTGCTGTTTTGAGTCCTCAATATCTACCATTAACCTCCATCTTTCGACTGATCCAACACTATGGGCGGAATTCTCCGCTGGTGGCCAAAATCGTGGAGGCCATTGTGAACTCGGCCGAGGTTCACGACGGCCTCGGGGCCAACTCCCCGCACCTAATTCACCCCCACCCGGGGGTTAGGAGCGGGCCCCCGTCCGTTCCTGGCCGCGACCTCGGCCGCCGGAAATGACGCAGGAACCCGCGCATACGCGGATGACATCAGCGCGCAGATGCCGCAAACCCACGGTGCCGTCTTTCTCCACCGCTGCCCGGCAAGACGTGGTGGCTTGATCTTGCCGGGCGGCAGAGGGGAAAGAGTGCGTCCGTTTTGGACGCAGGCCCGACGATCGGTGGGCACCGATCACAGGCCTGTCCCCTCCGGAGCACAGTCGCAGTGCTCCAGTCCCAATCGGGCCTCTGGATGCCCCAAACGGGCATCCGCCACCCGTTTCACGAATGCTGCAACCAGGTGTGGTTGCTGCCGTGGTGAAACGGGTGTGAAGGGCCGGCAGCTCGGCCCATCGGGCTCGGAGAATCGCTGTTCGCCTTGAAAAACGGCGAGCGGCGATTTTTCCGAGGGGGGGGGAGAATCGCGGGGACGCCGGGGGGGGCGTAAAAAATGTCGAGAGGCCCTCCCACGATTCTCCCACACCACGTGGGGAGCGGAGAATTCCGCCCTATATATCCCACGATATCCAGGGTTCGTTCTCTGGATTTGTTAGTCCGACACGGTTTCTTGATTGGAACATGTTAGCCCTGTCCTCTCCATATTTCCTTCTTGAATGCGTCCCATTGTTCTATCACATATTTACCTAAAATTGTCTGCTTCCAGTCCACTCTGGCCAAATCATATATCATCTGATTCAAACTGGCCATCCCTCAGTTTAGAATTCTGATCTTGGACCCATCCTTGTGCTTTTCAATAATCCTACATTGCAAGAATACTGAGTTGACAGTCCAGAAAACATTTGTATTCTGGGGAATCCGATGATTATTCCTCCATGCTCACACAACAGGATCCTTGACCAACTACATGAGGGACACCCTGACGTGGTGAGCATGAATGAACTGGCATGCAGTTATTTTTGGCGGCCAGGATTAGATGCTCAAATCGAAAAGTGAGTGGGCTAATGTAAGTTATGTGCAAAACTAAGAAAAACTCCACCACTGCAACCCTTACATTAGTGAGAATGGCCGATGCAACCATGGCAGAGATACATATAGACTATGCCGGTCCAGTTGAGAGCAGCATGTAGATGGTTAAATGGCTGAACTGGTGATTATGAAATCCCCGATGACAGAACAAACCATTGAGAAGTTGGACGAAATAGTTGCAAGATTTGGTAGACCGAAGCAGGTCGTGAGTGACAATGGAACTCAGTTTATTTTGACGGTGTTTGAAGACTACTTGAAAGAAACTGGTGTACAGCACATGCCGTTAACTCTGTACCATCCTGCAACAAATGGAATGATTTGAACAGCCACTTAAACACTCAGTCAAGCTATCAAAGGACCAAGGTACATGCAAAGACGAGTGAATACCATCTGGATGTCATACCGAAACACAGAACACACAATGACTCGAGTTCACCAGCAATGCTGCTTTTCAAGAGGAAGCTTCTGATTCAACCTTATACTTCAGAGATTGTCAAACAACAACAACAATCTGCACAGATTGCTAGGAAGGAATTAAACTCGAAAAAAATATTCACTCAAGGAGAGTGTGCACTAGCAAGAAGCTACACTACCAATGAGAAATGGGTACTTGCAATTATCCTAACAAATAACAGGTCCAATATCATACACCATACAGACGGATGATGAGCGAGCTTGGCAACATCACACCGACCTAATATTGGCTTCAGGAAGTGAAATCACTGAAACCTCCCAGGAAGTATTTTTATCGGAAAGTCTAAGCAGTAATACTTATCAACAGAGACCAAACGCTGTGTCAAATTCAGATTCTGTTTCTGAGGACTTTTCAACACCAATGGAGACATAGAACATAGAACAGTACAGCACAGGCCCTTCGGCCCTCGATGTTGTGCCGAGCAATGATCACCCTACTTAAACCCACGTAACCCGTAACCCAACAATCCCCCCATTAACCTTACACTACGGGCAATTTAGCATGGCCAATCCACCTAACCCGCACATCTTTGGACTGTGGGAGGAAACCGGAGCACCCGGTGGAAACCCACGCACACACGGGGAGGACGTGCAGACTCCACACAGACAGTGACCCAGCCGGGAATCGAACCTGGGACCCTGGAGCTGTGAAGCATTGATGCTAACCACCATGCTACCGTGAGGCCCCGTGAGACGAACATGAAAATAACTTCAAAGGACATACTACACACAGAAGAAAAAGAAGACGCTTCAGAAAGTCTTGATTAGCCAGGTTCCAGAATGTTGAGTACAATGCATGAGAGATAAACATCCACTTGAGCCACCGTCTTATTAAGTAGAATATCTGTAAAAAGATAGTGGTGCAAACTAATGTTTCTGATATATAATTGGGCTCGTTGTTGAACGTTAATTACTAAATTGTCATTTGTACTAAAGACGTAAAGGGCGAGGGATGTAATGTATTTAAGTAATACATTCCCTGTTGGTGGGACGTCACGTGATTTGTAGCGATGTTAGCAGAGTGTTTTGCGTGGCCTTCAGCTCTCCATCTTGTATTTTTGAACAGCATCTCCTGAATAAACCTCACATCATTTCTGTAAGAAATCCAAGTGTGTGGCACATCCATACCTTTTCTCATTCAGACACTTTGAGAATATAACAGTTTGTTAAATAAGTGTCGGTGAAGAGTTTGGCTTTTAATATTTTTAGATCTTTCTAAATCTGCTACTTACACTTGCACTTCAATCTCCATGTTAAAAAAAAACTTCAGAAATCTGAAATAGGATGTTGACTTAGTGTGAATTCCACTTCCAGTGGAAGTGACAAGCCATTAAAATCTGCAACTGACTCTCTCATGCTGCAGTTCATTTGATGGGGCAGTCTGCTATGAATGGGTAAAATAATTTGGAAGAGGGGCAGAACGGTGGTGCAGTGGTTAGTATTGGGACTGTGGCGCTGAGGACCCGGGTTCAAATCCCAGCCCTGTGTCACTGTCCATGTGGAGTTTGCACATTCTCCCCGTGTCTGTGTGGGTTTCACCCCCACAACCCAAAGATGTGTAGGTTAGGTGGATTGGCCAAGCAGAATTGCCCCTTAATTGGAAAAAAAATAATTGGGTACTCTAAATTTATAAAAGAAATAATAATTTGGAAGCCTTGAGTTCAATTCTCTCTTATCCAGTTTCAGCAATAGATCTAGTAAATCTTTGCTACCTTGTTGCTTGCAAGACACAGTACTCGCACAACACCAGAGGGCAAACCTGCAATGATGCTGATGCGTCTTCAGATAATGTTACGTCTTGAGGTTTAGATGGGGTTCCTTTAGGATCTGCTGTTTCCCTCAGAAAGCTACCGTACTTGGGACTGTAAAAAAATATTGTTTATTTGCAGCTTGAAGTGGACCCGAGAATCTCCACACAAGCTTGGCCTTCTTCAGAACTCTGTGCTCAGTCATGTGACATTGCATCATAGTTACATCAGTCATTACATCAGCATCAGGTGTTTGTGATGTTAACCATTTATTCTATATCTCACCCCAAGTCTTTATCCCAACTATATACATCCTCCTACAACATGTTTTAATGGGTCTCCAGCCAGTCTACTCAAATTATTCTACATGTTGCAAAAATTGAACAACCATTACAGCAATACAGTTCACATAAATGACTACAGGGCCAACTTGCACTCTTGGACAAGCCTCCCACAAGTATAGTGGGCGAAATTCTCCGCCCCCCACGACGGGTGGGAGAATAGCGGGAGGGCCTTCCCGACATTTTTGCCGCCCTCCCGCTATTCTCCCACCCCCCCCCCCGCCGAAGTCCCGACCCGAATCGCTGCCGTCGTTTTTTTACGGCCGGCAGCGATTCTCAGCTGTTAGATGGGCCGAAGTCCCAGCCCTTTCCGCCGTTTTCACGAACGGCAAACACACCTGGTCTTGCCGTTCGTAAAAACGGCGTCACTAACTCGCTTTTTATAACCATGGCACCGATTGGCACGGCAGTACCACGGCCGTGCCAAGGATGCCATGGGCCCGCGATCGGTGGGCACCGATCGCGGGCAGCGGGCCCGATGCCCGCGCACTACTTGTCCTTCCGCCGCCCCGCAGTATCCATTCGCGGGGCGGCTGAGGGGCAACCCGGCCCGCGCATGCGCGGGTTTCGCGCAAAAACGCGATGACGTCACCCGCGCATGCGCGGGTTGGAGTCTTCCACACTGCGCATACGCGGCTGACGTCATATGACGCGTCAGCCGGCGCTAACTCCGGTAAGCGGGCTTAACGATTTTCGTTAAGCCCGTCTTGCCGGAGCCTACGGCGTCGGGCTGCTAGCCCCGACCGGGGACCAGAATCGGTCCCCCGTCGGGAAGGGGCGCGCTGCCGTATAACCCGCCCGGGTTTTACGGCAGCTTTACGATTTCTCCTGTTTTGGGAGAATCTCGCCCAGTGTATTGACAAATGCATTGTACATATTGTCCACTAGAGGCTACTTGTACCATTAGAGAGAGATTAAAAAGACTTTTTAAAAATCCATGTTTAACAGTTCCGACTGTGAATGCTTCAAGCAGAATATATTACTGTGTCTTCCAAAAAGCCACATGACAAGGGAGCGTGCTCACTAACGTTCGGGAGGGAAACACAAATGATGTTTCCAAAGCAAAGCCGAATAGTCAAAAATCAAATGTAGCCTTATGCACTACTCACTTTTACGGAATTAACCGTGGTGTTAAATTATCTTGTTTTCTTGAAATGTACAGTTTTGCCAGAAGATCGGAGCCAAGATTTTTCAAAACATCTTGCATCAGTGTCTGTCTTCCTGATATATTCATTACTTGAATTCCATACTTCCCATTTATAATAATCACTTATTGTCACAAGGCTTCAATGAAATTACTGTGGAAAAACCCCTAGTCGCCACATTCTGGCACCTGTTCGGGGAGGCCGGCACGGGAATTGAACACACGCTGCTGGCCTTGTTCTGCATTTCAAGTCAGCTGTTTAGTCCACTGTGCTGAACCAGACCCATTTTTCTCACAGTTTGACTTTGATTGATCTCATGCATAAGACAGTTAACGGTGGACAAAGTAGTTCATGCAAAAATGGTAAATATTTGTAGGATAATATTGTACCTTGAGGAATTGGTTGAAAGGCAGTGGGTGGTTCAACACATTACCACATAAGGGGTAGAATCTTCTATGGAGTGGCAATCACCACCGAATAATCAATTTTGTTTGAACAACGGGCGGCACGGTGGTGCAGTGGTTAGCACTGCTGCCTCACTGTGCTGTGGACTCAGGTTCGATCACGGCCCCAGGTCACTGTCCATGTGGAGTTTGCACATTCTCCCTGTTGTTATGGGAGCGGCATTTTCAGAACCCCAAAATGTATCATGGAGTTCAACCAACCTCTCCCTTTAATGTATTGTTGCTTTTGAAGCACACGGCTTGGTCTCCAGGTGTGGTATTACAATTATGGACATGTGGGTTTTTAAACACAAAACACTGTTTATTCCATGAATTCAACTTAACCTATAAAAATAAACTTTGGATCTCTGAACACCCCTTGCTTCAAAGATAACCCCAAAAATAATACAACACTAAATAATCCCTCAAAATGTTCCTTCAAACCTCCAGAAGACTTAACACCTTTAAACAGAAACACATCAGGTTAAAGACATTACTATTATGAGTTTAAATCACCCAAATGATTCAGAGATAGTCTTTCCTGGCAGAGATCACAGCAAATCCAGCTCATTGCAAAACACAGACACACCCAAGCTCTTTTCCTCAAAATCGGCTTTCTCCTTTCAAAACAGCTCACAGCAAACCAGCCAGGCACTTTTCAGCTGCTTTCTCAAACTGAAACTAAAACTCCCAAAAAGCAGAAGTGATCTCAGCTCAGCACCCCCCTCTGACTTCACTTCAGTAATATGAGCTGCTATTTCTTAAAGGTACATTGCTTAAAGATCAATTTCTTAAAGGTACTCTCACATGCCACCGTGTTTGCTGGGGTCTCACCCCCACAACCCAAAGATGTGCAGGCTAGGTGGATGGGCTATGCCAAACTGGTCCTTAATTGGAAAAGGAAGAATTGGGTACTTTAAATTTATTTTTATTTTTAAATGTGTTTTAACAACGAGGTTCAGAAATCTCCTATCATTGTGGTTTTGCTTACATTTCAAAATTAATTGGTTAATTGATTATTCCATGTGTGTACTGCCTACGGTGAAGTTCTATTTGCCTCAGTAATTCATATCTGCTGATGCATGATGGCGATATTTTGCACAAAGATTAAAAAGCACATTTACGAACAAAATTATGCAAATCAAGTTCGCCACACGAAAGCACTTTAAAAAAGAAAAGCCTAAATTATATTTTCTTTTTGGGTCACAACGTTTTTTGAACTACCTCAAGCTTCCTGGAGACATTTTCTACAAGCATCCACTGACTCTCAAACCTGAGGCGCTATTGTTCGAATAATTTAGCATTCAAAATTAATTCAATGCATTATTGTCAAACAAAACCTCTTAAGAAATGAGCACAGCTACAAAAAGATGCCATTTTAAATGTGTAAACTTATACAACTTACACTGTGACACAGGAAATGTGTTAACAGAATTGAAATACCAGGTAGATCGGCAGACATTAAATAACTTCACTGTCCATGTGTGCTTTGACAGCCTTGAAATACAGCCTCTGTGGCTGGACATAAAAAGATGTCATCTATATAATTCCCAATTCTTCTGATAAATTCAGTTATCAGAATAAGGAATCCTAGTCATGCGTATTCAACTTGCTTCAGTGCTAGTGTGTGAAAGAACAGCAGCTAAAAACATTAATCAGTGGCATGACTCCAACTCTGCCATCGATAATTCAGCTGAATTAAGACTAGAAATGGTTGGAGTGTTGTTCAAAAAATGACTGCACTCATCTGTACTGCAGTCAGTTTAATTTAGGCACACGGTGAACAGATCATATATCAAAGCCAAATGCGCCATTCTAATTCACTGCCGTCATTCTGTGCGAACAGCAACAATGTCGATATGCAGCAATTATTCATATTAATGTGATTTGACAAGGCCAGTCCAACAGTGGCATTTCAACCTATGACTAGTTCTTAAGTGGACTTCTGCAGAATTTCAAGCACCCCGCATGTATATTTATAAATATTATACTTGCCTGAGAACATTTGGTGGTGGAGGTGGGGGGGTTGGTGGAATTAATTGCAGAAATATTAATTAAATTTGAGTCCACTTCTGTAAATATTTGTGCAGATCAACATATGCATTTAATCAATTAATGAAAATTTATGTGCCTGTGGCATTATTTTTGCTATGTGTTAAACAGGCAATCTGATCGAATGATTTTTCACATCAGGTGTTGCACACCTACAGTCTAGTAATGACCATCACCCAGATGGCCCAGCCGGCATGGAGTTTGAAACGTTTTTGAAATTTAAAGAAAACAAAATGCTTCCACCCCTGGGACTAGAACTTTGGGTTTGTGTGAGAGGCAGAGAATTTGCAGCCTGTTCTCCTGTCTTTGACTTCAATGGAACTAAAATTTGTGGAGATGTAAAGTGCGCTGCCAATTCATTATCACCTGTTTGCACAAGGTCAGAATCTATCCCAGACTCTTCCAAGTTTCAGAAAGTGTGGATGGAATATTGGTGTACGGGGCGTGAAGGTCTACACATGTACCCAAGCCCACATGCACAGCATCCTTTCATCACCAGTGCAGGATGTGGTTATTCACGAAACTTCGGTATGGCACCTGTCTACTGCACTTATTAAAAACTATTCTGAGACCATTGTCTATAGTGCAACTGCAGTATTGATGCAACTCGCACAGAGAAAACAGAAAGGCCTCTTTGAACTCGGAGTTGCACAAACCAACAAATGCAAGAATTGCTGTATATTCTATGCGACACACTCTCGACTCGGGAAAATTTGCAATTCTCAAATGTGCATTGCATTAGAATTTCATGCGGACAGATTTAACTGTATTAAATCCCAAGGGGCTAGTTTAGCACAGTGAGGCTAAACAGCTGGCTTGTAATGCAGAACAAGGCCAGCAGCGTGGGTTCAATTCCCGTGCCGGCCTCCCCGAACAGGCGCCGGAATGTGGCGACTAGGGGCTTTTCACAGTCACATCATTGAAGCCTACTTATGACAATAAGCGATTATTATTAATTTATACCTTCAGGTGCAGCCAGTTTTTAAAATGTTCTAATTTGGTAAATAATAAACTGCAGTTTTGATCTTGAAGTGCTGCTAAGTATATCCACTTGGACATTTTCAATCTCTGAACATAGAACATACAGTGCAGAAGGAGGCCATTTGGCCCATCGAGTCTGCACCGACCCACTTAAGCCCTCACTTCCACCCTATCCCCGGAACCCAATAACCCCTCCTAACCTTTTTGGTCACTAAGGGTAATTTAGCATGGCCAATCCACCTAACCTGCACATCTTTGGACTGTGGGGGGAAACCAGAGCACCCGGAGGAAACCCACGCAGACATGGGGAAAACATGCAGACTCCGCACAGACAGTGACCCAGCGGGGAATCGAACCTGGGACCCTGGCGCTGTGAAGCCACAGTGCTAGCCACTTGTGCTACCATGCTGTCCTCTGCTACTTTCATTTTTCTCATGTGTTGATCGATCTACTAAAGCCACACTGGATTGACAATGATGACTTTGCTTTCATTTTTTCTGATGATCATTCTCTGTTTTGAATTAATGTAGATAAATCGAGTGGTCAGTCTTCACAGTACAAATCTTGTGTTGATTTAACTTGAAGATGTTTTGCATAATGAAACAATTGGTACCATTCACCTACACATCGTGCAAAGATGTTAAATACTAATTTAAAACAGACAGAAGTCTGACACCAAGTTAAAGTCTGACAGGTTTGTTTTGAATCACTAGCTTTTGGAGCACTGCTCCTTCCTCAGGTGAATGAAGAGGTGGGTTCCAGAAACATATATATAGACAAAGTCAAAGGTGAAAGACGATACCCTAGTGGCTGGGGCGGGGGATCGATCACCGGGGGTGCCTCATGGACGGCCAGGGGAGCGATCGGTCAACACAGTCCGTGGACGCGCGTGATATCGGGGTATTGGGGGCTACATTTTAGATGATGGTGCGCAGAATCCCAACCGGAAGCGCAGGGCCCCGTATCCGCAGCCAGAAGTGCAAGAAGCACTCCGGGGCCCTGCCAGCTCTCTGCAGGTAGGAAAAGCGTTTTTACGTTGGCGTGGGGACATAGCCCCATTTTTGGAGAATCCAGCCCAGGGTTTCAGAGGAAGGAATCTGGACAGTCAATTGAAGAGTCCTGGGGGCATACTCCTCTCGATCCTTGTCCCTTTTTGGGCTGATGTGGTTGATGGACAGGGATTCACCCTTTTGCCTTGCCCTCTTTCTTTGGGAACCTGTAAGCGTGAAAGGAAAGAGGGAGTGGCTGCATGAGCTCCCCCTCCCCAACATAGAGGAACACGTCCCCCTAAGGTTTCTATGGCATGCATGGATCCTTCCTGGGTGGAAGCCGCAAGCCCATCTTTCCATCTCCATAGGCTCGGTTAGGCTCCTCCCCTTCAATTCATTTGCAAGCTTTCAAAGTCCATCAGGCTCTTGATGTCAGTTGGTCCCCTTCCATCTTCTTCCTCCCTCTGCTGTTGTGCCTTAACTTTTTTTGCACAAAGAGAGAATATGGGGCTCAGAGCAATTTGGTTGTGGTATCTTGCTCATGCTTCCAGTCTTACAAATAACCCACTGGATTGTGTGCCATGTGATTGATTCACTGCATGTTCTCAACAAGAGTTCTGGGTCAACACCCTCCAGAGTGGTCAGCCTAAGCAGACATAAGAATAAGGCTCACAGAGGCATTTAGTTAGTGGTGCTTGCTGGTGCCATTAATTCCTGAGCCTCTTTCCCACCCAGCTCCCAGACAACATGTGAGTTTTCTATGAAGAAAGGTCAGGGACCCACTGTGTCCCGTGCACCTACAACCTAGGTGGACTGAAGTGGGGCTTTGCAGCATCACCCGATCATGTTCCATATCCTCTCTAACATTCAGTGATGTAAGTGTGAGCGGCTGAGGTTTCAGCTACCTTGGTGTAGCTGATGTGTAATTCATGTGTTTCCTGCATTTCAGTGTAGTCCACTGTTGGAGCCCTTGGACACGTGACACCCATCCTCCCATGCCACGTTGTCTGTCAGCTCAGCTTCCTCCTCCCAACCTCTGGGTCGAAGACGCCAATTCTGCCCTCCACTTCCAGGGAGGCATCACTGAATCTGGGGACCGGAGATCCCTAGGATTGGCGGGTCATCTCCTCCTTATGGGTAGCTTGATGTCCAGGTGTAGGGCAAGTCCACCATGCAAAACGTTGTGAATCCCCGACTGCACAATTAATGAGGCCGACATTGTACGATTCGGTACAAATTCCCACCGGCCTCCGCAGTGGGAGAGTCTCCCCATTCCTGTCCCCAACAGGGGATTTAACCCTGAGAAGGGAAAATTCAACCCTAAAGGTTCTATGAATACACATGTCTAATTGGTGCGATTATAAATGGAGCAAATGAATAAGGATCTTACAGTGCTTATACATTATACCTTGCTTATTAGATATTGGTGGGGCAATGTATAACATTATATTCTATAGTCTAATGTACAGTTTTACAGCTAAATGAAATTAAACTTCTGAATGTTAAGAATCTTAATGCAAATCACACATCTTGGTAATGGATATCGTGATTCTCACTGAATAATCTACATTGTCTTCCAATGAACTCAACATTATGCCTTCAGGCCAGAACAAACTCAATTGGTTCTGAGGTCGATAACAAATCTGTACACTTTTAAAGAATATGAATTTCTTTTTTTTTAAATTTAAAGTACCCAATTCTTTTTTTCCCAATTAAGGGGCAATTTAGCATGGCCAATCCACCTATCCTGCACATCTTTGGTTGTGGGGGTGAAACCCACACAGACATGGGGAGAATGTGCTAACTCCACACGGACAGTGACCCGGGGCCGGGATCGAACCTGGGTTCTCAGCACCGTGAGGCAGCAGTGCTAACCACTGCAACACCGTGCCACCCTAAAAGAAAATATGAATTTCTACGGATTTAAAAACTTGCAAATCACTGGTATCCAAATGGCCTGTTGGCCTATTTGTTGCCCTATTCTCCAAATCTAAATCTATCACCGAAATCATGGGCAGGTGGAGCCTGGAAGATGTTATTTTCTGTGGGGGTAAAGGGGTAACAGTGGCCATCTGGTTAGTTTATTTGGTTGGTCAGTGTTTTAGAGCTTATAGGGTCTTCTCATTGCCACAGCAGCACTCCAACAAGTAGTTTAACAACATGTGGGACAAGGCATCCGTCCAGCTTTCTGTTATACCTTCACAAGTGTACCACAGTTCCAGTATTTTGCATTCGCAAGAGGTGATGTAGCAATGTGCCAAAGCTTTGTTTTCGATAAAGCTTCTCCCACCCACCCTAAAAGGACAAGGGTAGCATGGCCATGGGAACACTAGCACTTCCAAATGCCTCTTCAAGTCGTACACAAACCTGAATCAACAGCACTGTGGCACCAGCGTCGCCACACAGGTGGCAACGGTTCAAGATGATGGCTCACGATCATCTTCTCAAAAAAGCAGCCGGGATTCTTTGTTGCGAGTCCATCCACTACCACTGCTGGACAGATAATTTGGCATGCAACCAGATGTCCCATTGACTGCAGCGGAACAGAACAATCCCACGGCCGTGAACGGAGAATCCCAGCCAACACGAAACTCGTACTTATGTAGTACTTTTGACGTCGTAAAGCAAGCAAAAGGACCTCACGGGAGAGAGACCAAATCAAATTTGACATACAACTTTGACCACTATCTCCTTATGTGATTGTATGTTTTGCAAAGCACCTTGGAGGAAGAGAAGTGATACAGAGGAAGAGATGTTATTGAAGCGATTCCAGAGCAAAGGGCCGACAGCTGGAGGCAGATCCACCAGTGGCAGAGAAATCTAACCTGACCTCGGGTCGCAGCTTATTCATATTCCAGGGACTCTGCTTGATCAGGGAGACTCTCAAAAATCTCTTGAATAAACAACAGCAGCCTGGGACAATGTCCTCAATGTGCTATGTGATGTGTTAGGCAGGCTGGGTCAACATGGACTGCACTTGATGCAGTGTAGCACAGTTGCTTCACAGCTCCAGGGTCCCAGGTTCGATTCTCGGCTTGGGTCACTGTCTGTGCGGAGTCTGCATATTTTCCCCATGTTTGCGTGGGTTTCCTCCGGTTTCCTCCCACAAGTTCTGAAAGACGTGCTGTTAGGTGAATTGGCTATGCTAAATTGCCCTGAGTGTCCAAAAGGTTATATGGGTTACAGGGATAGGGTGGAGGTATGGGCTTAGGTAGGGTGCTCTTTCCAAGGGCCGGTGCAGACTCGATGGGCTGAATGGCCTCCTTGTGCACTGTAAATTCTATGATTCTATGAACCCTGATTCAATGAAGAATGCAAGAAGGGATTCCAGGAGCAACACAAGGCATACCTAAACATGAGGTTGCAACCTGGTGAAGCTACAACACAGGACTGCTTGCATGCCAAATAGCAAAAGCAGCATACAATATACAGGGCGAAGCAATCCCACAACCAGTGGATCAGTGCAAAGATCTGCAGTTTTGCTACATCCAGTCATGAGTAATGGTGGCAATTAAATACCCAATAGAATAAGGAGGTTCCCTCACGGATAGGGAGCCCAGCACATCAGTCCCAAAGATAAGGTTGAAGCATTTGCAACAATCTTCAGCCAGAAGCACTAAGTGGATGATCTATCTCGGCCACTCCATGAGGTTGCCAGCATGAAAATACCAATTCCATTCACACCAATGATTGGCTGAAAGTACTGAATACTGTAATGGTTATGGGCCCTAGCAACATTCCAGCAATAGTGCTGATGTATTGTGCTGTGGAATTAATTGCAACCTTAGCCAAGCTGTCCCAGCAGAGCTACAACACTGGCATCTACCCAGCAATGTACAAAACCACCCAGCTATGCAGTGTCCTCAAAAAAAGGACAAATTCAACATAGCCAATTACCGCCCTATCAGTCTACTCTTGATCATCAGCAAAGTGATGGAAAGCATTCTCATCAGTGCTGTCAAGCAACATTTACTCAGCAATAATCTGCTCATGTTGGTCAGTTTGGGTTCCAGCAAGGCCATTGAACCTGCACCAGTCATTGTCCCAACTTGGACAAACAGTACCCAATTATGTTTCCTTTTCAATTAAGGGGCAATTTAGTGTGGCCAATCTACCTAACCTGCACATCTTTGGGTTGCGGGAGTGAAACCCACGCAGACATGGGGAGAATGTGCAAACTCCACACGGACAGTGACCCAGTGCCGGGATTCGAACCCGGGTCCTCAGCGCCGCAGTCCCAGTGCTATCCACTGCGCCACCTGCCGCCCTGAGATCAACTCTTTTGGTGAGGTTAGTCTGACTGTCCTTGACATCAAGGCAGCATTTGACTGAATGTGGTATCAAGGAGCCCCCAAACGAAATCGGGGAAAAGCTCTCCACTGGTTTTAATCAAGCCTAACACAAAGGGAAATGGTTGTAGTTGGAAGTCTCAGTTCCAGGACATCATTGCAAGAATTCCTTAGTGATTGATTGATTTTGATTTATTGTCATATGTACCGAAGTACAGTGTAAAGTATTTTTCTGTGGCCAAGGGAACGTACACAGTACGTACATTGTAGACTAAAAGAATAATCAACAGAGTACATTGACAAATGGTACATCGACAAACAGTGATTGGTTACAGTGTGGAACAAGGGGCCAAACAAAGCAAATACATGAGCAAAAGCAGCACAGGATGTCATGAATAGTGTTGTTACAGGGAACAGATCAGTCCGAGGGGGAGTCGTTTCGGAGTCTTGAAGCTGTGGGGAAGAAGCTGTTCCTATGTCTGGATGTGCGAGTCTTCAGACTTCTGTACCTTCTGCCTGATGGAAGAGTCCGGAAGAAGGCAATGCCTGGGTGGGAGGGGTCACTGATAAAGCTGCCTGCCTTCCTGAGGCAGCGGGAGGTGTAGGCAGAATCAATGTATGGGTGGCAAGCTTGTGTGATGCGTTGGGCTGAGTTCAACACACTCTGCAGTTTCTTGCGGTCTTGAACCGAGCAGTTGCCATCCCAAGCTGTGATGCAGTCGGATAGGATGCTCTCTATGGCACATCTGTAGAAGTTTGTGAGAGTCGATGCAGACATGCCGAATTTCTTTAGCTTCCATAGGAAGTAGAGACGTTGTTGGGCTTTCTTGACTGTTGCATCCATGTGAATGGACCAGGAAAGACTGTTGGTGATGGTGACCCCCCAGGAACTTAAAGCTTTCGACCATCTCCACTTTGGAACCGTTGATGCAGACGTGAGTGTGTGTCATGCTACGCTTCCTGAAGTTGATGATCAGTTCCTTGGTCTTTCCGACATTTAGAGAGCGGTTGTTTTTGGTACACCATGAAACCATGTGATTTATCTCCCTTCTGTAGCCTGATTCGTCACTGTTTGACATACGGCCCACCACGGTTGTATCATCCGCAAACTTACAGATTGAGTTAGAGTTAAATCTTGCCACACAGTCATGTGTGTATAGGGATGACGGTAGAGGACTATTGTGGAGGAGGTGCTGTTTCCTATCCTGACAGATTGCGGTCTGGTGGTGAGGAAGTCAAGTATCCAGCAGCACAGGGAGGGGTCAAGTCCAAGATTGCAGAGTTTGGTTATTAGTCTTGTTGGGGTAATGGTGTTGAAGGAGGAGCTGTAGTCTATGAACAGCAGTCTTAAATAGGTGTCCTTGTTGTCGAGGTGTTTGAATGTTGATTGTAGAGCCAAGGAGATAACATCTGCTATGGACAAGTTGTGGTGATAGGCAAACAGCAGGGGGTCGAGACCGTCTGGGAGGCTGGCAGTGGTGATCCGTCTCATGACAAGCTGCTCAAAGCATTTCATGATAACAGACATTTGGGCCCCCGGTCGGTAGTCGTTGAGACAGGATACCTTGTTCTTCTTTGGTACTGGTATTAAGGTGGTCTTCTTGAAGGAGGTGGGGGCCTCAGAGCAGAGGAATAAGGTGGTGAAGATAACTGCAAATACACTTGCCAGCTGGTCTGCGCAGGCTCTCAGTGCTCGCCCAGGGACTCCGTTGAGGCCCGTCACTTTCCGCGGATTCACATTCAAGAAGGCAGCTCTTACCTCTGAGGGTGTAATAGTGGGTATGGGTGTGTCCAGGGCTGTTGGGTGGGTGGCACTGATACATTGGCTGGCTGTTCAAAGCGGGCATAGAACTTATTCAGATCATCGGGTAGAGATGCTCCAGTCCCAGATATTCCGCCAGGTCTTCCTTTGTTGCCTGTGATCTTGTGTCGGCCCTGCCATAGTCGGCGTGGGTTAGTCTTGTTGGCCTGTGATTCTAGTTTGATGCGGTATTATCTTTTTGCATCCCTGGGCGCTTTCCATATGTTGTTCCTGGATTTCTTATATTGGTCAGGGTCATCAGACTTGAACGCCTCCATCCGGAACTTTAGCAAGGAGTGAACCTTTTGATTGAGCCAGGGTTTCCCATTGGGGAACACCCATATTGTCTTATTTGGTGCACAGTCCTCGACACACGTACTGATGAAGTCTGTGACGGTGGTTGCGTAATCATCCAGGTTAGCTACCATGGCCTTGAATATGGATCAATCCACAGTCTCCAAGCAGTCACAGAGGATGTCCTCAGATGCCTCGGACCAGCACTGCATGATTTTCTTGACTGGTTCAGCAGGCTTGAGTTGCTGTTTGCAAGCCGGAAGTAGGAATACCGACTTGTGCTCGGTAGGAATACCGACTTGCCAAAGTGTGGTCGGGGAATGGAGCGGTGGGCACCTTTGATGCTCGTGTGGCAGTGGTCCAGGGTGTTTGTACCTCTGGTGGGGCAGGAGATATATTGATGGAGTTTGGATAGAACTTTACTGAGGTTGGTCTGATTGAAATCTCCAGCCACAATTGTCAGGGATTCGGGGTGATTTGTTTCTTTGTTGTTGATGGTGGAATGTAGTTCGTCAAGTGCTTTCTTCACTTCTGCCTTGCGTGAGAAGGAGACTGCTGTGATGACCGCTGAGTGCAGAGGTGGGAGGTAGAAAGGGCGACACTTCACGGTTAGGTATTCTAGGTCTGGGGAGCATTGGCACGCTAGTGACACCACATTCGAGCACCAGGAGGTGTTGATGAGGAGACAAATACCCCGCCCTTCGACTTGTCTGAGGCCATCGTTGTGTCCATCGGGTGGATTGAAAAACCTTCGGGTTGGATGGCGCAGTCTTGTGTGGCTGGAGTAAGCCATGTCTTGGTGAAGCAGAGCACACAGCAGTTTCTCGCATCTCTCTGGGAGGTAAGTCTAGCTTTGAGGTCAATCAACTTGTTCTCAATCGCTTGGACATTCGCCATGAGTACGCTGGGGAGAGGAGTCTTGAAGGCGCGTAGTTTAAGTTTCACCTTCAGGCCAGCGCATTTTCCACACTTCCTGGGTTGCCAGCTGCTCTTGGATGACAGGGCTGGCTTTGCATAAGGTAAGTGATTGCGTTGGAGGAGTCATGGATGAAGGTGGCAGTGTCAGGGTCACTGGAGGGATTTGTTGATGGGACAGTCTGGTCTCATGGGGCAGTGAGGTTGGCTTCACCTTCTATTAGGGTCGGGCGGGTCACTCGTCACTCCAGGGTTGGCTCGGGCATTCCCGTTTCGCTGGCGAGGCCTCGCACCCGTGGTCTAGTCACGCTGAGATTGGCCTTGGTGGGGGCCAGAAAGTCTTTTACCTTTTCTTCCCACAGGTACTTCAGGATGATGGACAGGCTGAACACCATGTGGTTGGGACAGGTCACGTGGTCGGAGTCTGGAGGGAGGGGCCATGTGGTCGGACTCCGATGTTGGCCTAGTAAGGCCTGCACCAGCAAAAGGATAAAGCAGTTCACCTGGGCCAGGTAAATTCAATAGTTTTTGGGTGATCGCTGGTCGGGAGGGCTCCTGTCTGCGCTCCGTTGCTGGGTGGGCGGTCGCTGCTCGAGAGGGCTCCTGTCATGGATCGGACGCTGGGCGGGCGATCGATGCTCAGGTGTGCTCCAGTCTGGGATCGGACGCTATGCGGGCGGTTGTTGCTCGGGAGGGCATCAGTCTGGGATCGGTCGCTGCTCAGGAGGGCTCTGGTCTGGGATCGGTCACTGCTCGCGAACGGAGGTCCGGCGGCTCGTGTGGGATGCCGGTGGAATGCGTGCGGGAGTCGTGTCAGGTCATCGGGTCTGTTCCTCACAGTTCAGAGGATCCTCAAACCTGTAAGAAAAATCATAGAAGAACATTATTAGTAATTATATAAAAAGTGGAAAATAGTTTTAGTAGGTCTGAACGGTGATAGGAGATAAAGGAAAAGGGTCTGGGGGAGCGAGCTCGCAGATAGTCGCCATGCTCCAGCGCCATCTTGGAATCAGTGTCGAGTCCAAGGTCCGACCATCTTCAGCTGCTTCATCAATGAGCTTTCTCATAAGATTAGAAAGTGGGGATGTTCGCGGATGATTACACTAATATTCAGAACCACTCAAGCTCCTCAAATACTGAAGCATTCCACTCCCATATTCAGCAGGACTTGGAAACATGTAGACCTGTACTGATAAGTTGCAAGTAATAGTCGAGCCACGCAAGTGGCAGGCAATGAATCCTCCGCACCTTCAGGGGCTAGGCCGGCGGCGGTGGGGTTGGCGCCATGCCAACCAGCGCCGAAGGGCCTCCGCCGAGCAGTGCAAGTTGGTGCATGCGCAGGAGCGCCAGCGTGTGCTGGCGTCATCCCAGCACATGCGCAGGGGGGTTCTTCTGCGCGCCGGCCATGACGGAGGTTGACGGCAGCTGACACGGAGGGAAAGAGGCACAGGCTCGCCCGCGGGCACCCCTCGGGGCCAGATCCCCCCGCGCCCGCCCGAGGACTCTGCAGTGCCACCCGTAGAGCCAGTTCCCGGCGGTATGGACCTGGTTTGATTTACACCGGCGGGACCGGCCGCAAACGGGCAGCCGCTCGGCCCATCGCAGGGCAGAGAATCACCGGCACGGCTCGATTCCCGTCCCCGCCAAAACCCCGGCGCCGGAGAATTCGGCAGCCGGCATCGGGACGACGGTGCGGGTTTCACGCTGCCCCCTGACGATTCTCCGACCCGGCGGGTGGTCGGAGAATCCTGCCCAGTGTTTTTATTTATTTATTTATTTATTTGTTTTTTTTAATTTAGATTACCCAATTATTTTTTCCAATTAAGGGGCAATTTGGCGTGGCCAATCCACCTACTCTGCACATTTTTGGGTTGTGGGGGCGAAACCCACGCAGACACGGGGAGAATGTGCAAACTCCACACGGACAGTGACCCAGAGCCGGGATCGAACCTGGGACCTCAGCGCCGTGAGGCAGTTGTGCTAACCACTAGGCCACCGTGCTGCCCTCACCCAGTGTTTTTATGTGTGTTTATAGAAAAGGGAAACATTCTCAACAGGGCAGATGCCACGAGGTCAGGAAAGTATGGCGGAAATTCAGAGTGTAAATGTTAAAGTTGTTAGATGGTATAGAGAACCAATTCAATCCATCAAACATGTTTTTATTTTGCTAGATAAAATCTTGATGTACAAATATTATACATTTATGGCGCTGACAATTGAAGCTCCTTCTCACAGCACAATTTCATTCAAAGCTGCCATTAATTTAATTTGAAACATTTGAGATCTGTGTGTAAATCTTCACATCCATTATTCTTCATTTTGGCACATTATTGAAATTGACAATTGCTTTTATGTTTATTGCAACTTTAGATAGAACAGCAAAACTGGAATCCAAGAAACAAAAAGCAAATTTAAATATTGTTAACACCAAATGACAAGTTTACAATTTCAACTTGTTTGAACATGGAACCTAAGGGCAAGATTCTGGGAAGGGAGCAATTTAAATGCATTTAGGAAATGCCATAGATCCTATAACTGGGAGCTATTTATACATCAAGTAAATCACAGATTTCAACGCATTGCTTCACAGAGGAGATGAATTTGCAACTCTGCAGGCTCCTCGTGTAAATTATATCAAATAAAATACAGGCACCAAGGCACAATCAATTTTAATTGTCCCGATTATGAGATTGTGAGCTGAATGATTGTCTGTGTATTCTGTGCAGGCACATTTTCTCACTGCTGATATTCTGAGAAAGTTGGACCACAATTTTTTTGAATTAGCTGGAAGGCAGAATAAAAAATATAAGTCTGTACATACCAATGAACTGAAAGCCTGCCTTCCAGAATTCTTCTGATTTAATTACTGTAAGCTGATTATCACTGAAGCAGCAGCTCAGAGTTCTAATTTTAATGATTATAAGGTATTGGTCTGATGAAAGAGCAGCAAGCAATGGAAATCCCTCAGCAAGCGCCACGGTTACACAGATATGTGTCAAAATGATTGCATTAAACGTGTATTTTACCCAATTGTAAAAATGCCACCAGCTCCATGCTTCGAATTTCAAAAATAGCTTATTTATATTATTTCATTGAAATTTGAAGTAAATTTATTCTTACTATTGCTAAAGTTTTGTATTTCCAACCATACATTGATTCATAGATAAATATGCTGCAAAATACTTCAATTTTTTTCTTGCTTAAACATTAATATACAAATGCTTGGTAAAATAATTCTTTTGAATGCTGTTTTACTGGCAACATTAATTGTTCAAATATTAGTCCCTGTTCTAGTCCTTGCTTCAAGATGAAGATGACTCTGTTCATCATCTGGCGCATTTGGTAGGGTTCCTTGGGAAAGTAGGTGATTGCGAAGACCGATCTGTGCCCTGAAGGTCCTTCTGCGAAGAAGACAGGATACCATGGACAAAAATGTTGTGAATATGTTGCTGGCTTAGGATTTCCCCTCTTTTCATTTTCTCTCTGCCTCTGATATGTGCTTGCTTTTGAAGGAGGCTGCACCATTTTACTGTGTTTATATCAGGCTCAGCCATCCTGGGTGATCTTCTCCCAGCACCCAAAACTTCTAAGTGGAACTTTAATTGTGTCCTTAGACCGATTCTTTTGTCTGCAGTGGGAGCACACCTCTGCTCTCCAAAGAAGATTTGTTTTGGGAAGTGAGTGTCAAGCATCATGGCTACGTGACCAGCCCAACTCAATTGTGACTGTTGCAATATGGTGTGAGTGGTTGGCATGCCAGCTCGGGTGAAGACCTCAGTCTCCTGTCACCTGATCTTCAGAAATGTCTGATGGTAACTCAAGTGAAAATGCTTGAGTTTTCTGGGATGATTCTGGTCCACAATCTGTCTTGCAAACATAGGGCAGGATGATAAGGGTTACTGCTCTATAGACTTTCTGTTTTATAGGCAGATTGACTCGTTATATCATCAGTGTAGACTGCTTAAGAGAGCTTGCTGAGATAAGTGAACTTAGCCACTGTTGACAGGTTCTGGTCATGGGCTGACACTTCTGGTTCAAGGCAGCGCTTTCCAGGTGTAGTCTGATCCATTACTTTCTTCATGCTAAATGCAAGGCTAAAGTTGTCTCATACTTTGAGGAACAAGTCCATTCTACTTTGCATGTTCAGCTCTAACCCAGTGACGATTGTTCATTAGTAAATAGGAAATCATGAAAAATGTCCTTGGAGACTTTGGTCTTTGCCTGGAGTTGTCTCAGATTGAGCAGCTTCCTGACGATGTGGTATTTGATTTCAATGCGAGGATCATAATTATGGAAGGGATTAGAGGGCACAGCACAGAAAAAAACAAACATGCTGAAGAGGGTTGGTGTTAGCACGCAGCCCAGTTTATGCTCCAGTACTGATGCTATCCCAGCTTAGAGCTACAAGGCTGGAGGCCAATGCCTGCTCAAAAAGCACACTGAGCTTTTTCATTTTATGTGAACCATCCTGCGAGTGTGCAAAGATGCCTCAATTTCCATCTGTACAAGCAGAGAGAAACTTGCCAATCTTGCAACAGTCACAAAGGAATCTCACTCTTCTCCAATTCCAACAAGATCGTCACCAGAATCCTTCAGAATACAACATCTCAACTAGAATATGCTCCATGTGAGTGTGTCACTGTGGTCTCAGAAGAGTGAGGGGTCATTGATATATTCAATACAGTTAGACAGCTCCTGGAGAAATGCCAAAAGCAGAATATGGGCCTGAATTTTTCAGATTGCAGGGTCTTGCTTCCTGTCATCTGAAGAGTCATTAGGGAATACATTCCCTCTGACTCTGAGTGTCCCACAACCAGTTCACACTCGATATGAGTGTTAAGGCTGCAGGTGAGACATCGCCCCCCCCCCCCCCCCCCCCCCCCCCCCCCCCCCCCAAACTCGAGATGCAGTCCTAACTCAGAGAGAACTACAGGCAACTTTGATTGGCCAGCTGCTCTCCAGTCCCTGCAATGTCAGACCCCAAGTAGAGGTGCTGGAGGCCCAGGAAAGTTAACCGTAGCACGGTGGCAATGTGGTCAGAATTACTGCAGGGACCCAGATTTGATTCCGGACTTGGGTGGCTGCCTGTGTGGAGTTTGCACATCCTCTCTGCATCTGCATGGGTTTCCTCAGGTGCTGCAGTTTCCTCATACAAAAGATGTGCAGGTTAGGTGGATTGGGCATGATAAATTGCCCTTCATGTCCAAAGTTGTGGTGGGGTTACGGGGTTGGGGCAGGGGAAAGGGTCTAGGTAGGGTGCTCTTTCAGAGGGTTGCTGCAGACTTGATGGGCCAAATAGCCCCCTTCTTCACTGTAAGGTTTCATTGGATTCTATGTGGATCCCAGTGCGGGGGAGGTTAGGAAGGGGGGTCATGCAGAGGATGCTTGGGCCTTCAGGGAAAGGCAGGGTGGTTAGGGAGGTACGGAGGCCACTGGACCTTAAAGAGGTGGGTGTCCGACTTCAGAAGCGATCATTTGATGTAGACCTTGCTGTGCAGTCGGGGTGGGCCAGCCACTGAAGGGAATCCCATCTCTTCAATGTTAAATGACCTTATAAAGCCATTGGCACATTCTACCAGCATGGTTACACAAACCTCGGTGGGAACCCTAGTTCAGGCAGCATTTCACATTCTGGTGGTTACTGGACGGATATGTGCCTGCAACAGGAGGAGGCAAGGGCAGCCAGACTCCCTGGCACTCAGGGAACTGCTGAGGAAGAGGCATCTGCAATGTTTGAGTAAGATGATGGGATTCTGAGATTTGCTCTACACGCGATGTTGGAGATGCAGTGAGAGGCAGCGCCGGCAGAGGCCTCAATAGAATGGTATGTGGCGGAGGAGTTAGTCCTTGTAATCACCTCGTCAAGGCCAGTTTTCCAGCACCATACCCTTTTATTAAAGCATCAAAAAAGGCCACTGCCATGGCTTACAGCACAAAAGTCGAAACCCGGGGACCTACAGAAAAGTAGCCCGGGTTGAGGCAGCAGGTTTTAAACTACCGCTGCTCATTCCCACTGGGGGAACTCCTGCCCGTTTGATCAGGGAATTAATATTCCACAAAGCCCACAGGGATATCTATTGGTGATCCCCCATGTCCTTTGTGGCCAACATAACATCTCTCCCCATATCATAGAATCATAGAATCATAAAATTTACAGTGCAGAAGGAGGCCATTCGGCACATCGAGTCTGCACTGGCCCTTGGAAAGAGCACCCTACTTACAATCACACCTCCACCCTATCCCCATAACCCAGTCACCCCACCTAACCTTTTTTTGACACTTAGGGCAATTTATCAATGCCAATCCACCTGACATGCACATTTTTGGACTGTTTGAGGAAACTGGAGCACCCAGAGGAAGCCCACGCAGACACGGGGAGAAAGTGAAACTCCGCACAAACAGTGACCCAAACCGGGAATCGAACCTGGGACCCTGGAGCTGTGAAGCAACAGTGCCAATCACTGTGCTACCATTCTACTTCTCCCTCAGTACCCCCACCACATAGAAGTCCGTTCTGCCGCTTGGCGCCCAGTCTGAGGGCAGTCGAGAGTGGCCCTGGAGGTGTGAAACCAAATTGGAGGCCTTCGTTTCCACAGGGAACGTCAAAGAGTTCTCAACGGAGATTCCTCTTCAGGGTTTGCTTCGGTCGGGGAACCAACTTCCTCTGCTTTCATCTGAGTCCACGGGCTGGATTCTCCGATTGTGAGGCTATGTCGTCACGCCGGCGTGGGAAAGGTGGCTTTTTACACCCAAATATTTGGCGCAATCGGCCATCGATCCTCTGTTTGGCCGGAGGCTAGCATGCCAGCAGCGTGGAGCACCCGGCTCTAGCTGCTGATACGGCCCGGAGAACTGCCGGGTCCATGGCCGAACATGTGCAGCAGCCACGCCGTGCAACATGGAGCCAGCCACGCGCAGACCCAACCTACAAAATTGTGCTCCTCCCACCTTTGGCCGACTCACGCCTCCGGACTACCCTCCACAGTGCTCCCAGCCCCTGACAGAGTCCCCCCTGCCCGCGTATCGGCCCTCCTCCAACTCTGGCGGCACTGGACTGAGTCTGCATCCGCCACACCGAGTTCCCAACAGGTGAGACCATGAGAGACCCACGCCGTCGGGAACTCGGACAGTCAGAGCATTGGGGAGTGGGCATCAGGCAACGTCCTGAGGCCATCGATATGGCGTGCACTGTATTCTACAAGTGCGCTGCTTCAGATGGGGCGGAGCATTGCGAAAGCGGCGTCGCCCTCCCCGATTTGGTCAGAAACGGGTATTCTCTGGCCAATCGTTGAATGCGATTTTGGCTTCGGCGACCGGAGAATCTCACCCCATATCTTCATTATCAGGAGGGTAGAGACTCTGGATTGCCTTTAAGCTGTTACCACGTACTAAGGGAGGCCACCTCCGAGGCCGGTAATGAGGCGTGCTCGGGGCAGACTCCCTGCTCCTCGAGTATTCCAGATGTTTCCTTGTGACCTAAGCCTGGACCTTCAGTTTTTACGACAGAGGTGCCGTTTTCTCCAGTATGACCCCAGGGAGCCAGCTGGAATCATCTCCAAAGAGCCTCACACAAACTAGATCACCTGTCTTGAATGTTTGTTCGGTCCTTGCAGTGTCTTTGGGCAGAATCTTGAGGTCACCCTTGCTGCCTGCGGAATTGGCGACGAGGAGGGAATATTTCGCGAGGATCGGAAAATGTGATTCCCACCGAACATTTTCTCCAGCCGTCGCTGGCAGCATCACAAGATTCGTACCCACAAAGGGCATGAACCTCATTTTCATTCTTTTCCATTCATTGAAATCTCATTAGCGGGCCCCCCGCCAAATGATCCCTCCTCATGAGGTCTTCAAACCTCGCCGACATGATGTCATATCAACATGTTTTACAATAGGTTGGGCCTGACGTGAAAGAGTCAAGGGGATCCCTCTGGGAGTGCAAAGGTAAGCCTAGCCTCTGGGAGGGGGGATAGAGGGACATGTTGGGTCGCTGCCCTGGCACTGCCCCGACACAGGTTGGAACTGTTAGGTTGGCACTGCCTGGCACTCCCAACCTGAGTGTCAATCTGGCAGCGGCACTTTGTGCCAGGACGGACCCTGGTGGGAATGGGGAGGGGATGCGTCTATGTGTTGTGGCCAGTGGGAGGTGGGAGTGTGTATTGAAAAGGGACACTGAAGGGGTGCGTTTTGCTGGTGATGAATGTTGCGGGGTCAGGGAGTGAGCGACCAGGAAATAAATGTTGGGCGACGGTTGGGGGATGGGAGACCAGTCCGTACAAAAGTCTCCTTTTTCTTTTTGACGAGGTTCACAATATCCTCGTTATCCAAGGTTCCCTAAATTTCCCATACTTCGCCTTCATTCTCTCAGACTTTCCTGAATCCTAATCAACTATCAATTGAAAGACCCCCACATGTCCGATGTTAATTTCCTATCCATCAGCCGCACCCAATTCAAATTCTTCTGTCTAATGTTATCATAATTTGCCTTTCTACAGTTTAGCATCTTAACGCATGGGTTATCCTCATCCCTGTCCAAAAGTACCCAAAAACATACGGAATTGTGGCCATTACTCCTAAAATGTTCCCCTACTGAAATCTCAACCACCTGTCCAGGCTCATTGCCCAATATCTCCAGTACGTCCCCTTCCCTTGTTGGACCATCTACATATTGAATCAAGAAGGCTTCCTGGATACACCTTACAAACTCTGCACCATCCAAACCCCGAGCCCAAAGTATGTCCCAGTCAATATAGGGGAAATTAAAAGCCCCCACAACAACGCTATTACTTTTGCACCTGTCCAAAATCTCTCTATCTATCTGCTCCTCTATCTCTTGCTGGCAGTTGGGGGGGCCTATAAAAAATGCCCGACATTGTAATTGTCCCCTTCCTGTTCCTGAGCTCTACCCAGATTGCCTCTGAGGGAAATAAAAACTGCTAGCATGGAGTCAGAGGGATAAGCTCACACCTGGCCAAGTTACATTGTCCCATTCAGACCTAACCTCATTAATGGGAATACACAGGATGCCCCAGATCCACTGTCCTTCGGGACATTCCTGTCTGACCAGACATTAGCCAGTTACAGAGTCTGATGGCCTCTTTGTGTGTCAATGGAAGTTAGCTGCATATCAATACCATGGCTGGGTTCCTTTGTATAAATGGGAAAGGACAATCAAACAGTCAAGATAACGATGACAGGTTCAAGACTGGAAACCCCAGAGAACCTTTGTTTGAGGGGCTTGGTGGAGCTTAGAGAGAGAAAGAATAAAGATCATGGGAGGGATTCTCCCTTCTGGGTACTAAGTTCCTACGTGTGCCGGAAAAGGGTGAGAATCACTCCGGACCTTTTCCTAGAAAGTACAGGGTGATTCTCCATTTTCAAGGGGGCTAGCAGGACCCCGGCATGCGTCCTGCAGCACCAGCTGTCGGAGGGGCCCTGCAGTTACGCCCACGCAGCTATGCATGCGCATTGCAGTCGGCCATGGGTCCGCGCATGTGCGCGACGGCCATCTTCCCGTCGGCCCCCATGCAACATGGCAGAGCCCTACAAGGGCCCGGCGTGGAGGAACATAGGACCCCCGGAATGAGTACGCTCATTGATTGGTAGCCCCCAATCGCTGGCCTGACCCCCCCCCCCCCCCAGAGTCGTATCCCTCCCGCCCCCCCCACTAGGACGGCCCCTGCAGCCAGAACGGCGAGGTCCCACTGGGTGGGACTACATGTTAACCACGCCGGTGGGACTCGACAGTGCTTGGCAGGCACTCGGCCCATCGAGCGTGGAGAATTGCCGGGAGGGGCGGCCGGTTTCGACGGCCTACGACCGGCGGACCATCACCCACGTGCGCATGCCTGGCGAGTCCACGGAGAATCGCGGAAGCGCAGTCATGCTGGATTTCCGGCGTGGAGGGTCGGAGAATCCTGCCCCCTATTTTTAACAGGTACAGGAGAATGTTTGGGAAAGCGACTGAGAGAGGTGATGAAAGTTGCCGCTAAAGCAAGCTTTGAGAAAGGGTTCTGAAAGAATTTCCCTAACTGAAGAAAAATTGCTTTGTTAAATGTAAATATTGCATTTGCCTGTTTATGTAAGTGAAACGAGAGCTGCATGTTTAATTAAAGTGCTGTTTAATGATAACTAGTGTGTTAATGTTAAGAAATTACATGTAATCTGGTGAAGTTTAAAGGAAGTGTAATTATTGCATTTTCTTTTGTTTTAATAAATGAATTTTGAAAAATAACCAAACCTTGTTTCTTATATTATCAATCCTGGAACAAATCTTTCTCTCTCCACCACCTTAAAACCTATAAGTTGCGGATCTGGTCCAGTCTCTTCGGCACTGTTGACAGCTGACTAGGTGCATAACTGCGGGAAGGATCATTTAATTCAAGTTGAAGATAGGCATGGCTCATATCCAATTTAGTGACCATCTGGCCATCTACTAACTTGGTATATAGTTCTTTGATCTGAAGCATGGGGTACCTGTTTAACTTGGAAACCCAATCGACTGTTAGCTTATTACCTCTGTACCTATGGACTGATTTGTCTGGTTTGAAGACAGGGGCGTCCACTGCAGCCCAATATGTGAATTGTATGAGCCTTATTATGACCAGATTTTCCATGCGGCCAAGTTGGGTCTCCACTTTTTCCAATGGCGAATATAAGAACGTAAGAACATAAGAGCTAGGAGCAGGAGTAGGCCATCTGGCCCCTCGAGCGTGTTCAACCATTCAATGAGATCATGGCTGATCTTGTGGACTCAGCTCCACTTTCCGGCCCGAACACCATAACCCTTAATCCCTTTACTCTTCAAAAAACTATCGATCTTTATCTTTAAAACTTTTAATGAAGGAGCCTCAACTGCTTCACTGGGCAAGGAATTCCATAGATTCACAACCCTTTGGGTGAAGAAGTTCGTCCTAAACTCAGTCCTAAATCTCCTTCCCCTTATTTTGAGGCTATGCCCCCTAGTCCTGCTTTCACCCGCCAGTGGAAACAACCTGCCTGCATCTATTCTATCTATTCCTTTCATAATTTTATATGTTTCTATAAGATCCCCCCTCATCCTTCTAAATTCCAATGAGTACAGTCCCAGTCTACTCAACCTCTCCTCGTAATCCAACACCTTCAGCTCTGGGATTAATCTAGTGAATCTCCTGTGCACACCCTCCAGCGCCAGTACATCCTTTCTCAGGTAAGGAGACCAAAACTGAACACAATACTCCAGGTGCGGCCTCACTAACACCTTATACAATTGCAGCATAACCTCCCTGGTCTTAAACTCCATCCCTCTAGCAATGAAGGACAAAATTCAATTTGCCTTCTTAATCACCTGTCGCACCTGTAAACCAACTTTTTGCGACTCATGCACTAGTACACCCAGATCTCCCTGCATAGCAGCATGTTTTAATATTTTATCATTTAAATAATAATCCCTTTTGCTGTTATTCCTACCAAAATGGATAACCTCACATTTGTCAACATTGTACTCCATCTGCCAGACCCTAGCCAATTCACTTAACCTATCCAAATCCCTCTGCAGACTTCCAGTATCCTCTGCACGTTTTGCTTTACCACTCATCTTAGTGTCGTCTGAAAACTTAGCCACATTGCTCTTGGTCCCCAACTCCAAATCATCTATGTAAATTGTGAACAATTGTGGGCCCAACACTGATCCCTGAGGGACACCACGAGCTACTGATTACCAACCAGAGAAACATCCATTAATCCCCACTCTTTGCTTTCTATTAATTAACCAATCCTCTATCCATGCTACTACTTTACCCTTAATGGCATGCATATTTATCGTATGCAGAAACCTTTTGTGTGATACCTTGTCAAAGGCTTTCTGGAAATCCAGATATACCACATCCATTGGTTCCCCGTTATCTACCGCTCTGGTAATGTCCTCAAAAAATTCAACTAAATTAGTTAGGCCCTTTGTGAACCCATGCTGTGTCTGCCCAATGGGACAATTTCCATCCAGATGCCTCGCTATTTCTTCCTTGATGATAGATTCCAGCATCATCCCTACTACCGAAGTTAAGCTCACTGGCCTATAATTACCCGCTTTCTGCCAACCTCCTTTTTTAAACAGTGGTGTCACATTTGCTAATTTCCAATCCGCCGGGACCACCCAGAGTCTAGTGAATTTTGGTAAATTATCACTAATGCATTTGCAATTTCCCTAGCCATCTCTTTAGGCACTCTGGGATGCATTCCATCAGGGACAGGAGACTTGTCTACCTTTAGCCCCATTAGCTTGCCCATCACTACCTCCTTAGTGATAACAATCCTCTCAAGGTCCTCACCTGTCATAGCCTCAATTCTATCAGTCACTGGCATGTTATTTGTGTCTTCCACTGTGAAGACCGACCCAAAAAACCTATTCAGTTCCTCGGCAATTTCCTCATCTCCCATTATTAAATCTCCCTTCTCGTCCTCTAAAGGACCAATATTTACCTTAGCCACTCTTTTTTGTTTTGTATATTTGTAGAATTTTTTGTTTTATATATTTGTAGAAACTTTTACTATCTGTTTTTATATTCTGAGCAAGTTTACTCTCATAATCTATCTTACTCTTCTTTATAGCTTTTTTAGTAGCTTTCTGTTGCCCCCTAAAGATTTCCCAGTCCACTAGTCTCCCACTAATCTTTGCCACTTTGTCTGCTTTTTCCGTCAATTTGACACCCTCCCTTATTTCCTTAGATATCCACCGTCGATTTTCCCTCTTTTAACCATCTTTCCTTTTTGTTGGTGTAAACCTTTGCTGAGCACTGTGAAACATTGCTTGGAAGGTTCTACACTGTTCCTCAACTGTTTCATCATGAAGTCTTTGCTCCCAGTCTACCTTTGCTAGCTCTTCTCTCATCCCATTGTAATCTCTTTGTTTAAGCACAAAACACTAGTGTTTGATTTTACCTTCTCACCCTCCATCTGTATTTCAAATTCCAACATGTTGTGATCGCTCCTTCCGAGAGGATCCCTAACTATGAGATCATTAATCAATCCTGTCTCATTACACAGGACCAGATATAGGACTGCTTGCTCCCTCGTAGGTTCCATTACATACTGTTCGAGGAAACTATCACGGATACATTCTATAAACTCCTCAAGGCTGCCTTGTCCGACCGGCTTAAGATAACCGACATGTAGATTAAAATCCCCCATGATAACTGCTGTACCATTTCTACATGCATCAGTTATTTCTTTTTTTATTGCCTGCCCCATCATAATGTTACTGTTTGGTGGCCTATAGACTACTCCTGTCAGTGACTTTTTTGACTTACTATTCCCGATTTCCACCCAAATGGATTCAACCTTATCTTCCATAGCACCGATGTCATTCCTTACGATTGCCCAGATGTCATCCTTAAATAACAGAGCTACACCACCTCCCTTACCATCCACTCTGTCCTTCCGAATAGTTTGATACCCTCGGATATTTAACTCCCAGTCATGACCATCCTTTAACCATGTTTCAGTAATGACCACTAAATCATATTCATTCATGATGATTAGCGCCATTAACTCATTTATCTTATTCCGAATACTACGAGCATTCAGGTAAAGTACACTTCTGTTGGCTTTTATACCTCTGTTTTGAATCTTAACACCTTGATCAGTAACCTCTCCTAAATTATATTTCCTCTTAACTTTTCTCCCAAATTTCCTTGTCGTTAAACCCATATCTTCATGTAACAACCTGCTGCATCGCTTACCATTTATGTTTTTACTTCCCATTTGTTTCCATTTAGTATTTCTGGGCCTATTCACTGAGCTCCCCTCAGTCACTGTACCTTGTATTGTCGCCCTTTTCGATTTTTGACTGTGGCTTCTCTGAATTACACTTTCTCCCTTACTGCCTTTTGTTTCTGTCCCTGTTTTACTACCTTCCGACTTCCTGCATTGGTTCCCATCCCCGTGCCACATTAGTTTAAACCCTCCCCAACAGCTCTAGCAAGTACCCCCCCAGGACATCGGTTCCAGTCCTGCCCAGGTGCAGACCGTCCAGTTTGTACTGGTCCCACCTCCCCCAAAACCTGTTCCAATGACCCAGGAATCTGAATCCCTCCCTCTTGCACCATCTCTCGAGCCACGCATTCTTCCTATCTATCCTGACATTCCTACTCTGACTAGCTCGTGGCACAGGTAGCAATCCTGAGATTACTACCTTTGAGGTCCTACTTTTTAGTTTAACTCCTAACTCCCTGAATTCAGCTTGTAGGACCTCATCCCATTTTTGTACCTATATCGTTGGTGCCTATGTGCACCACGACAGCTGGCTGTTCACCCCCCCCCCCCCCCCCCCCCAGAACCCCCTTCAGCCACTCCGAGACATCCTTGACCCTTGCACCAGGGAGGCAACACACCATCCTGGAGTCTCGATTGCATCCGCAGAACCGCCTGTCTATTCCCCTTACGATTGAGTTCCCTATCACTGTAGCCCTGCCATTCTTCTTCCTGCCCTGCTGCGCAGCAGAGCCAGCCACGGTGCCATGAACCTGCCTTCCCCTGGTATCTCCCTCAACAGTATCCAAAGCGGTATATCTGTTTTGCAGGGAGATGACCTGAGGGGACACCTGCACTGCCTTCCTACTCTTGCTCTGTCTTTTGGTCACCCATTTTCTATCTCCTTCAGTAACTTTCACCTGCAGTGTGTCCAACTCGCTAAACGTGCTATCCACGACCTCCTCAGCATCGCGGATGCTCCAAAGTGAGTCCATCCGCAGCTCCAGAGTCATCAAGCAGTCTAACAGGAGCTGCAACTGGACACACTTCTTACACGTGAAGGAGCCAGGCACAGTGGATGTGTTCCTGAGCTCCCACATCGCACACGAGGAGCATGACACGGGTCTGGTATCTCCTGCCATGTCTTAAACCTTTGGTTAACTTATTCAACTACAATTCCACAAAAAAAACAAAGAAAAAATAAATAAATATACCAATGAAAAGAAAAAGAAAAAAGAAAAAACTACTTACCAGTCACTTACCAGGGATAAAAAGCACCTCCCCCCCCCCCCCCCCCCCCCCCACCCCCCCCCCCCCCAAAAGCTTCGAATTCCCAAACTCACTCTTAGCTGTGTCTCACTCTGGCTATGCCTTCTCTGGCTCACTGGGAGTGAGTTCCAAGTTACCCTTTTAAATTGGCCTGAGTTGACTCCACCCCGCCAACCTGCTTTTAGATTAAAGTCGATTAAGATGACTGACACTTAACTGCCATCCAGTTATGTGAGTGGGTGGGACAGCCCTTGTTAACCTTCACTGCCCAATTCTAGTTTATTTAATCTCTGGAACTGGTCTTGCGAAGAAATATTTAGGCGTAGCATCGGGGTCGACAAAATAACTTGGCTTTGGCTCCTCCTACTTTACCCGGTCCTTCCCGGAAAATCTCAAGGAACTTATGATGACTTCATATAGTCCAGCCTGAAGATCTCCAATCAGATCAGCCTGATCCGCTGGAGCCAATCTCTCCCCATTAGGCTTGGTCCCTGCCCCGAACAACAATGAGCAAAAGCCAGGCTGTTTGCTGCCTGTAAGTCACTGGGGCCATTGAAGTTGAATGCTAATTTGGAGATTATCATTATGTCTGTTTCCCAATGATGGAGCTCCTGTGTCTACCTCCATTTTCAATGGATGGCCATTTACCAGCAGTTCCACCATTATTGGAGCAAACTTGGTAGCGATGATGTGTTTTAGTTGCATTGTCCCTGTTTCCGGAAATGTCAGTAACTGCATGGTGTGGGCCTGTAGTGGCCTTAGCTTCTTCCCTGGGTAGCACGTGCTTTGTCTATTCCTCTAACTTTATCTTGATTGTGGCCTTTGACAGTACTTACAATAACCCTTTGTCTGACATCTGCAGCCTTCTGGAACAGTTTCCGTGGCATCCTTGGGGCAATCACGTCATTTCCTTGACTGTCTGGTGACGCAAATTGAGCTCCAATTTTGTCATGGACTATTTAGCATCCTTCTCGCACAGGCACGTTTAGTTGAGGAATTACCATTTTTTAATGAGGTCCCTCCCCTAATGGGAGAATATTGTTGTCTGATGCCCCATGTAGCTCTTGAGCCCCTTTTTCTGCATGTTACAGTGATAGAGGTATTTCATTGGTTTTCTTTACACCCAGATTGGGTTCAGCCAATAGAAATTTTGTAATTGCCACATTGTTTATTCCGCATACCGATCTATCTCGCATCACGCCAGTCAGCGGTGGTCCGAATTCACAATATTCCACGAATTTCCATTATGTGGCCAAATATTCGGTGACCGGTTCCTCCGGGGTTTTCCTTGCCGTGTCAAAGTGATATGTCTGGAGTATAACAGAGGGCTTCTGGTCACAGTGTTTTTTTACCAAATCTAATAACTTGTTAAATGTTTCCAAGTTAGGGGCAACTGGGTACTTCAGGCCTTTTATCAGGCTGAATGTCAGTAAGATTACTTTCTATTTCTCATCTCCCCCAATATTATTGGCCTGGAAGAAGTAATACATGCTCTCTGTTTATTGGGCCTAGTTCTCTGCTTAAATCATGGGGTTCAAGTTTTCCAAAGAGAGGCATTTTTTCTTACTGGAGAAGCTGCTTGTTTTTGACAATAAAGGTTGCCCGAAGAAAACTTTTCTTATCACCATTGTAATAGCCTCACAAAGGCCAATCTTCCAGCACCATTGCCTTTTAATAAATCAACAGCAAAGGCTGCTGCTGCAGCTTGCTGCACTTAAGTCCAAGTGGGGACCACATAATACTGTCCCAGATTGAAGCAGTGGATTTTAAGCACCTGCTGTGCCTTTCCCATTGGGCGAGCTCCTGTCCACTTAATTGGGGAATTCATATTCAGTCAGTCGGGCATTCAGTGAATAGCACACCAGGGTTTTCACTGCACATGAGAGGGGCGGGGCCTCGTCTCTCTCTGACCGGTCCCACTCCTCAGAGACCGGGGTGCTCTTTAAATACTGCGCCCTGATCTCAGAATGCTGCTGCGGCCCCCCACCCCAGATAGTTGGCAATGTCCCCTACTGTCAATCATAGGTACGAGTCTTCCCTGCAGCACCCGTCACCCCCTTCAGCCCCCCCCCCTCTCATTCTTCCCTCATCCCCCCCCCCCCCCCCCAGCACCCCGGGACATAAATCATGTCCAACTGGTTCTCCTTTGTCTAACTTGCTTGTTACCTCCTCAAAGAACTCTAACAGATTTGACAGACACGACCTCTCTTTGACAAAGCCGTGCTGACTCAGTCCTATTTTACCATGCACTTCCAAGTGCTTAGCGCCCTCATCTTTAATAACAGACTCTAAAATCTTACCAATGACCGAAGTCAGGCTAACCGGCCTATAATTTACCGTCTTCTGCCTTCCCCCCTTCTTAAACAGTGGTGTTACATTAGCCATCTTCCAGTCCTCTGGGACCCTTCCTGCCTCCAGTGATTCCTGAAATATCATCACTAAAGTCTCCACAATTTCCTCAGCTATCTCTTTTAGGATCCTGGGGTGTAGTCCAAGACCAAAGCCAACTTCTTCGTTATGCCCATGGCATTGGTTCTGTTTAAGATTCTTGTTTGGGACAGGATTATGTCAATCACAAACTTAATATGAAATTCAATTGTGTTGTGATCACTTTGTCCCAGAATATCTTTTACGAGGAAATTATTGATTAAAGCAGTCTCAATGCAAATGATTGAACTAAAATAGCTTTAAACCTAATTGGTTCCACAGTGTATTGTTCTGCGTAGTAGTTACAAAAGCATTCTAACATCTCAACTCCCAGGCCAGCTTTGCCAGTTTGATTTGTCCAGTAGAACTACAGATTAAAATCCTCCATAATTATTATATTGCTTTTGTTCCACCCCCAATTATTTCTTGCCTAATTCTTTGTCCAGTGGTAATAACTAATATTTAGGGAGCTATAAACTATTCCCACAAACGCTTTGCTACCATTGTCATTCCTTAATTCCCCCATGCTGATTCTACTTCCTAATCGTCTGAGCCAGGATATTTACGAACTAATGTCCTCATGTCATTCTTCATTAGTACGGCTGCATCTCATCCTTTTCAATTCAGTTTGTCTCTTTGAAATGTTGTGTATCCTGGAATAGTTGCTTTCCATGTCTCTGTAGGAGCATGCAGATCGAAACCATTCATCTCCAATTGTATCGCTAGTCTGTCTGTCATATATTAATGCTTACACAATCAGATAAACGGCCTTTACATATTTTAAATATCCTTTGTATAGACCTTATTTGCTGATACACTAATACCATTACACTCTCTGTCCCTTCTTGTCCCACTCTCCTTTTAAATATTCTTTCACAGGATGTGGTCATTGCTGACTATCCCAACATTCACTGTCTATCCCTAGTTATCCTGGAGAAGGTCACGGTGAACCATTGCAGTCCCCTGTGGTGGAGGTACACTCACAGTACAGTTCGGAAGGAAATTCCAGATTTTTGACCCAGCGACAGTGAAGGAATGATGATAAATTTCCAAGTTAGTGTTATTATGATACCCTGGGCTAGTGCATGGTCAATTAGAGCCCCACATGACCCACAGTCACAACCCAATTGAAATTAACAAATAATTATTTGAAAATACCCCAAGCCTTTCGTCTCTGGCCGCCCAAGAACTATAGTCACCAGGTTTGTAAATTTAAACAAAATTATTTTGTATTTATAATAATAACTATCAGTAAATAGGCAGCAGGTTAACTATTATCTAATTCTTAAACCCCTCCCTCTTTAACTCACCCCACCCTTGACACACACACAAGGCAGAAAAACACAGAGGGGTAAGAGGGGTGTGAAGAAAATAAAAAGGATAAAAAGCATACAACTTTCTTCAGTCTAGTACTTCAGTTGGAGGTTTTTGCTTTTAGCCTGTAATGTTTTTTACCGATGATTGATCAAAGTCTTAAAAACCTCTCTGCAGGCTCAGAAAAAAGCAGGCATGCAGCATTTCTGGAAAAGGAGAGAGAGTGAGAGAGATAGCAGCTCACAGCTTCTGTCTGAATCCAAGACCCGACTGTCCTTCTGAGCTCTCTGAAAACCATCTCACACGGGTAGCTCCGAATTGCCAGTTGTCTGCAGGCAGCATATGGCATTTGGCCAATTCATTGGCCATCAGCCAACCAATCGAACCAAATCCCTCAGATCTTTTAGGTGCCAGAAAGTCTGAGTTTTACTATTCAAAGCCTAAATCTCCAATAGCACAGCAACTTTTGAGTTCCTCACTTCCTCTGACCGACTTAAAGGTATATGTCCATTAAATATCCGTGGGTCAAAATGATAACCACAAAGTTAAAAGAAAAGGAAATAAGGGAATCAACAGGAAGGGTCCATACAGTATTATGTGTGACTTGCAGTGCAATTTGTAGGTGGCAGTATTCCTGTGTGTCTGTTGCCCTTGTCCTTTTAGATCGTGGTTATTGTAATATTCATTCAAGGGATGGCTGCGTGACATTACTGGGTGGGAAAGATATCATGTAATCTCATTTTAGTTTGACTTTTGATTTAAGCAGAGCACAGACACACAGCTCTGATGTCTCTGAACTATACATATGCATAACTGTTCTCATGTGCCCAGTCCGAATAAAATAACCCCTGATGTGATTACTCAGTCCCTTCAGAGCGACTGGTGTCTTCTGTCTCTTGGGGTAAATGAGCCTAAGATATGGTGCACTGACTCAATTATTGTTCATGCACTGGAACAAAACATAGTTTGGCAATCAGAACTGCACACAGGACTCTAGTTGAGGTCTAATGAGTGATTTATATAACTCCATCAAAACCTCTGCTCTTCTACCCTATGCTTTTGTAGCCACAGTATTTATATGATTCAACCAATTCAGTTTCTGGTTAATTGTATCTCACAGAGATTTAGCTATGTTTATGCTATTGAATGTCAAGAATAATTGGTTCAATGTATTCTTGTTGGAGATGGTCATTGCCTGCCACTTGTCTGGCATGAACATAACTTGCCACTTATCAGCCCAAGCCTGGTTGTTCTCCAGTTCATGTTGCTCATGGACATGGAAGGCTTCTGTGCCTAAGGAGTGAAGAATGGTACTGAACATTGTGCAATCCCCACTTCTGACATTTTGATGGAGGGAAGGTCATTGATGAAGCAGCTGAATATTTTTGGGCTGTGGACATGAGGAACTCTTCTAGTGAAGTGCTGGGACTGAGATGACTGACTTCCAACAAACTCAGCCATCTTGCTGAGTAAGTGGCACTCAGTAACACTTTCCATCACTCTGCTGCTGATTGAGAGTAGACTAATTAGGTAGCAATTAGCCAGGTTGGATTTGTCCAGCCTTATGTGGACAGAACGCACCTGGACAATTTGTGTCCATAGTACAGCTATGTTGTAGCTGTACCAGAACTGTTTGCCTGGGCGTGCGGCAAGTTCTGGAGCACAAGGGGCTGGTTTAGCACAGGGCTAAAGAGATTATTTTAAAGCTGACCAAGACAGGCCAGCAGCACGGTTCAATTCCCGTACCAGCCTCCCCGAACAGGTGCCGGAATGTGGCGACGAGGGGGCTTTTCGCAGTAACTTCATTTGAAGCCTACTTGTGACAATAAGCGATTTTCATTTCATTTTTCATTTCACGTCTTCAAAGTATTGCCAGAATGTTATCAAGGCCCATAGCCTTTGCAGAATCCAGTGCGCTCAATTAATCAAATTGGGGGAAGATGCTATATGGATGTTGGGGACAACTGGAGGAGGCCTAGATAGATTATTCACTCTGCAATTCCAGCAGAACACGGTTGCAAATGCTTTGTCTTTGCACTGATGCACTGGGATCTTCCATTATTGAGGATAGGGATATTTGTGGAGCCCCCTCCTCCAATTAGTTTTTAATTGTCCACCACTTTTCTCAACTGGATTTGGCAGGGCTGAAGAGCTTAGATATGTTCCATTGTTGTGATCCGTTGGATCGCTTAACTCTGTCTATCGCACACTGCTTATGTTATTTGGTATACATGTAGTCCAGTATTATAGTTTCACTGGATGTTTACCTCATTTTTAGGTATGCCTGGTGTTGGTCCTGGCATAGCCTCCTTCAATGTTTATCGAACCAGGATTGATCCCTTTGCTTGATGGTATTGGGAGAGTGGGAATACGCTGCACCCTGCAGTTACAGATTGTGGGTGAATACAATTCTGCTGCTGGTGATGGCCCACATGTTCCCAGTTAGAACAGTGATAATGCCGCATGTTATGATGGAGCATCTCCTCTATATTAAGGTGGGACTTTGTCACCACAAGGTCAACAAAGTTGTCATTGCTACAAATGGACAAATGCATCTGTCACAGATAGAATAGTGAGGACAAGTTCAAGTAGATTTTACCCTTTATTGCTTCCGTCACTACTTGTCGCAGGTCCAGTATTGCAGCTACGTTCTTCAAGACCAGGACGTAGAATCATAGAATGGTTACAATGCATTCAGCTTGATCGGAAATATAAAGAGAAAGTATTGGAAAAACTAAGCAGGACTGGCGGCATCTGTAGAGAGAGAAAAACAGTCAATCTTACAAATCCAATTTGACTCTTCTTCAGAACTGAAGAGAGGTAGGAATGTGATGAATTTTGTGCTGCTAAAAAGAGGGAAGGGGCATGTGGAGCAAAAGAGAAGGACAGTGATAGGTTACAGGGCGGGGGAAATTAAATGACAAAGATGTCATGGAACACAAGGCAAAGGGAGTGAACACGATACAAAGGGTTCAGAGTAGATTTTTATAGCAGAATAAAGTTCAGTGCTGTCTGAAAGCAAAAACATACAAACAAGATATTGACTGGCATGCGGAGAAAAAAATCCAAATGAAAGACAGAGTTATCCACTTATCTGGTACCCTGGCTGTGTCGTTTTGCTACTACATGCCAATTCTACCTATCAGCCAGAGGGTGGAACTGGTCAAGTTTGGGAAGGTCAGTGAGAAAATTTTAAATGATTCAGTCGAGCTTCCACACCTCAGGGTTTGCCACCTACAGTGGAGCTTGAGACTACTGCACCTGCCCCTCCCTTTTGAATACGGGGAATCTTGTAAGTTATTGCCCTGACTGCTTGTTGCACAATTTGCATGTTTGGTTTAGATACAATCCAGTTTAATTGCTGGAGCCTTGTAGTTGTTATGTCCAGAAAACAGAATTGTGATGAAAATTGGAAAGCCCATATACACAACTGCAATGTGAAAATTGCATGTGGTAGTGATGGGGGGGTTAGGGGTCATTTTGACTTTCAGAAATAGTGTAAGACAAGTGGTGTTGATTCAGCTGCCCAATCTTCAATCCGATGAGTCCATGTATAAAAGGTGACTGCAGCGACATTGCCCAATGTCAAAATTACCACTTGTATGTTTGTGCTGGCAATAGCTTTAATTTTATTGGAAGATGCTCTATCTATAACATTAGTTAATAGGTATTACTTGTTGGCTTGAGACGTTGTGGGGAGGCATTCGACTGAAATCTCCAATTTGCAGACTAAGTGCTGACGCCGGAGTGGGAACAGTGGCGTTTTACACCAGAAAAAAGCATCAGCTGCACCGATCTTCATTCCGGTGGAGGGCTCGCAGCCGTGCAGCGTAAAGCCCTCAGATTTACCTGCGGATTTCCTGGAGAATGGCCGGGTCCGTGGCCGCGCATGTGCACGGCAGCAGCTGTGCAAAATGACGCCGGGCACGCACGGACCCGCCTTCCAAATAATGTCCCCAAGTAATCCCCCTCGCAACCCCCGGATCACCCCCCCCAGCCCTTGCCAAAGCCCCACCCGGCCAGCAGCACGGCTCCCCCCCCCCCTGATTGTGGTGGTGCTGGGCAAGGCGCCTCAGGTGACGTCCTGAGGCCATCCCGATGGCGTGCATTTTTGAGGGGGCAGTGTATGTCAAAAGCAGCGCCGCCCCCCGATTTTGGCGTACAATGGGATTCTCCGGCTGTTCGCCAATTGATTTTGGCATCACCGACCAGAATATCCTGCCCTCTGTGTAATTAAATGAATGGCTTTACCACCGGTGAAATTATTTTTTCTTTAAGCATCACCGGGAAGCGAAGAGTAATCCTGAGATAGGACGGAGCCTGTCACAGAATCTGTTCAATTGCACCCTGCTCAATCAATGAGATGAAAATCCCTTTAGCCTCTTTGGGATATACCAGCCTGATCTGCATGAATACAGAAGAGTTTGAGGCAACAGGACTACTGTAATGAATAACATTACATGTCATAATCTGAAAACAATGTACTGAATTATTTCTCCAAACTCATTTTGTTTTATTTGTGCAAGAGGATTAATTCAAAATCCTTTGAATTGTCTAATCCTTACATTGCATAGATCAGTGAGCAACATAAAAAGAAAATACTCAAACCATTGCCCTTAAAGCGGTGACATAACCAGTGGAAACCAATCTTACAAAATGTTAAACAAATTGCATTTTACTTACTGAGCACAATATCTCAATTTAGTTGTGCAAGAAAGTATTTCAAGAATTACATTTAGATATTATAATGTGTCTCATTTTATAGTCATGTGGTTTATGTTAATACATATGTTATTACTAATGAGGAAATAGTATGTAAACAAGATAATGTTGTAAAAAATATAGGCTTTACACCCATAAATATATGCAGGCATAGACATTGCCAGGTGTGTTATTACTTGATAATCGAGAGAAGAGAAATGGCGTTAACCCATATTAAAACACCAATTTTGTTATGACTAATGAGATATAGCTGTCAACAATCAGGAAATAGATGGAAAGTAAATTGCATGTTGGCAAAATAGTGGAGGGAAGATCTTTATTACAATATATCACACGCCTTGCCAATTTTGTTTCATCTTTTAAACCTCCCCTATGCTCCTCAAGATGTTGACCTTTTTTGTTCTGGAAACGTTTTCCTCTAGACGCCTCCTGTTAGCTGTTTAATTGTCGAGTATCATTCACGGCTGTACTCGGCAAGGCTGCAGAGCTTAGATCTAAGAACAATACTGCACAGGAACAGGCCCTTCAGCCCTCCAAGCCTGTAGCGGTCATGACACCAACCTCTTCGAAAATCCTCAGCACTTCTTTGTGCCGTATCCCTCTATACCTATCCTATCCATGTGTTTGTTAGTTCCAGGTACTCACCACCCTCTGCGTAAAGTACCAGCCTCGCACATCTCCTCTAAACGTTGCCCCATGGACCTTAAACCTATGTCCCCTGGTGACTGACCCCTCGACCCTGGGAAAGAGTGCCTGCCCATCCGCTCTATCCATGCCTCTCATAATCAGTCTGAGTCTATTCTGATCCCTAGATCTATCTTTTGCTATCACACGCTACTTCTGTGTGTTAGTCACTCGTACAAATCCACAGATGATAGAAATATAGGATGGAATTTTCTGGCCCTGTTGTGGGGGGGGGGGTGCTGGACCTAAAAATGTTACTTCTATTCATTTTGGTCAGACCGAAGGACCCTGCCAGCGAAAGGGAGTGGAATGTTTTGGTTATTTAGCCTCTCGAGCCTGAATGAGATCATAACTCATATGCAACATAACTCTATCACCTTCTCTCTGCTCCATATCTTTTACTGCCTTCGATGCATGCCGTCCTGTGTGAGAGCCTCATCTGATTGACACCACATTTTTAAGTATTCCTGTTGGTGCTCCTGGCATGCCCTCTTGCGCTCTTCATTGTACCAGGATTTATCCTTGAGCCCCCAGCTTGCTGGTGATGGTAGATTGGGGGATATGCTGGGCCACAAGACTACAGATTGTGGTGAATATAATTCTGCTCCATCTTGTGCCCCACAGTGCCTCGTGGGTGCCCAGTTCTGAGTTACTACATATGTTCAAAATCTATCCTGTTTAGTACAGTTGTAAGTCCAACACCGGCATCTCCTCATCATTAATTTCAACATAACATATTTGATATTTGGTAGTTAAATAGAATACATTAATCTCTGTAAATCTTTCTCTTTCTATCTGTTGATTCAATTAATATATAGTCCAATATTAGCACATCATCATGTTCAAGATCTCTCTTCCAGCTAAAGGAAAGTGGATTTTCCGATGTACTTTATTACTTGCTCATTTGTATGGCAGCGTTTTGTGTGTACCAGAACGATACATTTCTGAAGACTGTGGTGATTGTCCCTTTGACGGCAATATAGCCAGGTAAGGGTCACCTGACAGGGTGACCAATCCAGACTCAGAGTGGGGAACGAAAGGGAAAATGATGGAAAACCTCTGCAAGTCTGGCAGCTTCTGTAGGGAGAGAAAAGAGCTAAAGTTTCGAGTCCGATGACTCTTTGTCAAAGCTCAGAGTTGGGAACCGCCAAAGGGGGAGGAATTCTGCTGAGGTAGAGGCATTCCAGAACTAGCTGCTCCTCTTGTAGATCCTCATCAATAAACCCTTTGTTATTCACGATTGAAGTCTCCGGAGATGTATTATTACATGTGACAAGGAGGATAAATTATCCTGACACTGCCTCAGGCTGGACATATGTGAGAATCCTGGAGTCATGCAATTCCCCACTTCCGATGGCACAACACCACACTACTCACAACCCCCACGCCCTCACCCCCATCTACTGCCCTCCACCCTTTCCCCTTCCCCCGGTGCCCTCAATATTCTTAGCCTACCTAGCTCTCCCATTATGTATAGCTGTCTCCCCAGGTGCATGTCTGATGTGGTGGCAGCCAGCTCCTTACCTCATCCCATGGCCTTTGATGACCCTGGCAGGCGTCCTCTGAGGGCTTTGGGGCCAGAGGGCCCTAGCGCACTTGTCGACGGCACGTGCACATCATTGCCACCCTGTCCCGTGTGCTGAACTCAAGACGTGGCTGCACCAGAGGCATGGAACTCGAGAGCGATGGTAGCCACCACCGACACTCCATGGGATGGGTGCGGGTTGGCAGTCAGTGCCCCCCTCCCGGTTGGTGACCATCGGACCCTTGGGTTCATCTTTGGATGGAGGGGCAGTAGGTTCGAGCCCTGGTTGCCCCTGCATCTTCTAGCTTTGCCAGGCCTGGCAGCTGTCCGGTGCATGCACCAAGGTGTCGACGCCCTCGAAGATGCTCCTCAGTGGCTGAGACAAGCTCCGCAGCACCTCATCCATTTCCATGTGAGAGTTGGACATATCCCGCAGAACTTCATCAAGGTCAGCCTGGTACTGGGTCACACCCCCCAGCGCGGCAGACATTCTGCCAAGACCCTCAGCCATGACCGTCACCGACTGCATGATGCCTTGGACATCTTCACTCATGGTCTGACATCGTGCACCAGGCTCTCCACTGCCGTCGCCACCCTAGCAATGTTGGCCTCAATGCCACACATTCCCGGCGGCATCTCGTGCATTCCTATCAGCTATGGACCTGGTTGAGTTTCAATGACAATTCCCTCTGAATGTCCTGACCACACCCTAACATTACCATCAGCTCCAGGCAACCCTGTACCAGAGGCTCAGCATCAGGCAGGGACCCAGCTTGGTGCTGGGATCCAGCAGACCTCCGTCTGCTGTCTCACCTTGGGGGTTTCCTGCCTCCACCTGATTTGCATCAGCAGCTGGGTGGTGCTCAATCGATTTTATTCCAGAAACATGACAAGTGTTTCCTTCTGAGGTGTGTGTATCTATTCTGGTGGAGGGTGGGGCTGACAGCTGTGACGCATCAATTGTGTCTTCGTCGGAGCTCTCCTCCGAGGTGTTCTCATGGGAAGCTGGAGAGGAGGCCACTGGGAATGGCCGGTGCCATCAGCTGAGGGACCTGCGGGAAAATGGAGGTGTGGTCAGTGAGAGAGATGGGTCAGTCGTAAGGCAATAACAACTAACATTTGACAGGTCGTCCTGGTGGGGCCCAGTGGGTCCTCACCTCTGCGGCTTCCGCCAGCCTCCGCATTGTTGAGCGTTCTGTCCTCGGCCATCCCCATCACCTCCAGGGCCTCTTCCTCAAAGGTCATGAGGATTCTTAAGTCTGGCACCCTGCCGCCAGTCTGCGCCCTCACCCGACGGTTGTGCGGGAGCTTCTCCTGCGGAGACACTGAGAGGGCATCAGTAGCCACATGCATGGTTCACAGTGGTCGGGTGGGTATGAAGGAAGGGTTGTGGGGGCGTTGAAGGGAGAGGGGGGGTGAAGGGAGGGTTGTGGGCTGCATGGAAATTTTGGAGGATCCTCGCATGGCGGCGTAAAGGTCATTTAGAAATAATTTGGGAGAATTGCACCCAGTTTTATCCCTGCATTTGCCACTGATAGGCCAACAGCCTATCAGCTTTACAGCATTTTGAAATGTCTGTCAGTTGAATGTCCAACAAGTTTGGCAGGCTGAGTCACGAGGCCTGGGGTGCTACAGTGACCGGGTATATGCTGAGGACGTTGGGGAAATCATGAACTAGAGAGGCACAGCTTTAAAATAAAGGGTGTCCCCTTTAAGATTGAGAGGAGGAAGAATTTCTTCTCTCATCTTTGGACTTCTCGACACCACTAAGCAGCTGAGATTGGAGCATTGAATATATTCAAGGTTGAGTTAAATTTGGAGAAACAAGGGAGTCATAGTTTATGGGGGAGGGGTAGGCAGGAAAATGGAGTTCGGGCCACAATCAGGTCAGTCAAGATTTTGTTGAATGGTGGAACAGATTCGAGGGGTCAAATTACCCAATCCTGTTCTGAATTCTTAAGTTCTCACGTTCTTTCCTCTGAAGCACTGCAGGTTGTAACCGTGAGTGTGACAGAGCAGGTATTGTCAAAGTCAGGGGTGCGACCCACGGGTGGGTCGCGGGTGTCAGGAGGGTCGCGGAGCTGTCTGTCGCGGCGCTCTCGATCGCACAAATCCGCGCGCAACAACCGCAGCAGCCAGCTTTTAATAATGCCGGCTGCAAGCGGCCTTCAAAATGGCCACGATCATATAAAAACAAATGTGGCTGCACTGCGCAGCGCTCACCGATGCCCTGCTAGTGACTACAATCCACAATGTGACTTCCCACATAGGGAGAAGTGGGATGAGGAAAGCAGCATTAGTTATTCAAATAACCTCATCATCAATCACTTCAGCCCTGCTAGTGACTACAATCCACAATCTGACTTCCCACACAGCAGCATTGTCTCCTCCATGGATGATAAAACGGGCCCGTGATCCTGGCTGTCAGCTGCTATCATCTGCCACCTTCGGCAAGAAAGAGGAAAGTGTGTCAGTGGATCGTGCACAATAGTTTTAAATGCGGTTGCTGCCACGGTTGAAAAGCTGCCAGTGCGTGTAAGCTGTGGGTGGAGGAGGCAAATTTCACCATTGTGATAATTGTGTGCGGTTGAGGTAAGGCTGATGAAGTTATGGTTAAGTCCTAATTGAGAGAGACTGTTGCTAAAAGAGTAAAACCTCCCAACACTTTGTTCTGTGAGTCTGCCTCTTCCCTTTCAGGGTCTCAGACTTGCTGTAAGTGGCGCTGGACACTGACTCTCTTGCTTCAAACTGCAGCTGGTGAACAACACGGGGAGCATTTTAAAGAGCAGTCCACATGAATTTATCTTGCTGCCTGTGATGCAGTGGACAGGCACAGGTTAAGCGTGCACCACAATCCCTGAATTTGTTTTCTTCCCTGTTGCGTCTGGCGTGTTGCAAACATCTGCTCGAGGCCTTTACTGTTTCGGTAACAAAAAAAAAAACAATCTGGAATCAAACACATAGTCAGTTGGTCAAAGTCACAACTGACAATAAAATGTCCAAAGGTAAGCGATATTGGATGTGAAGTACAGTCAGAGACCGAGCGAACTGGTGGAAATATGCCAGACGAAAGCTAGGAAACTTTTTAAGTGGCAATTCGATGAAATATCAGAGGCTGGAGTTTACTTTTTGAATCATGAGTTAGATGGGCCAAATGGTCTGCCTCATCTGTGTTTATCTTTGTGTTTATCTTTGTGTTTCCCCCTGGCATTCCCTGGTGCCAGGATTCTCTGAGCCTCCGCACCACAATCGCGGGGGGGGGGGGGGGGGGGGGGGTCAGACTCGCAATGGGGTCCGACGCCGCTCCCACTCCGGGGATCGGAGAATCGTCACCAACCGTGTGCGGTTGATGTGGCGCCGGTCGGGGGCCATTGAAAGACAACTGGTCGAGTTCCCGCCGGTGTAGATCACTCACGGTTCCACCCAGCGGGAGCTCGGACAGGCGGCTGCTGGTGGGGGGGTATCCGTTACTGGGGGGGGAGCCCTCCTGGATGGCAAAGCTCGCAATCGGGGTCCACCGATCGGCTGGCACGCGTGCTCTCGGGGGTGGGGGGGGGGGGGGGGGGTGTAGCCACCTGGGGTGACCACTGCCCAAACACAAAATGGAAGATTGCAAGGAATGCAGGGAAAATTGGACAGGTTGTAAAAAGCAAGCAGCTTGCAAAGTGCTTGTATATTTGGACTGCTGCAGAAACCAGTTTGGCTGTTGCTGAAACCAGACAATGCTATGAAAAGAAACAGTTAGCACATTAATGAGGCGATACCGGGCGATCCCCAGGCACAAAAGAAACAAGTTAACACTAATCGATACATTGAATGGAAGGCCAGACTTTTCGGCGCCAAAGAAGCCCAAAACAATAAGTCCCAAGAACCGCCCCAGTGATCGAGCAACTGCCCCGCTATTGGGGAATTCAAATCAATCGATTGGTAAGAGACCCAATCGATTGTGAGAGTATAGAGGTTCCGCCCAGGTGGGCGCAAGACCCTGAGAGGAGTATAAAACAGAGACCCTGACCTCAGCTCGCTCTCTCTGCCAGCCTCTCCTTGACCAGCTAGACCTCCCAGCAGAACACCATTGCAGCAGAAGAACCTTGTGCAGGAGAGGTCTGGACAGAAGCCGCCAGCAAGTAAGTCACAACACACACTACGGGAATAGACACTCCTGACCCCTTTAGACCATAACCACTGGAAGCCTGCGGACCCAGGACAAGCTAGAGGCCATTGTTCCCTGATCCGGCAGTCCCCTTATCCAGATAAGCATTTGGCCTAGTAGTGGTAGGATTAGACTAGTCTTATAGTTTTATATGCATGATTAGTAGATTACTGTAATATAATAAACGTGTCTTGTTTGAACTTACTAATTGGTGTATGGTTTTATTGCTTTGAATTTGACCTTGAAACTTGTGGCGGTATCTTAACGATACCTGGCGACTCCGAAGCTAACAAACGAAACAGAGCCAAATTGAGTGTTAAGCACACTCACCCAGAACGAGCAACAGGGGCCTATATTGTCGGGGCCAGCCCGCGGTGTGGGTCCGCCATGTTGCGGCCGCCGCACGCATGCACGGACCTGCGGCCGGAAGTGCAGCGTCCTGTATTGGCAGCAGGAGCTTCGAGGACTACTCAGGGGCCCTGCTAACCCCCTGCAAAGCAGAGAATCACTCTCGACTTTCTCCAGGAAAGTCCAGAGTGATTTGAGTCTGTTTTCTCGTGGGCGTGGGGACATAGCCCCATTATCAGAGAATTCCTTCTTCCTAGAGGGCCGGGGACACCAAACTATTGCATTTATAAAGGTGAGTTCAGAACAAACAAAAGACTTTGAAGCAAATTGCATACATTACAACATAAAACCAATCACAACTGAAGGGCGCAATTAGGTGGACTTGAAACTAACTCCGGTTTCACCTGGATTTGGCAGGATATTCCTCGATGGCTGAAGTGCCGAGGTTCGTCCCGCTATTCACCGGCACTTTGCCTTTTTTTTTGAGCTTCTCCCCGCTGGGGCTAGACTTTCGTCAATTTCCTGAGCAGGAATGGCTCCTCGCAGATCCCTTTGATCAACATTCCCGATCTCTGCAACGTTCTCTTCTTTCAGGAACCCCCCTTCACCCCCCCCCCCCCCCCCCGGAACCTCGTGTATCCTCAGCCCCTCTAAAGAGCAAAGCCTCCCTGAGTCTGACCCCTGGCACTAGGAAACCTTAGCACTGCCAGCAAGACACCCAGGCAGTGTCCCTGGTGCTCTGGAAGTACAACCTGGATACCCTGCAATGACATGGTGGCACTGCCATGGTGCCAGGCTGGCAGTGCCAAGGTGTCTAAATATCAGGAAGAGTTTCCCTGTCTCTGACCACCGTGGGGTCTCCAATGGCCTGTGAGACCCCCTCAAATTACTGTCACACCTGGTCCACATTCGTGGAATGGTGCCTGTTGAAGTCTTATGACTGTTGACGTCTGGGCACTGGGTGAATGCGGCGACCGGCTATTTATAGTTATCTGGATCATATCCAAGGAAGGTGTGATCCAGATGGTGCCGGGCGGAGATAGTCGAGACTTTCCCATTGTACCCAGCTCCACGCTGGCGCAATGTGGTGGCTGAATCGCGGCAGGGGTTTCAAAAACTGAAAGAAAATGTTTGAGTAATCAATCTTAGGGAATCTGAGAGAATTGAATACATTTGTGTTAGAAATCAGAATTATGTACTCTGAGGGATAGAATGGCTGAGCATGCTAAATAGGCTCTACAGTTTGGAATTGTTCACCAAATTTCATACTCTCCACTTTGCTCTCCTTTTTATTGTCAAATCTTATTTCTTTGTCCCCTCCGAACACCTCCTTGGTAGTAACCTTTGTCTGATGATGCTTCTGTTAAAAAAGCTTGGAAGATTTTGACACGTTGAAGTGAAGAACGAGTAATTTTTGCAGAGAGAATGTCATAACCCTAATGTGCTAACAACCAATGAAGTGCTTTTGAAGCGTCGGGTTGCATTTCATGGAGAGGCGTAAGCTTTGTGGCCCCCCCAGCGTGCTGTTCGGACTGCCGGACAAAGGCCGAAGATGATCATAGCTGCCCCAGGAGTTAAGTCTCAGAGTCTTGGGGTGGAGAGATATCCCAGAGCCCAGTAAGAGGGCCCATTCACCAGAAACACGCCCAGTGGTGGCCCATAAAATCCAACCCATGGTTACTGTTCCAAAGTAAGAAGCAATTTGTGTAAATAGCAACACAATAGTGAGCAGCCAGTCTGGTTGAAGGGTGACGCTCATTAATGTTGAAAGGAACAGGGTGATATGAATGCACATCATTGTTGTTGTATTTGAAGGTTGGCTAGTGTAGACTTGAGAGATGAACACACTTCCAACACTGATGAAGGTTCAATACAATTTTATTAACTACTTCTAACTTACGAACACACGATGACTGTGGGTCTAAATGATGCTGACTTAAACTAGAGACCTAAGCCTTGTCCGAACCAGTTGATTCTCTCAGCATGTGTTGTAAGTCTGTGCTGGGCTGGATAAGTTCTTGTTACACTCAGAGGCAGCACCCAGAATGAGCGGGAACCGTGGTGCCCTCTGCCTTTATAGTGTGTGTATTCTAACTGGTGATTGGCCGCGGTGTTTGTACATGTTGATTGGTCCCTGTGTGTGTCCATCAGTGTGTGTCTGCACTATGATATACTGGTGTATATTATGACATCCCTCCTTTTATAAAAACAATTTTGATATAGACATGCGATAATAAATAGTGTGGGTGTGTGGAGAATGTACCTAGCTACGTGTGAGGTGCGAAGACATATGTACAAAGCTATATACAGGGAACAAGACTATTTACAGAGGAAGGTGCCTGGTGCAGATGACTACCATGAACTGGAACAACCAACAAATCTATTTACAAATCACTGGATAACGAATGCAACAATAAAGGATATCGGAAAAAAAAAACATTTCAGAGAGTCCACATGTGTACAGAGTTCATAAGTTCAGTCTCTGAGGTGGGCGACGAACTCTGGTTGACCGCCTCAAGGGTGGGTCAATGGCTGGCGCATCAGGAGCCGGGAGGGCTGCAGCACTGCCAGGGGCAGGCAGAGTGACCGGAAGCGCCACACAGTCCATGGCGGGATCAGTAGGAGAGCTGGTCGGAGGATCCCGTGACGACCCTCGAACCAGGCGAAGAGCACGCCTGTTGCGGCGCCGAATGGATCCATCCGGTAAGCGGACCAGGAAGGAGCGGGGCGCCACCTGCCTTAGAACGACAGCAGGCACAGACCAGCCACCATCCGGGAGGTGGAGCGAACCTTGTCACGTGGATGGATGTCGGGAAGGTCAGAAGCCCGTGAGTCGTAGGACGTTTTCTGCTGCAGTTGAGAGATGTGCATGCGGTGGAGCACGGGGACATAATCGAGGTTGGGAGCGAGAATTGATGGCACCGTCGTTCTGAGGGTGCGGTTCATTAGCAGCTGAGCAGGCAACAGGCCGGTGGAGAGCGGGGCGGAGCGATAGGCTAGCAGAGCAAGATGGAAATCTGAGCCGGCATCGGCGGCCTTGCTGAGGAGCCGCTTAACGATGTGGACCCCCTTTTCCGCATTCCCATTGGATTGGGGTATAGGGGACTGGACGTAACGTGCTCAAAGTTATAATGTCAGGCAAAGCCGGCCCATTCCTGGCTTGCGCAACAGGGGCCATTGTCTGACATGACCGTCAGCGGAATGCCATGTCGGGCAAATGTCTCCTCACACTCCCTGATCACAGCCGAGGATGTGGGATCGTGCAGCCTGATGGCCTCCGGGTAACTGGAGAAGTAGTCGATGATGATGACGTAGTCCCTGCCCAATGCATGGAACAAGTCGATGCCCACTTTGATCCAAGGCGATGTGACGAGCTCATGGGGCATCAGGGTCTCCCGTGCTTGGGCGGGCTGAAAACGCTGGCAGGTAGAGCAGTTGTGCACCACATTGGCGATGTCATTATTGATGCCCGGCCAGTAGACGGCTTCTCTGGCCCTGCGGCGGCACTTCTCGATTCCTAAATGGCCTTCATAGAGTTTCTCCAACACTAGCTGGCGCAAGCTTTGTGGGACGACGATGCGATCCAATTTCAGAAGCACCCCATCGACAACCGGCAGGTCATCGCGGACGTTTTAAAATTGCGAGCATTGGCCCTTGAGCCATCCGTCTGACATTAGTCGCATTACCCGCTGCAGAAGTGGATCAGCCGCTGTCTCGCGGCAAATTTGCATCAGCCGTGCATCCGTAGCTGGCAAATGGGAGGCTGCAAACTGAACGTGGGCATCTATTTGGCAAATGAAGCCGATATGATCACACAGAGTTGTGATCGACCTTGAGAGGGCATCGGCAACGGCAAGATTCTTGCCAGGGGTATAGATCAGTTGAAAGTCATACCTGCGGAACTTGAGTAGGATACGCTGGAGGCGAGGCGTCATGTCATTCAAGTCCTTTTTGATAATATTGACCATTACATTATATGGTTCCCAGGTTGTCACATTTGACAATTGACAAGCTGTCAAGAGAAAGAACAACATTGTAAAGGTGAAAAAAAGTCTTCAGACGCATTAAAATATATTTTTTTCTATTTATTCATGGGATATACCCTTGAATTGAAATGGCTTGCTTGCCATTTCAGAGGGAATTTTTATGAGTCAACCAACTTGCTGTTGGTCTAGAGTCACGTGTTGGCCAGATCAGTAAGGGTGGCAGATTTCCTTCGCTAAATGACATTAGCAAACCAGATGGTTTTTATGACAATAGACAATGGTTTCATGATTATCATTATACTTTTGATTCCAGATTTTTATTGAATTCAGATTTCATGATCTGCCATGGTGTGATTCAAATCTCAGCCTCCAGCGTGCTAACCTGGGTCTCTGGATCACTAATCCAGTGGCAATACCACTACGACACTGCCTCTCCAAATACTATTCTTCATGGACAATATTGAACGGCGAGACCAGTATTGGGGACCCAGTGCTATTTTTTTCAACTCTTCTTCTTAATTCATTCTTTGCAGGTCAACTCAGAAAGATTTGACAAGTGTATGAGTTTTAATTCCTTACTTGCAGATCAGCCATCTGTTTGACATTTTGAAAGCTTTGGCAGATTGCTGTCTATTGACTGCCTTCAGAAGCATCAATGGATTCTGTAGTGCAATTTGCTTCTTCAGTTTTTGCAAGGCATATGAGTTTTAATGTCTTGACAGCTTGTTTTAAGCTTCTGAAGAGGGTAATTTTTCAAGTTGTTTATTTTTACAGATTTCTGAGCACATCAACAGTTTCTGAATATCATCATAGAACTTGTGCCTAACCTAAGCCATGCCCCTATAATTCCTTAGCCTTGCGTACCCTCCCATTATAGCTATGTGAGATCCCAGGATGCACATCAGAGATGGTGGTCTGCTGCCTTTCACACCTTGTTGCCTGACATGCCCTTGGTAGATGTCTTCTGGACGGCTGAGTCCTAGAGGGCGCCAGCTTACTTTTGGGTTGCACTTGTGTTGTGGCATCACCCTGTTTCATCCAATGTGCCTGTGATGCACTGGTCTCAAGAAGGGGTCATTCAGATTGACTGGACACTCCCCAGGTCTCCTGGATGGAAGTCCCCAGAGTGTGCACCAGCAGATCCTCCTTTCTGTAGGTGCTCGTGGGCCCCTGGCTTACTCCATGGGATAGATGGACAGCTGGAGTAAGCTCCAGAAGTCACAACGTTATTTGGCACTGCCGGTCCTGGGGGCCTATCATTTTCTGCAACGTACAGTTGAACCTCTCAGCCATGGTCCTCGGGGATTGAGTCATATTTTGGAGTTCTTCCATCATAGATCTGACATTGAGTCCCAGGTTTTCCACTGTGGATGCCACTCTCCTGTGGCGGAAGACATTGGTACTCCTCCATTTCACCTTGAATTTATAGGAGTGTCTCTGACAACCCTTCCTGGTAGTCCCGGTTTTGCCTTTGCATCTCCAGCAGCTGAGGGACCCGGTTGGGGCTTAACAGAGTCCTGGAATCCGGCAGACCTCTAAATGTCCGATCCCTGGTCCGTTTCTGCCTCCCCCTGATGTGCATCAGAAGCTGTGTGGTGCTCACCATACAGTGACCCAGAGGCCTGTCTGCTAGGATTGCCCACTGAGGTGCTTGTCTCTAATGATAACAATTAATAATCACTTATTGTCACAAGTAGGCTTCAATGAAGTTACTGTGAAAAGTACCTAGTTGCCACATTCCGGCGCCTGTTCGGGGAGGCCAGAACGGGAATTGAACCCGCGCTGCTGGCATTGTTCTGCATTACAAGCCAGCTGATTAGCCCACTGTGCTACACCTGCCCCTAGCCCACTACTCTGGTGGATGGTGCGGGTGATAGTCACGATGCTTCTTTGCTCTCCTCCTCCGCCATCTCGTCCGTGATTGGGTCGAGGGTGGGCAGCGGCACTCTGCTGGTGGATGAGCCAAGTTGATCAAGTGATGTTCCTACAAGGAAAGGGACTTGAGACTCGTCATCTGGATGAACCTGCAGTGGCTCCTCACTTTCGTCTCAAAGGCCTCGCTCTCAGGACAGCTCTTCTCCTGCTCCTCCCCTGCAGGTTCCAGGGCTCTCCCCTCAAAAGGAGTCAGGATCTTCAGCTTGGGTATCCCACAGCCTGTCTTTTCTCCCTCACAGCAGTTGTGCACATGCTTATCCTGCAGGGACACAAATGAGGATGATGTGAGCTGGTTGCTTGGTGGGTCAGATATTGACACCTGGCATGTGTGGGCACTGAATGTAGCGAGGGAAGGGTTCTGAAGAGAAATGCCATGGTTGTGACGAAGCTTGTGAGAGGTGGGATGTTGGGGCCTTGTTAGGTAGGAACATGTGAGGTCGAGGTTACATTCTGAGGGGTAACGGCAAGCTGGAGTGCAGAGTGGACAGGGACCACTAACCCAGGCAGAATGGAGTGGGTTGTTCATCTTCCTGTGACACTGCCATCCTCTTGTTCAGGCTGCTGCCACTGACCAGTGCTGTCACCGTGCCCCACGCAGGATTCGTTATCTTGCGGAAGAGTCTCCTGCCAGCGTGAGAGTACATTGCTCTTGTCTCTACTCAGCGCCACCAGCATATGGATGACGGCCCTGGCGAATCGAGAAGCTGGTATCCTCCTGGCTTGAATGAGAGCATGTGCTGTGAAGTCATTTCAATTCAATGCCCTTTTCATCGAAGTCTTCACGCAACCCACGGGTGGGTGAATAAGATGTTTTGCACCTCAGGCATGGCATTTTTCAAGTGGGGTTATTTCTGTTCCATAAGTGCCTTAAAACTACAGTTGGATTGCGCTGTCAAGGCTGACGGGAATCACGTCGGTTTTCACACCGGGTTTGCACTTTTCCAATTTTGGGGAAAATTCCAGCCGAAGACTTTCTATAGAAATTTTATTTGATATTTTTTGTTGTGTCAGATGACCCATGACCTCCGGGATTGTTACAGAAATACTGATATTTTATCATGAGCGTGCATGAATACTCAATGTGGAAGCCAAGTTTAAACCCAGCCGGACTGTGCAATTTGTAAACTGCAGAGCTGGAACAGACAGTAGTCATACAGCCAGGGTTACACAATCAACTTCCCATCGAAACCAGACAGGCCTGGAACTGCCAGCAAGGTGCCACGGCCACTTTGTTTCAGAACAAACGTTGTTTGCACCTGTAATGAAACTGCTGTGTTAGAAGAATGCTACGCGGACTTGGTGGCACCCAGCTCAGTAAGAGGCCAGTGACAAGGATGTCACTTGACAGTTGAATGTTCAAAATCATGTACTGCGACCTCCAAATACGAAAAGTGGTCACTTCATTGGATCTTCCTGTCCAACCTGATGCTCGCATTTGCACAGGCCACAGATTTTTTGAAAAGGCCGTGACAGCGTGAAGAGGGAGATAAAAGAGGCAAACTTAGGTCCCAGCGCACTCTGCTTTTTCCACCAGTGGCGTCCCAAGAGAACACCTTTGACTAGCAGCTGAGCAGCACATCAACTCTAGTTCCTTGTACCTCCTGGTGAGCATCATCAGACTGACCAGACTCAGAAGATCCCCCCCCTCCTCCCCCCCCCCCCCCCCCCCCCCCCCCCCCCCAATGAGATGACCCTGAGACAGAACGAACCCTAGGCGAGAGGGGAAGCCCAAATCGGCAACAGCAAATCCTGAAAGATCAGCCAACCCTCGAGGACCAAGGAACAGCCTGTCCCAACCTTATTGAATAGGTATTACCAGTCTTTTCAGACAAACAGTTCAAATACAGTGATACGGACCTGTGGCTAGGGTGTAGCGAATTCTTGGAAGCACGGGTCAGAAGTAGATTTCTCGGGCGGGATTCTCCGATCCCCCGCCGGGTCGGAGAATCGTCGAGGGGAGCGGTGTGAATCCCGCCCCCGCCGGCTGCCGAATTCTCCGCCGCCGTTTTTTCGGCGGGTGCGGGAATCGCGTTGCGCCGGTCGGGGCCCGTTGGCACCACACCCCCAGCGATTTTCCGGACCGTGATGTGCCGAGCAGCCGCCCGTTTTCGGCGGATCCCGCCGGCGTGAATCAGAACAAGTCCTTACCGGCGGGACCTGGTTCCACGTGCGGCCTTCAGAGTCCTCAGGGGGGCTTTGGGGGATCTGGCCCCGAGTGGTGCCCCCACGGGGGCGGGCCTGTACCGTGGGGGCACTCTTTCCCTCCGCACCGGCCGCTGTCAAGCTCCGCCATGGTCGGTGCGGAGAAGAACTCCCCTGCGCATGCGCTGAGATGATGCCAGCCCATGCTGGCGCTCCCGTACATGTGCCAACTCGCGCCGGCCAGCAGAGGCCCTTTGGCGCCGGTTGGCGTGGCACCAAGCCCTTCCGCGCCGGCTGGCACAGTGTCAAACACTCCACCGCCGGCCTAGGCCCTGAAGGTGCGGAGGATTCCTCACCTTTGGGCGGCCCGAAGCTGGAGTGGTTCACGCCACTCCTCGGTGCCGGCGTGCCCCCACCCCCTCCCGCCGGTTCGCGGAGAATCCCACCCCTAATGTAGATTTGAGTCTGTTTACTGAAGAGTCCTCTGAGGAGATTGATAGAATTTAATTAAAAAGTACGGTAGCACAGTCTGACACATATATTGTTTTTCCTTGATAAAGTGTTCAATAAAGTTGTGTTAGACCTTCACCTAACTCTTGTCCCCTTTGTCTATTTCACTGAGTAACGTGCCTGTGTTGAAAAGGGTTACTGCAAACTGGTCAAGGTTAGTTGGGACACATTTACCCACCTTTCACTTGACAACGTAATATTTCTTTCCTCAATTTGGTTGAGTCTTTTATAAGATTTGAGACTTATTACAGCATAAAAAATCTCCATGGCAAGATCAATTTTCAAGAGCTTTCAATATTATTCAGTGTTAGATCAAAACACAGAAGAATGACATTAGGTGGTATTTCAGGAAATGGAAAAGTCACTTGATAAAGTCAAGTGGAATTTCATGTTTGTCACACTGGAGAGATTCTTAAATGGATTCGATAGATTTACACTAGGCTGGGAGTTGCAGTATCCAGTAGATGTACCTTGAAAAGATGGTTTGGCAGAGGGATAAGACACAAATTCTGTCCACCGTGGTTAAATCGCGTGCCTGAGCAATTGGGGAAATACACGGAAATGAGCTTGTTATGCTTTTATGTAGATGATTATATTTCCAAGCAAACTCTGCACATGTCGATGTCACCTCAATTCAGAGATTTGGACACATTCCAGAGTACGTTACTCAATGTTTACTGTAGCAATTTCTTACTTTGTACATGTTTCAATCAGCAGAGCCTAAGAACAAATTCTCAATGCTCTTGTGTAACATTCTACTGTCTTTTTCGGGAAGTTTTATTGTGTTTATTTGAAACAGTTTAATGTTTGCCCAATACAAGTATGCAGTGAAATGTTGTGCACACATATTGAGTACATGTGTGTACAATGCTGTATCGGATTTGCAGATAGTTAAGAATTTTTATTGGTTAGCACTTCCAAATATGCCGCTGTCTTTTCAACAGCATATATCGTCAATTAACGGCCTATCGTGCAGAATAACATCTCTTCTTGCCACGGGCAGGTTATCTTTCAATTATTTTGTTTTATTTCCTTCCAAGAACTCAGGGTTATTCTGATTAATATAAAACTGGAAACAAATTTGAAATATATCCATTTTCTATGTTATCCAGCTTAAGCTGCAGTTCTTTCCATTAATGGGACATTTAGAATAATGCAAGGAATTTATCCTGTAATTATAAGACACTTTCTTTTCGCAAGTGATGTTGGAAGTACATAGACATGATTGATGCCGATTTGTCAAAATATGTAATTATTATCTAAGTGCTATCCAAAAGGAAGACTGCACTAAACCAAATTATTCATTTTTAATTACTGATCATAATGGAACAAATTTGTTTCTACATAGAAAGTTAATTTTGTTTGGGAAAATAGCAGCTTTTCAAAATCCACCTTGGGCAGTGATCCAAGGGATATTTCAATGACAATTCTCACTCTTTTTATTTTGAATATTAAATAGATATTATAGCTCATCTTGATGCAGTGAAAGCTATGTGGAGTACATGAAAAGAAGGAATCAGTACAAGCTGTAACATGGGACGTGGCGGGTGGTAAATTTCTGTACGCAATGTGTAACTTGAGTAAAAACTAATTTCTTCTTGATGTGCTGATGGCTTTGTTACATATTGTGAAATGTGGATCTTCCTCTTTATTTCGCTTATCCCCACCCTTACACATTTTGCTCAATTAACAGTCTCCATCAACACATTTCCATTGGTAATTAGTTTTGAAGATGAATATTAGTGTTATTAGATCGACTGATAAGGGAATGTTTTCGCATCTTCGCAATGCCAGCAAGTTTTCTGATTTTGATATTGCTCTGGTATTTGGCAGTCTCCATTCAACTCGTATAATCAGAAGCCGTAGACCTAGTGGTCACATGATGATGCGGCTACTTAAAGGGTGACGCAACAGGAGCATGGGCGTTCTCCCTGAGCGTGGGCAGAGAACAAGCATGGGCGAGCTGCTCAGACTCGTGAATAAACTATTGTCGCTTTAAGTCCTGGGTCATCAGTCATTCAAACTCAGCGCTTCTACATCATCATGAATTATTTTACAAACCTGAGCGTACATATCACATGACATCAGATTTATATTTAAATGATAGCAATAGTGATATGGAATGTATTGCAGTTCACAATAAACGTGAGGTTACAGGTGTTTTATGGATATGAATGCTTTCCTCCCTCTCCCATTCAGTTTAGTTTCTGGAAAATGAGTCATAAAGTTAGTTAGATTTGATTTTGTACTGAGCCTGTCTAATATTTTGGGTTAATGTTATGTTCACGTGCTTCTGGTTGGCAGCCCTGCTCGCTACACATATTAGAAACACTCATGATTTTCTGGCCTGCAAAGTTCTGATCTGGGGGGTCTTAAGGGAAGGCTTGCGGGGATCCATCCCCATGACTCCATAGGGATGCCCCCTCTGCAGCCTGGTAATGGCAGAGGAGCACTTCCTCAGTGCCCTGGCCCCCTTGACCCTCCTCGGTGTGGGGGATGGGAAGAGAATCAGACTTCCAGCATGTTAATGCATACTTTATTTTAATTTAATGTACCTGCCAGAGTAGGTGGACAACAAGCTGCCGATATCGGCAGGAGGTCGGAGCATAGCAACAGGTTTGGCGCCCATTTATTTTTCGGGAGACGCTCCATACTCCGCCTAATCGGGAATACCGATCAGAGAGGGGACTTAATGAAGAATCATGGCTATTAGATTAAGTTGTCAAATACATATGTTAAGGGGTGTCTCAAACAAAGGGAAGGAAGACAAAGAGTGGAAAGGTTTAAGGAGGGTCTTGTAGAGTTTGGCGGCCAAGGCAGCTTAATGTACAACCACCAATGATGGAGCAGGTATAATTGTGAATGCAGAAGAGGCAAGAATTAGAGGAATGAAGATATTTCCTGAGTTTGAAGGGTTGGAGGAGTTCATAGAGATAGGGAGGGGCAACCGAGATGGAAGGGGCAAGTTCATGGAGGATTTGAAAACAAGTATGTGAATTTTAAAATCAAGACATTGCTTCAGCTTGAGCCAATGTACTCAGCAAGCACAAAGGAACAGAACTTGCTGCTAGATATGGGCACCCTCACGTTTACAGAGGGTAGAATGTGGCAGACCAGCCAGGAGTACATTTGATGGTCAATTCTAAAGCTAAAGAAGACATGATTGAGGGATTCAGCAGCAGATAAACTGAGACAGGGATAAAGTCAAGTGATAATGTGGAGGTGTTAATAGGTGGTGGCATGAACATGAGATTAGAAGCTCACCTCAGGATCAAAGGTAACACAAAGGTTGTAAATTGACGGACTTTCTCTCAGACTGTTGCCAAGGAGAGGGATGGAGTCAATGGATCGAGAATGCAACTTGGAGTAGGCATTAAAAATAATGGCTTCCGTCTTCCCAATTATTATTTGGAAGAAATATCTGCCCATCCAGTGATGGGTGTCAGGTGAGCCGTCTGATAATTTGGGAACGTTTGAAATGCTGAAAGAGGTGGTGCTGAGGTAGATTTGTATGCTGTCAGTATACATGTAAAACTAACACTGTGCTTCAGATGATGTCACCAGAGGGTAGCAGGTAAATACGGAATATGAAAGGATAGTAAGGTAAGGATATGAGACCAGCATGAGAAATCATTGCAAGTGATATTCTGGCTATGATAAGATGGATAAGAATGGAGCCAAGTGAAGACTTTCCTATCCAGCTCAACAACATTGGAGAGACATTGGAAGAAAATGACTGATCAACCATGGAAAAGGCTGCAAATAGGCTGAGACAAGTGAGGACGGAAAGTTTACCATTGTCATGGTCATCTAGAATGTCACTTGTAACTTTGATAAATGCCTTTTTGGGATTCTGGCAGGGGCGGAAACCTGATTCGAGAGATTCAACAATGGATTTCCAGGAAAGAAGGGAACAGATTCGGAAAGCGACAGCTTGCCCGTTAAAACAATCTGAGCTGATCAGACTGTCTCGATCTTAGTGACAAAGAAGTCCATGAGCTCCTTGCACTTGCTGTTGAAGATGAGTGTCCACTAGACAAGGGAGAGGAGAGAACAGTTCGCGGTCGTGAAAATAAACCTTTGCATTCTCGGATGATCCTGGAATAATTTTTTTTTTTATAAATTTAGATTAGCCAATTATTTTTTCCAATTAAGGGGCAATTTAGTGTGGCCAATCCACCTACTCTGCACATTTTTGGGTTGTGGGGGCGAAACCCACGCAGACACGGGGAGAATGTGCAAACTCCACACGGACAGTGACCCAGAGCCGGGATCGAACCTGGGACCTCAGCGCCGTGAGGCGGTTGTGCTAACCACTAGGCCACCGTGCTGCCCTTGATCCTGGAATAATGAGCAGTTTAAACATGCAAGAGTAGGACCCAAAATTATTTGATCCAGCCATATCTGGTGATGGATGGTTAACCATAATCTTTCAAGTCTGTGTCCCTTGGACTTAAGGGAGGAGAGATGAGGGCTGTAGACCAATTGTTCAAATGATGATGCGGCTACTTAAAGGTTCACGTGACGGCAGCGGGAATTCTCCCTGGCACGCGGGAAGAGTACAAGCACGTAGTACTTCTCAGGCAAATGAATAAACTATTGTTGTTTTAAGTTCCTAGTCGTCAGTATTGGAACCCAGTCCTTTACAAGGGCCATACCACGGAAAATAGCCAGGGTGAGAGAGAGCAATGATTTTATTGGGGGAGGGGGGAGGTAGGATGTCAAAGATGGAGGCAAGAATACAGTTGAGTAAATCAGTAGCTACGGATGTTTTGTGGCAAAACATAGATCAGTGAAAAAATGTAAAGTCATCATAGTCCCAGATGACCATAGGCTGCTTTCTGCTATGAGAGGGAGAGCCAATTGGTGCTAATATAACCTGAAAATCACCACACCTCCGGCAAGGGACAAGTTGGGCCTTCGTAAATCACCTCGGCTGGCACAGGAATTGAATCTACGCTGTTGGACTTACTCTTCATTAATAAACCAGCGATCCAGCCAACTGATCTAAACTTGCCCCAATGAAACGATGACCGGAAAATCTGTTTTAGTGATGTTAGATGAGAGTTAAATAGATGAGAAAGCTCCCTGCTCTGCCTGGAAATAGCACAATGAGATATTTTACATCTACCTGAGAAGGATGATTGAGGCTTAACTGCTCATCACTAGATGACACCTTTGACAATAACATTTTCTCGGAGCATCAGTCCACCTTTTTCACGAGGATTGAACACTGTATCAAAATACATAAATCCAACCGTCAATTATTTGCATTAAAAATATGAATTAGTGAAAAAATGTTTTATAATTGCTTAAGGAGGCCAAAATAATGCATTACTCTGATTATTATATCTATCTGGAAGATGTAGATTATTGTACTTCTATCATATATCATTAAACTGAGATACTGGGGTCATTTTCACTTTCAGCAGTAAATGGATAGAATTGAAAATAAAACATGAGTGGGTTCTGCAAAGGACAAGTGATCTTCTCTCCCAAGTTACCAACTAGGCTGTGAAAATGAAATCAGCCCATGCTGCTTCTTATCAATTATTCATCCAAATGTCTGCTGTCTGCATCCTAACTCAAACCATGTCCTGTTCATCCATCAGCCTGTACTTACTGCACCAAACTGACTCTCAGTCCAGCAATGCCTCTATTTTAAAATCATCATCCTTGTTCTCAAAGCGCCCCATAGCCTTACTGCACCCTAATTCTGCAATCTCCGTCACCCCTACGATCCTCCAAGAAATATGTGCCTCTCCAATTCTGGCCTTTTGCCCCAGTTTCTGTCACGTCACCATTGGCGGTTTTGCATTCAGCTGCATGGGCCCAAACATGAGGTCCACGATTCTCCGCAACCACGATGGGTGGGAGAATTGTGGGAGGTCCGCTCCCGCACCCCCTGCTATTCTCCCACCCCCCCCCCCCCCCAAAATGGCATGTCTGGTTTTCAGACACGCCGCTCGGAGAAACGCGGGCCGCCGTTTTTCACGGCGGCCTGCGATTCTCCGACCTGTATGGGCCGAGCGGCCTGCCGTTCCCGACCGGTTCACGACGGCAGCAACCACACCTGGTCGCTGCCGTCGTGAACATGGCGCGCCAGGTAAGTGTGGGGCCTAGGGGGGGCGGATCGGGGATCGAGCACCACGATCGTGCTCAGGAGGGGCCGGCGTCTCAAGGGGACACAATCTTTCCCCTCCGCCGCCCCGCAAGATCAAGCCGCCACGTCTTGTGGGGCGGCTGAGGGGAAAAACGGCAACCGCGCATGCGCGGGTTTGAGCTGTCCAACCCGCGCATGCGCGGCTGACGTCATTAGGCGCCGCCGCGGTGTCATTTTTGGCGCGCCGGGCCTTGAAGCCAGGACAAGGCCTGGCCGCCGAGTTTCCCGGTATGGCCCGCCTATCCCCTCGGGTAGGGGAGAATAGGGGGCCGGGAGAGGCTTCCGACGCCATTGTGAACCTCTCCAGGTTTCACGACGGCGTCGGGCCTTGCGGAGAATTCCGCCCGAGAAATCCCTCACTAAACCTTTTTGTTTTTCTTCTGCTCTCCTCCCCTATAAGGCCCTCCTCGAATGCTAATCAGGGCAGGAGTTTCCACCTCTTCCTTCGGCATGGTTTGCGGCGGCTGAGGAGGTCGGTCATTGGCCGGCGGTGGGATTTTCCAGTCCCATTGCTGTCAACGGATTTTCCCATTGTCTGCACCCTCTGCTGCCAGGGAACTCGCGGCATGGGTCGCCATTGGAGGAACCGGAAGATCCCGCCAGTGGGAAAAGCCGGATATTTTCAGTCTAACTCTTTGACAAAACCTTTGCTCCCTAGTCCTAATAACTCCTAATATGGTTCAATGTGGAAAAAGAAGGGCTAGATAACATTTCTGTAAAAGGCGTCGGGGTATTCCAACGCATTAAATGCACAAACTAAATGCAAGTTTTTGCTGTCCTTGATTCCATGAGGGAAAGCAGATTGAACCTTATCGTAGAACTCATCTTGTTAGTTTTATGGGAGCTGACATGAACTGAAACAGAGATATAAATGATAAAGACAGGAAGCATTAGTCTCATCAAATTAAGAATTCATTGTGTTAAGGAAACCATTGATCAATCAGTGAAGTGAGTAATGCACCAGGAACATGATCTAAAATTGAGTCAAAAGTTATGCATTGAAATCGAAAGGCATTCATGAGATTTACATCCTGTGATCCAAAATGAACTACAAGTAGTTGAGGTGTGATGAAGCTAAAACAACACTTGTAAAAATCTGGGTAGCTGTATTGAAGGCGACACCGAGTAATTAATCGGGAGTGACTAGAGATAAGTTTGGAATATCAGCGTCTGCTGCCTTGAGTAAACTAGGGATCTGTCACACAGCCAAGACAAGCTTAATAATAAGGAAAGCTTACTCATGCATTAGATCTTATATCTATGTTGGTACTGCTGAAATAACAATTTAATAAGTATAAGCTGGCGGATGTACCTTTGTGGGTTCATTGGGATCAATTTGGCTGATACACAAACATTTCTAAAACATTTATTTTAAGAAAGTGAAAGTTGGCCTCGTCCCAGAGGATCATAGGCTGCTCTCCATTTTGAGAGAGAGCGAGCTGACTGATTGTGATTTAACCTGAGGTGAGGGACAGGGTTGAGAAGGTAGGGCCTTGATGCTAACCTCAACCAGTATGGGAATTGAACCCACATTGTTGGCAACATAAAACAGCCATCCAGCCAACAGAGCTAACCGACCTCCAAAAATAGTTCAGTCAGTCGTGCAGCAAAATATTTTTTTCAAAATGTGTGTATTGTTTAGTTTGCATCCAACATGAATTCATGCCATTGAAAAACAAATTAGAGAAGTTGGGATATACTGATTGGACCCTTCATTAACATATGAAAATATGGCATTCCACATAACAATAAAAGAGAAATATTCTTCCAAGAAACATTTTTTTCTTTCAACTTTCCGATTGGGATGTTGACATTCTGTCAAGACCAGCATTTGTTGCTCATCACTGATTGCACTTTACATTGTCTGGCGATCGGCCAAACTCAGGCAAAAACAAAATACTGCGGAGGCTGGAAATCTTAACTAAAGACAGAAATTGCTTGAAAAGCTCAACAGTCCTGTCAGCATAGGTG